>NC_081414.1:53560635-54160635 GCF_030272615.1 Cryptomeria japonica | reverse complement strand
ATTTTTTCTTAGGGACCTTTTACATTCAAAAAAGGGGTTGAATCTAATAGACTTATTCACAAACCAACAAGGATTAGGACTAAAAATGCTGATTGGATTCAAGCTATGAATTTGTTTACCCTCTTTTGTAAGTTGAATTGGTTAAATTAAGGTAAAGTATTGGAAATAAGAATAAAAATGTAGAATTAGTGAACTACAATCATAGAATTCAGTCATGCACCTAGATTAGAGAAATATAAGTAGATTCAGATCTGATCCCCAAAGGAGCTCCTAAAATGTCGGGACCATGGTGCCCGTCACCCTTGTCCTCCTAAATTTTCACATACCAAAGGGTGATTGATTTGTCACTATAAATAATATTTATCTTGAAGATCATAGCTATGTACCTATTTCATGCACACAGAAAGAAGGGGAAATAGGTTGGGAATAGGGGTTTGCCTTAGTCAAACCCCAGTTTTGGAATAAACCATGAAATAGAGATAAAATATAATTGAATTTTTGTAATGGAAAGATTCTCCACTTGAGGAGATGTTTAATAATGACTAAAAACCAAATGATATACCTCCTTGTGAAGTTCTGTTTGTCCCAAAATGGGAATAGGATTTCATGAATTCTTTAACAAAATAGGATGTGAATGTCTACTTCAACACTTTAATCTTGAATTTATTTCTACTCCAAGGCTTGAAAGGAGATTGATTACTTGCTCAATTTCTTGAATTCTTGATTTATTGATGTTGAATTGAATCTCTAGTGTGTGTTTGTATAATTGTCTTGAATGGTCAAATGAGAGGGGAAAGCCTCCTTTTATACTTTCCAATCAAAAAACATATTAATTTTCCAACATGAGCCGACATAGGGCTAGGTTTCCTAGCCACTTTTTTAAATGACAAGAAGGTTTAAAGGGGGTCCCAAATATGGATGACCAAGGCATAGTGCACCAGTCCTATTGAGGACCAAGATGCCATGGCTTGGTCCTACCCATTTTTGGGGCTAGGATGAGGGGTTAAGTTAGTGTGAATAGCAATAATGAAGTCATTTTTAGTGATATGAGTAGAATCAGGTCTCCATCAGGCCTAGGGGAACAAAACACTAAGTTGAGGACCCAAATGTGGTCGAAATTATAAGGGAGTACAATTTAGGATGCTATAAGTTCTTGTGGAGATTTATGAGGACATAAAGTATGATGATGGGGTATAATTCAAAAATTTCCTTTTTTATTATAGCCACTTTTTTGGCAAGTCATTTTGTTATAGATCGGCATATTTCCTTTTTGAATAGGAGTGTTATTTTTCCTTGCAAGTATTGTGGCACCAAAATAGATAGTTTTTTGTTTCACCCACCTAGTTTTTTTTAAGAAGCTCTTAGTAGTGGAAATGGAGGGGGGGGACTTAAAGCTATGGCAGAAACTAATCAAGGGGAATTTAGATAGTCATGTGGAGGGCATATAGGGTTTTGGCCCAAAGTTTTCAAAAAAATTTGCAAAAGCTTGGCGTAATGGGGAGGTGCATATTGGTAAATCTCCTTCAAAGTCACACCAAAGTTGATTGTGGTCATTAAAAGATTTTTTTAGGATGGCATTATGTTTCCTAAGAAGCCAAAGGTTTCATATAAGGAATAATTCAAGCGATTCTTCAAGAAGAGCGAAAAAGTGTTGAAGTTGAAAAATGGTTGTTTTCAGGCAGTAAATAAGCGTAAATTCCATAATCACATATCAAAGAGCAAATCACAACTCTAATCTAATCAATATTACTCCTAAATGACAATATAATAATGCAATATCAATTGAATTGAAAGAATGATCTATTCAAGACTCCCTTAATTGAAATAGAAAATATTCCATTGCTCTTCTCCATTGTTGTTGATGTAGGTGGCTCTAAAGTATTGCACTTGATTTCCTACATAAGATAGACAACAATATTGAAGACTATGATTCTGTGATTCTAGACTGAATTGAGAAAAGAGGTTCAATTTATAGATTTTCAACACAAAGGAGGTGAGAATTTGAACTCAACTATTGATTGATAGATAACTGATTTAGATTTATCAGTGAACTCAATTGATTGATTTGTTAACTCATTTGATTGAGTAGTTAATTGGATTGGTTGGAGAGTGAACTCAATTGATTGACCAGTAGACTGAATAGACTAGCTAGTTGACTAGATTGACTGATTAGTAGACTGAATAGATGGATTAGTTAGAAAAGATTAATTGAGAGTTAAAAAGGATGATTGATGAGTTAATTGAGTTAACTGATTAGATAACTGATTTGATCAATAAGTTCTTATTTTAGCATGTGCTATAGTAATTTGAAATTAAATTTGATTTTCATTTTCAATTTGGATTTGAATTTGCTCATTCAAATGCTTAAATGCACATGAAATTAAATGAAATTTTGATTTGGGGAAAATGTGAATTTGTTGATTTGGAATTAGATGAAATGAATGGAAATTTGAATTTGGGAGAAATGAGATGAAATTAGATGAAATTAATTGGAATTATAATTTGGGGATTTGAAGGAATTTAATTAATTAATTTAAATGAAATTATTTAAACTTAGGAAATAGAATTACTTAAATAATAAAGATTATTTAATTAAGAAATAGGTTTTAATTAATTAAATAATTGATAGTTAATTAATAATTGAGATATCGTTAACTGATTAAAATGATTTGAGATAGAAATAGAATAATTAGAAGTGTTGAAGGGGGATGATTAGAAGAAATAGTTAATTTAGTCAAATAATTTAAGAATTACTTAATTAAATAAACGAATAATTAGTGTAGAATTAATGAGACATTTTTAGGTGTCTACATTTGCCCCTCTTTGAGACAATGTTGAAATGATGTTGTTTCAAAGAAAATGAAAATAAAAACTACCCCAGTATGCCCCAGTGACGCTAGGGTATAATGCCCCGTTAGAAAAAGTGGTCGGAAAATTTTGGAACGAAGACCAATTTTTCGGAATTGTGCTAGATAGTGATAATATGAAGTTTGAAATGGTTTCGATCTCATTTTCTATGTCTATAACTATGTTTAAGATGGAGGGGTCCACAGGTGTTATGTTGAGAAACCCTAATTTTGAGCTTATAAAATGAAGATTTGTATTGATTTGAGCTCATTTGCATTGTTTTGTTGTGAAAGAAGTCTTTAGATATATTTTTTCTTTTGGAATCCTCAGAGCGAAATGACAGGTCACAGAGTGAGGCTGCATTTATCTGAGCAAGTGTGGTCCTATCAAATACTTCCTCACACTGGTGGCATGGTGAGTTGTATGATTTTCTACTTGTTTATGTCTGTATTTTGCAAAAAATTTAATCAGTTTTTGGTGTAGCATCTATCATGAATGTCTCTATTGACTGTCAATATTGCCGCAATTGATTTAATCATGTCGCAATTGATATAAATGCTTTGCATATGATATTTTATGCCACATTTGATAAATTTACTTCGCAGTTGATAATATTGTTTTGGATTTGACAAAATTGGATCGCATTTGACAAAATTGGATCGCAATTGATAATATTGTATCGCATATGTTAATTTTGAATCACATTTGGCATAAGTATATCACATTTGAGAAATTAACTTCGCAGTTGAAATAAGTATTTTGCATTTGAGAATAAAGGCAATTTTCTTCTTATTTATGCGTCCTGGCAATTTTGATGACGTAGCTAACTAATTTGTATATTTTCCAAATGCAGGCACATTATCCAATACTTCTTGCTAGGAAGACAAGGCCAGATGGTCTTGATCGATGTCATGAGTCAGATCCAGAGGACACCACTTTGTTATAGGTTGGATTGTATTATATAGCGCATTTTCCTGAGGTTGCGACCAATAGGGCCATGATTACTGCTTTGATTGAGCGATGGCATTCAGAGACATGTTCTTTTCATCTACCAACTGGTGAGGCATCCATCATACTCGAGGATGTGTGGCGTATTTTGCACATTCTGATATTTGGTAGATGAGTTACTTTTGATCGTCGTGATGGTATCTTTGCTTTGTGTACCTTGTTCGAGTGTGAGGAGCAGGATCTACATATCCATGGTCATTACAAGATTCAATGGGATGATTTTGATTATGATGATCTCACCATTATGCTTACTTGGACTGTTGCTAGATTATTGATACCTGATAGGCACACCCATGGTTTTCCTGTTAGATGGGGACGTGTCTATTAGGATTCCCAAAGATACTGAGAGGGGGGTGAATCAGTATCTAACTGGTTTATGGATTTTCTAAACTTATTAAATGATTTGCATGCCAAAACAGTGTATCGGTAAACCATAAATAATGCAGTAAATAAGATCAGTAAAAACAACATAGAAAGCACACCATAACACAATATTTTTAACAAGGAAACCCAGTGTGGGAAAAACCTCAATGGGATTTGTGACCCACAATATTCGGTCACTAGCCAATAAGTGAATATTAGTGATACAATAGGGGCCTGCACATGCAGGAAGGCCAATTTCCTAATAGCTCACTACTTAAGTACAAAAAGAGAAGTCTCACTAACTTACAAAAGTGGATTATATAAATCCAATGTCATGTACTTCTTCGGTTCAACATCTACTATGCCAGGTTCACTACCGGTTTAAGCTTAACAACTTCCAGAACCCTATTCTGAGGTCTACCTTAATATTCGCATCTTCCTATTATATTCCTTCCATGTATTCCTCTCCTCTTTCAAATGATTTACAAGATCTCATACTTATATGAGTCCTAATACAATTCTCCTTGTTGGCTTACAAAAATAGTTTACAATTAAATACAAAATACAATAAATAAAATCTTGTCGGCCATGGTGCCAGTAAACATCATTTCCGCTACCGCTGCCGGTGTTTGTCGCTGCCATAGGATTGTAAGGTTGCCATCAATGAAATTAGCTTCAATCACCTACAATTTCTCATTAGAGTGTGCATTTTCCAACAATCTCCCCCTTTGGCATTGATGGCAACACTCATGAGAAAAAGCCAAAAAGTATATCCAAAATTGTTGTCCAAAACTATCTTACCAAAAACTGTCAATGTGTACTCCCTCTAAGCAGATGATCTCTTATGTCATAAATTTTTCTCATCCTTATTCCTTTTTCTCATCCTCTACTACTCCCCCTTTGGCATCATTGACAAAGGTTTCCATTCAATGTGAATTGAGTGTATTTCCTATTATGGTTAGTTCCTATTATGATCCTTGTAACCGGTGGGTTACAAAAGCAACATTCAAACTATTGTGGAATCTTTCACTATCCTTTAGTGTTGCTTCAGTTCTCTGGATTGTGCTGATGAGTAAGTGCATTTGCTCTTTTGGTGTCTTAAGTCCTAGAACAAGAGCCTTAGAAATCTCTTTTTTCAAAGAGATGAGGATATCTAGTTTAGGACCTAGTCTGCACTTCAGTTCCTTTGCCTTAAACCTTAATCTCTCTTTATCTTTTTCAAATTTTTCAATTTTCTCTTCAAAGCTAGTAATTTCCTATTCTACTATCGATATTGAATCTGATGAACCTATTAAACTGCCAGCAATATCATTGATTTCCTTTTGTGCTCCGCTGATCTATTTATCTAAATCCCCTATCAAAATGTTTGTCTTACATGTGTCTCTATACAATTTATTGAAGTCCAAAATTGCCTTTCCTAGTTCCGGTAATAATGTGTCTATATGTTCCTTACTCTTCTTTACTATCTTCTCAAAGAATTTTCCTTCTCTTTATTCATTTTCTCTCTGAAAGTCTTCTCATTGATTTGATCAATTGTTAGAAGATTGTCAGTTATGTACTTTGACAATGTGTCTAATTGGCCTAAAGAATATTTATTCTCTATATTACACTTGGGTGCAATCATCTTCAAAATTGGTATGGTGTCATCAATAGCGTTATATGCTAGTGCATTACAATGTGTTATTTTCTTGATTGAATCTAATAATACCTCTGTCACATTAGTTTGTCTAAATTCAGTCATAGAGGTTCTAGGTGACTCTCCAACTACCTTCACAATTTATAATCCGTCGATGGTAGTAATAGCTTTGCTTTCCTCTTTCTCTGGAGGGTCAGTTTGTGTTTGCATTTCAACTACTAAAGGTTTAGATTTTCTAGTTATAGCTGGTGGCACTGTCTTTGTATGTACCTATGAATGATTCCATTGCTCTAAATGTTTCTCTGTATGTGTCTCTGTCTGTTTCTTTGTGCTCTCTACTGATGGTTTCTCTGATGATGCCTTTGATTATTTTACAGTGGTATCCACTGTCGGTTTTTCTGCTTGCACCTTAGTACTGTCTGTAGACACCCAAAATTGTCCAGTCTAATTAAATAAATATTTAATTTATTTAATTATCTAAGCTTAATTCTTCTATTAATTAAATAAATCTTTATTTATTTAATTAATTCATTTATCTTCTTCTAGCCTTATTTCTCATTTACATAAATACATTTATTTATTTAAATTATCCTTTTCCTAAATTAAATAAATATCTTATTTATTTAATTGATCCCACTTCTTCTATTAATTATATAAATCTTTATTTATTTAATTAATTCATTAACCTTTTTTACCCATTACACATGTCATTCATCTCTTAATTCATACACTACCTACCCCTTTCATTATTTTATTATTTCTTTTACCTACCCTCTAATCATAGCCGACCTCTTTTACACCTCTCAATCTTATCCCTCCATTTCTTATAGTGTCTTCTATATAAGGATATGCTTCCTTCATTATCAAACCCTAATCAATCATTCTAACTACTTAATCAATTGACTACACTATGCTTTTGAACATAGGCGATCCTACTTGCAACCACATTTCGTTCTTTGTTGAGCTCTTGTGCACATAAAGCCTGAGAGAAAATACATCAAGCAAGATCAATGGAGATAGGAAGAATGGAGATCCAAACCCTATTGGACATGTCATGGTATAATCTTTGTGATTTCATTTGATTTGCATTGTCTTAGGTAATCTTCATATGTTATGGTGGATCCTTGTTGTTGTTAGGCTAGGGTTTTGTGGTTGAATTCATTTAGCCTTTCAATATCGTTATTATTGTTATCCATTTGCACCATATACATTTTGGCACGCCCCGTGGGACATAGATTTTTGTTAGATCTATGTGTTTTTTTGCAGATTTTTCTAACCCTATATTGTTGTTTTGTAAAACAATTTGGAGAATAATCTTGTGCAGCTAGGGTTTTGGACACAAAATCAAGATCTTGGAGAGATTAGATCATATCTCACAAACAGCTAGGAAATTTTGCACCAAATTTTTTTTTCCAAGTTGAAGAAAGTATTAGGAGCTCTCAATCCAAAATGCAGAATTTTTGGAGCACATTTTCATTTTCTATGAATTTTTTATAATTTTTCATAAAAAATTAATTTTGAGAGCAAATGAGAGAATTTTTTGGATTTTCTTATATTTTTGGAAATCACTCATAATTATACACAGGATCTATTCTTTGTGATTTTAATTTTGATGCAAAATATTTCCCTAAAAATTGGATCTTTAGAAATTAGGGTTTTTCCTTATTTTGATTAGATCTCACAAACGACTTTGAATTTTGACATAAAAAAAATTTTACAAGTCAGGAAAAGCATTAGAATGATTCAGCAAAAATTTTAGATTTTTTGGATTAGTTTGTCAATTTATATGAATTTTTTATGAATTTTCATAACAAATTAATTTCGAGAGAAAATTAGTGAACTTTTTGGATTTTATTAAATTTTTGGAAATAGCTCAGAATTATACATAGAATCTATTGTTTGTGATTTTAAATTTGATGCAAAATAATTCCTCAAAAATCAGATCTTTGAAAATTAGGGTTTTGCATTATTTTACTCATATCTCACAAACTATTTGTATTTGTTGCACAAAATGTTTTGTGCCAGTTTGGAAGACCATTAGGACTCTCCAAAAAAAATTTCAGATTTTTTGGATCAATGTTGCATTTTATATGAATTTTTTATGATTTTTCATAAAAAATTAATTTTTAGAGCAAATTAGCAATTTTTTTTTATTTTCTTACATTTCTGGAAATCTCTTGAAATTTTACAGGTGGTATTTTTTTATGATGAATCATATCCATGAATTGGTCAACAAAACGCTTTGTTGAAGGCCCCTATTTCACAAAGCCTTTTGGATCTAAAATTTACCTAACTTGTGTGCTTGCAGGAAGGGGTGATCATTTGAAACAATACAAACTACTAATAAATCTTTGTTGCAGGTCCTTGGCAAGGGTTTTTGGATTTTTATTATGTGCCTTATTTTCATAGACTAGCAAACACTTCAATTGGTGCACTAAAATTGAATCATTGTCTTTTGTGTCTTGAGCAATAGGCTCTTTTTGTTTAATCTTTAAAGGGCCTATCTTCCCGTGTGGTCATTAGGACTACTAGTGAGAAGAGAATGACCCAAGTGGTAGCAAAAGAAAATCCATCTTCTTCCAAACCACTATAAATAACTGTATTCATGGTGAAAACTATGAATAACGTGTGCTGATTAGTTCATACCGACACTATGTCTCCCCATAAACCTGTTTGATCAAATTTATTTGATCAGTTGTAGGGCGTAACCCCTACCAACTGGGAGCCTTCTGTATTTACAAAGCTGAAAGTGCCGCATGTATGGCCACACGAGCAAATGCCCTTACTAGGACCTTTTTGTTTTAGAAGCCCAAATCCTTCTAGTTGTTGGGGCAGGAGGTTGGACCTCTGGTAGCAGCGCACACACATACAGTTCTTAGTAGAGATACGAAGTTCGCCACGAGGAGTTTTCGTGGGGACTGATGTTTGGCTGACCCGAGAAGTGAGTGCTGAGGGTGGAGCAAGTGAGGTCAAGCATCTAAGTATCCACTCTGAATAGCGTAGCCTCAGGGGTAAAACCTCATGTGGGATCAGCAACTATTGTCTTGGCCAGCCATAAGAATTGTGCTTGACTTATTTTAAACATTCAAAACATTCAAGACCAAACAGCAAAACATTGTGTCTTTTGTGTCTTCAAGTGTATGCAAAACATTTTTACATCAAACAACACAATTTTCTTGGAGTCATTTTTAGTCTAAACACTTGCAAACATTGAGTCCTCATCAACATTGTGTCCTCTTCTCATGAAAAACAGTCAAACATTCAGATTTGGTTACAACCAACAACCTCACAAATTGGAAAAATTTTACAGTCCAGGAAACAAGAGCAATTAGTTTTAGAATTCTTGAGCTTCGTAGGTTGTTTCTCCAGGTTTTTATCTAGCATTCAAATTGTCTTTGGGTCTCACAAATTCCATCATTGCTTTACATCTTGCATTAAATTTACATTTGTCTAAACTTGAGTCAAAAGGTCACTTGCTTGTCCTCATCATACTTTGTCAACACACTACATACAACAACATTTTGCTAAGTGGTCCCTCGTCAAGGTCTATCACCTTTGGGTCTCATTTGGTCTTACTTCGACTCAAGGTCAACTTACCTCATCAAGAGAAACTATCCTCTCTTTGGAAGTCACACCTTCTCTACTACATACATACTTGGTCTTATACTTTGGACATTGCAAGTACACTTCAGATTCATTTACATTCCATCCAACCCTTGGTCTTCCATACTTTTTCCATTTTCATCTAGTCTCACACATCTCGGTCAATACCTAGTTCATGGTTGAAACCCATCTTCAAAAATCTAGGAGAGAAACTAAAGAGGTTCAAGAGTCTGCAAACATGAGTTCTTATGAGTATGACAATGATATCTTTTTCAATTCTGATCATACTACATTACCTAACATGGATGCCTATAGAAACTGTTGTTCTCAAAATCTGATTACCCTTCAATGCCTTTAATAATATAATCTAAAATGAGTGCCAAGAAGACATCAAGGATAAAAGGATTTCAGAGACAACATATGACAAGGTTTGGTTAGACCTTCTACACTTCGGGCTCTTCCCTAAGCCCAGGCGGGTATACCCTTTATGAATTAAATTCACATTATTAAAGCAACAAACCCACAGCAAACCAGTCCAGAAAACCAGTAAGTTTGTTCACCTTAAAAAAAACAACTGAAAGCAAAGAATGAAACAATATTCAATTTCAGTATATTTGATCAACAAAGCATGCAATAAACAGCTTCGATTAGTACCAGTGCTTTATCCAAGGCTGCAGAGTCACTCAAACTCGAATAAAACTCCTAAAATGAAACATCTCTATACTTCCCATCAACTTGGTCTCCATTTATCCCTGTAAATGCCTAACATCAACAAGAATTTAATCACTTCGAAATAAGCTAGGATCTTCAAAATTCAAAGTTCGTCCCGAAGTATTTACTGGTAGAGTGGTCATGCCTGTTTAATTTCCCTCCTAAAGAGAAATGCTAAAAACACCCATACTGAGATTGCTTTACAATTCCATTCAAACAGAAAAATCCTAAATTATTCTGAATGAAAGAGTAAATACGATTAAGGACAAATTTGAAGACGACACAGAGCTTTACTCAAAACTGATGGTCTGTATATTGATATTCATTTAAAAAAAAGATTTTACAAGAGTCTGATTCTCCATTAAACTTTAGAAAAGCTCAGGTAACATTTCTGCAGCGTTTTCTTACAAAAATTGTGTGATCCCTTTCTCTCTAGTCCTGGTATCCATTTATAACAATATGGATGCACAAAGCTTCGGATTTCTTTGAGGAAAAAGTTTGTTACAATTACTTCAAAAATTGAAGAAGTTACAATTTCAGTTATGCGCTCTTTTCAGCTTCTTCAGCAGTCTGTTGGACAGGTTATTCAGTTGCAACCTCCTCTGGCTTTTCAGGGACATTCTCTAACTGCTCCGGATCTCGAGTAGAATATTTAATTCCCCACTCACCATACATCTCCTCGGTCGGCCATACAAAATTAATCACATCACTTTTAACCTTAGTCAACCTTTTCCAAGAATTCCTTAGTTTGTTGACTTCTGAGTTAAGAAAACTGTAGTGTGATTTAATTCTCTCTATTTCCTGTATGGTTATAACAAAAAATGAGGTGTCATCCAGATCAATAATTCCCTTGACCCTTGCTGACAATTTAACATTTATCTCATTGAGCCATATCTGTTTGTCTTTCAGTTGATCTGGATTAGCAAAAATTCCTGGGAGTAATTCACACACCTGATCAGTGTATTCCTTTTTAAGTAATTTAACCCTTCTTTCCATATTATCCACCTCTGTCGCCAATTGCAATAAACTCTTAGTAATATCAGAAGTGGATTTGATAAGAGGGTTAGCTCTTGCTTCATCACAGGAAACACACATGAACTCTAAATCCTGCTCCCTAGGCCTCCATCTGTCAAAAATGGGTGTCAATATGACTTTATCTCTTATCAATTCAGTCCATATCTCCATGACTTTTCCTACACTATTGTGAAGGAGTGAAGCATTTATAGTGTCTGCAAAACTGGAGACTGTGGCCTTGATCTTTTCTTCATACTTCCCTGCATAATAGGCCTGAGCTTGCTTAAGACTTCCAATTCTTGGGGAGTTATCTCTATCATCTGAGAGCGGGAAGGTGCAGGAGATGGTGGGAGCTCAATAATGGGGCTAGTAGGTGGAGGTCTTGCAGGAGAAGAGGTGATCATTAATGTTGAAGATTCACCTTGTTGACGTTGTCCTGCTAATTGGCTCTGCAATCTGGCAATAATACTCTCCTTGCCTCTTATTTCCTCCTTGGCACTGTCATAAGCCTTCAAGACTGTTTCCAATTTGAGCTGGAGAGCCTCTTTTTCTTTAGCATCCTTCTCAGCTACTGCAACACTAAATTTGGCAGTCTCCAACACCGTGCTAGCAGCCTCTACTACCCCTGTGCTTTCTACTCTCCTGACCATCAATCCGCCAATGTGACTTATCCCTGTGGTATCTTTACCCTTCTTGTCCTCATTTCTCTTAAGGGACCACATGACTAGAGCATCATTGTCTTTACTGAATGTAACCCCTTCCATGGGTTTGGTTTCTTTCCTCACTGCATCCAGCACCAGAGCATCAGCAATATTCCATTCTGGCAAAATGAGCACTCCAGCTTGTGCTACTAAATCTCTCCCCTGTTCAGGAGTGATGGTTTTAAATTCTTCCATCATCTCCTGTTTTATTTCTTCCTCCACCAATGCTGGATCTTTATTTAATTGTTTTGCCTTTCTTGTTTCACATCTAGCATTATATTTATCTATATGTTGTTTCCATATAAACTGCATGAATGCTTCAGATGTTACAAAACTATCATCGGCTAGAAAAGCACTAGTGGCCTTCTTTATCTCAGGATCCCACTCCTGGCCTTTGAGTTCAGTCGAGGTGATGTCCATTTGTGCTTCAGTGGGTTCTTCTGGCATCCCCTCTTCCACTTCATCATATGTATACGCAATCTCCCCCAAACTGCCCAACTGAGAGAGGTATTCAGTTGCTGCTTGTTCATCTCCAATGTGGAGAGGGGATTGGGATGGGGAATATAAGGGTGTATCTGATTGCACTTCCTTCCCCACCCTCTGCTTCTTTGGGCTGTCTTGGATGTCAATGACTTCATGTGCTTTCCTCTTCCCTTTAGATGAAGAGGGTTCCCCTCTTGCAGACACCAACACACTATAACCTGCTTTCTTATGCAGGGTGTAATCACCAGGAGGGATGGCTTTAATAGGAGCTTCTTTTCCCAAAATCATTCTTGCTTTCTCAGGGTTGTTTTTAATTACAACTCCCCTTTTCTCCTTTATTGTCTGCATCACATCCTCAAAACAAATAATCAAAAATTTTATCTTTTCTTCCAATGGGAAGAAGCTAGACAATGGGTCATAGCTAGCATCAAATTGATGCACAAAATCCAGGGCCTTCCTGTAAGCTACCCATTTTTCCTTCCTCAACTCCTGTTCATCCAAATCAAATTCATTCCTGATGAGGTCTTCAGGAAAGTGGAATTGGTGGGGCCTACCTCTGCATGCTACCTTCTTCCGGAATACACCATTGTAGAAGTCCTCCGGATCAGCACATCTTGACACTGCAGTGGACAAATGGTAGGGTTTAAGGAAATTCTCAAAACATTTCCAGCCGCCCTTGGTGATTACAAATTGGTGGGCTACTGTAGCTGTAGGGAAAATAGTCCCCTTACCTCGGCCTGTTAACTCTGCCTCTTGCAAGTCACCAATTTGTCTGAGAATCTCAGCTATTCCCACTTTGAGGGGGACCTGGTATGGTAACAAAAATGGAGTGCCTCTGAAACCAAAGACCCTAAACACTGTGGACACTGGATACAAATACATATCACCCCAGTTATGAACAATCTTGACATTCTCTGCGAATTCTTTTGGTCTTAGGAATTCCAGAAGAATCTTGGGGACTCGTGGATTGTCAGAGCAAAGAAGAGTCCTTATTTTGGATGCAAAGTATTTATCAAACTTTAGAAAACTTGCATCCTCTCTATCCCATGACAATACGGTGCTCCATAATTGTACTGGCATCTTCTCTCCCTCCTTTTCTTTTACCAGATCCATTCCACTGGCAAAATAATCTCCACCTTTGAAGAGGAAGAGGTGCATCAATAGTGAATACCACCCAAATGGCCTATCCACCTTCCCATTCTTTATCCCCATCAGTCCTCCATGGATAGCATCAGCAATATAGGAGGCATAATCAAATGTAATAGCAAGGGAAGGATTCAAAATTTGAACAATCATTAACAGATAATGATTTGGTATATTAGATTCAGCATCCTCTCCTAGAACTTGGCAAAGTGCCCAGTACATCCCTTTTGCCCTTAAGGTAAACATACTTAGTGAAAAGGGCTCTTGTGTATTGGGCCCTACAACTGCTAACCCTCCCACTTTCAGAAAAAGTTCTTTGAGAGGCCCATTCCTGAGATGAGTCCTCTGTGCCCTGTACACCTGAGTTAATTGTGTGAAGCTTATATGCTCCAAGAGATTGGTAAACTCACTAAGCCCAAACGCTTTTCTCAGCTCTTCTGCATTTATCTCTACGAGGGTTTTTCCATTCACATCCCGGATACACCTGGTAACTGAATCATAATTTAAAGCCATCTGGGTTAACAAATCTGTATCCATGAACACCCCTGGGACTACCAATTTCCCAACATCTAGTTCCCAAATGCTATTTTGAGGAGCAGGAGAATTCCTCATTCCAAAACCGATTTTAAATAACCCCAACCCAGACAGCCCAACCTGTGGGTCTCTTAACCAATTACCCTTATCATACAATCCTTCTCCAATCTTCAGTCGGGGAGCCCTAGGTACTAATTCTTTGGCCTTAGATGCCTGGTTGGTAGACAGCGTCAACTGCTCTAAGAAGTCATCACACACACTTCTTTCAAGATAATCAACTTTACCAGAAAATTCCCTTTTAGGAGCCATTTGCAATACAACCAGATAAATATTACTTCTGAAAATATTTCTGCTATACGGGAACAGTTTCACGTATCACAACACAAGAACGGCTGCAAAATAAAAAAAAACCTGATGCTTGCTCGAAGAAATTCGCTCTGCAACCAATTCGCCTTCTCTGTATTTGTAGAAGATAACTCTGCGTTTGCCTCCTCTGCAAAAATCCTTTTAAGAGATATCCTTACTTGGTTGTTAGGAAATCAAATGCTTGTACTCTGGGTCTTAACTGTAACATTGATTCTGCATGCTTCGACCGTCCCTTCAAAATCGAATTCATACGAGAATTCATATTTGAGCTCCAACGGGCCGCAATCTTTCTGCAAGTGTCTCTCTGTGAATTTCATTTTGACGGCTTTGTCCTTAGTCTAAGTCCTGTCTTTTTATTGGCCACATAATACCACGCGGCATCCGACCATTGGCTTAGAAAATCCCCTCACATTCTATTTTGATACTGGCTGAATGTCGCCCTTTATACCGTAGCGGGCCCGTGCTTTTCTCTTTTTGCCATGTCATCATCATGACACGTGGACGGCTGATATTCATTCTCGCTATTTCGCAGCCTTAAAATGTGAGCACTTAACCCTTGCGAAATAGCGCGGGCCGTTGGATTATCTTTCAAGTTAATCGCCTTTTAATCCTTCGAACAGGTCCTCAGGAATGGTGGGCCCGCTGAGTCATCAATGACATCTGGCATCTAGTCATCCACTGTGTTGATTTGTCATTCTGTCATTTGCCGGAAGAAGAACCATGGGGGGCCCCACTTCAGTCTCGACAGGTCTACCTCAGGAAAGGTGGGCCCACAGAAACGCCATAGACACCTGGCTTTCGTGGCACCTTCGAAGATGACCTGTCAACTTTTCATTTGTCGAACATACACTATAGGGACCCACAGCTGCCTTTTAGACCGCGTGGCATCAAGACACGTGGACGGTCCAGGTTAACTTTCGCTATTTCGCAGCCTTAAAATGTGAGCATCTTACCCTTGCGAAATAGCGCGAGCCGTTAGATCTTATCTCGACTTGCGTGACATTTAAACCCTGCTAGGAGCTTTCAGAAGAGGTGGGCCCACGGACACATCATGGACACCTGGCTTTCGTGTCACCTTCGACTGTGGCGGCCCGTGCCATGTGTTACCTTATAATACGCCAAAAGAAAGCCACGGGGCTCCAGCTAGCACTGACAACTATGCCTTCCACTTACCCTGTCGTGACAGATGGACGACCGATATTAATCCTCGCTATTACCCTGCTAGGAGCTTTCAGAAGAGGTGGGCCCACGGACACATCATGGACACCTGGCACCCTGTCATCTTCGAAGCTGACCTGTCGACTTTTCATTCGCTGGAAGGAGCCACGGGGTCTCAATGAATTGTAAGAGCTATCCTTGCCAGGTCACCTCCACCTGTGAGCTGACTCATCTTTGGGGCCCACTTTGATCCTTAATCTTAAAATGTTGACTGTGGCGGCCTGTGCCACGTGCTGCACTCCAATACGCTAGAGAAGACCACGTAGAGGGGGCCCCACCTTCTTGACAGCCGCAACCTTCACTTCCTCCGCATGACACATGGACGGCCGATATTAATCCTCGCTATTTCGCAGCCTTAAAATGTGAGCACTTAGCCTTTGCGAAATAGCGCCAACCGTCGGATCTTTTCTGAAGTTGATCAGTGTTTACTGGGCCCGGCACTTTAGAAGGAAATAATAAAAGGCGAAAATTTTCAAATAATAAACATGACCGCCTAGGTAAATAGCAAGGGGGGACACTTCTTACGACCCCGCGACCCATGACTTAAGTGAAATAAAGTAACGTCGGAATAGAAACCAAGGGACCTAACACAAAAGATAAAGCCTAAAACTTAGAAAAACCTTAAACCCTCTAGGTTTAGAATAAGGCTGAAGCATTTGGGGCCACATCTTATACAAATTTTTTCAAAAACCATAGCCAAATATGGGGAAAGAATCCAATTTTAAAACAGCGATAACAGCAACATTCCAAATGTTGAGAACATGGACACTACAGACAACAATCATACACGCAATGATGATGTGGACAACTTTTCAGTACACTCAGCAGATGTGGAAGAATTCATTATGGATCCCCATTTCAATTGATTGGTTGAGGAAATAATGAGGAGGGATAGACAATACTTCTTACAAATGATGGCACAAAGTGGAGCCAAGATACCTCATGATTTTGACATGTCTCAAATAATGGAAAATCAACCTCTGCAACAACCTCACTCCAACATGGATCAAAGGAGGCCTAATAGTGGAGACAATAGAAGACCACATCTTGTGCCTGATTCACCATCATCTTTGTTTCAAAAACCAGAGGTCCCACATACACATGGTCAAGCATATGATACTCACCTTCGCAGACCATTATGGAAGTCTTATGCAGAGAAATATGCTCAATCACATATCAATGCTAAGGATCAACCACCAAAGCAATTGGATATTCAAAGGCATGCTCAAAATTTGGACACAAGGAAACCCCGTGTCAAATTTGGGGGCAACACATTAGAACATGACATGCCTATAGAGTATGGTATACATGGACAAAATAGATATTTCATTCCTCAACATGAATCTATACCAAGTGGTCCATACATGCAGCATCACTATAGACCTCCTCCATATGAACACGTGTATGATCAATATCATCCATATATGCAACATGCTTCTCCTCCAATTGGTGCCTCAAGCATGGGGTATGGTCCAAGAAGTTGATCTCCACCTAAGAGCAATTTGGAGCAATAAATCAGGGACTTACAAAAGAAAATGGAGGGCATAAATACACCGAAGCCAACATACACAATGAGAGACATATGTCCTTATCCATTTGACAAGAGCATTCCAATGCCTCCTTTTCCTACACACTTTGTGACGCCTAAATTTGATAAGTATAGAGGAAAAGGGGATCCTAAGGCACACATAAGATAGTTTTTCACAGCTTACATTGAGGTAGCAGTAGAAGAGACATATTTGATGAGATTATTCCCACAAAGCCTAGGTGATCAAGCTATGGAATGGTTCTCCCAACTCCCACCTGGTATTAAGTCATGGGGTGATCTAGCAGAGGCATTTATTCAACATTTCTCCTACAACATAGAGACAAACATATCAGTCACTACTTTGTGCAACACCAAGCAAAAAGAGGGAGAGTCTTTTGCATCATTTTTACAAAGATGGAGGAATCTAGCTAGCAGATGCTCTTGTGAAATTCCATAAAAACAAATGGTAGAAATGTTCACCCAGAATGTTAACAAAGACATTGGCTATGATCTAAGGAAAGCTTGTTTGTCCACCTTCAAGGACATCATTGAAAAAGGCTTAGCAATAGAGAAGGTCCTAATTGAACAAGGAGTCACTAAGATATTCAAGGAAAACAAAGACGACTTTAAAGGAAAAGACAAGCCAATATTTTGGAATAAAACAAGAACACAGTCACTGATGGTGTTGTTGATGCCAATACAGCGCGACCCAAATTCATTTTTTCCAGATCAAATCAGGTGAATACTCAAACAACTTCTAAATCATGAAGGAAGTATACTCCATTGGGAGAACCACTTGAGTCAGTTTTCAAGAAGCTAGTGGCAAACAAAGTAATCACAGTTCCAGATTTTCCTCCATATGAACCAAAGGTTAAACCAAATTGGTGGAATGATGATGAATATTGTGAATTTCATAAGAGCAAGGGTCATAAGATAGAAAATTGCCATCGATTGAAGAACATCATACAAGATCTCATTGATAGAGGTGACATTGAGATTGAAGGACACTCATCCAATCAAAAACATGAGATGTTTAAGGAACCATTCCCAAAACATGACAAGGGAAAAGCTGCAGCCATAGATGACCAAACCAACTATACCAGAGCATCTTATAACTATGATTCAACCATCAATCACATCTCGATGGACAATTACATCTCTACCATTATCATCAAGGATAAAAAACCCTGAGAATTCTACCCAGAGACCCAAGATTGTCTTAAAAGGCATTGGATCTTCTTCCAAACCTACCTCTGAATGTCATGTTACAACTCATCGAGGTAAAATCACTTTGCAAGGTGCTCCAGCCAAGAACACTTCTTCCTCATCAACCAAACCTGAGTATGACCTTGTAGAAAAGTTAGGAAAGACACCCACGCTCATCTCCATACTTGAACTCTTGCGCATATCCCCCGCACATAAATCCATTCTTGACAAAATCTTGAGAGAAACTATTGTTCCTACTAATCTGAATGTGGACCAGTTTCAATCCATGGTGGGATACCTTTCCATTCCACACTCCCTTACATTCACAGAAGCTGATGACACCTCTGTAAGTTAGCCACATAGTGCACCTTTACACATTGAAGCCTTCATACACAAACATAGAATCAAATGAGTCCTGATAGATGGAGGAGCGGGTCTAAACATTTGTACATTGAGCACTATTAAACAATTGGGATATTCTGACAAAGCTATGAATTCTACAAACAAAATTACCATCAAGGCATATGATGATGAAGAGCGTTCATCCAAAGGCACAGTCACCTTACCTCTCAGAGTTGGGCCAGTTACAAAGGATGTGGTTTGTCAAGTCCTTGATCTCGATCTAACATATAATATATTGCTAGGACGTCCATGGATTCATGAGATGAACGTAGTACCATCTACATATCATCGATGTATCAAGTTTCCACACAATGGAGCTGAAGTGACAGTCGAATCTGACCCAAATCCATTCATATATTGCAACAATTTGCAACCTAGATTAGAAATAACAATTCCAGCCAATCAAGAGGCTATTCCTTCATCGGCATATGTGGATCCAGAATCCTTGAAAGTTTCTACATCCAAACAAGCAAAGATCAAAGAAAATTTCAAGTTTAAAGACATGGGATGTGGTGAGTATATATTTCATGTTGATCAACTCCAACTATCTCCTAATGTATTCAGTCAATAGGAACAACCTACAAACAATTTGCAATGCCAAGGAATTGGATGTGAACCACCTAGTGTTGTGGCTACTAAGTCTGAATGCAAATCTTCTCTAGTGGTGCAAGCAACTCCTGATATCAATAGTCCTAAGAGTGGTTCCAACGAAGAATCTATTGAGTGTATCGCCAACCCTCTTGAGAACTCACATAGCCTTACCATTTCATCTACTCATTCCATTTTCTCTCCACTTCTAGACTTGGATCAATAAGAATTACAAAAGCCCTTAGTCATTGGGGATCAAGAATCAAGCTTTGAAAAGAAAAATTTAAAAGTCAAAAATAAAGAAAAGTGCTTTAGTCCAAATCAAAATCAAAAGCTATTGGACTCTGCAAAAATCAAAGTCAAGGATAAAAATCATATGAAGAAAAAAGAACAAGAGTTGATCTCCCCTAATATCAAAATAACTAGGCGCAAAAGTTCTAAAATTTCAAGTCAAAAAGAATACTTGTTGATCCCAAGTCTCCATTATGCTATCCTACTTTCACTTCTTTTCGCAATCATAAGCCTTCATCACTCATCCACTTGTTCCACGTGTCCTTCCCCTCTTGGCAATACATCATGGACCTTTAATGGAGCTTCCTTGAAGGACTTTGTTATCAGAGATGCCCAAACTTCTTTAGGTGACACGCATATAGGCCTACGTAGTCCACACACTAGTAATTCTATTACAATTCCCTTATCAAGGAAGACAATCACTTGAGCTACACATCATTCACTCAAGGAACAATGCAGCTACAATCACAAAGTCAAGCCTCGCACATGTGAGGTAGCTGACTTAGTTCTCAGAGAAAATCCTAAAAATTAGCAAGACAAAGAGAAGGGCAAGTTCGAACCAACTGGCTTGGTCCTTACATCATTATAGTAGCATATGGATCTGGGGCATATTAGCTCTCAACTACAGAAGGTAAACCTTTGGAGGATCCTATCAACAACATGCACCTTCGCAGGTTCTACACATAGCTCTTTGGAATATCCTAATTCAAAAATACAAAAAAAAATCAAAAAATTCAAAAATACAAAAAAATTATAAAAACATAAAAATCGTTACTTGGTGAAAACCTGGCAAATAGGCACCTTGTGACACAAAAAACATTGAAAAATCGAAAAAAGTAAAGAGAAATAATTTCGCCCAATGGTGAAAACCACTTCGGTGGTGCCCTAGGCAAGTACCATGGTGAAAACTGGGTCACCAGCGCCATGCATAGAGACATTGCTCCTCCCTCCTTAAGGATTCTCTTTCATCACTTCACTTTGCACACACTCACGACCAATTCATCCATAATAAACTTACCTATTCCCATCATGGCTTCTTATTGATCTATCCAAAATTGGTTAGCTATTCATCATAAACCTCCCTTTTTACCTACCTTTCCATCCATAGTAAATCAAATCCTATCTGTGGCTAAGGCAAATCCTACATCTAGTGATGGGTGTGGAACTGAGAGCATCACATGTTTCGAGGAGTACAGTTTCTTCCAGCTTCCTTCAGTCTATCCACGCACAATCCACAATAAAGCAACATTTGCATCATAGATCCGCAATAAAGTTTCATCTTCTTCGCAATAAAGTATCAGTTTTATGGATTCAGTCAATTTCAGATGAGACACAGCAGCAACAATGGGCTTCAACAAAATCAAATCTTTCAATAGACTAAGACAACATTATGGTTCAGTGCGATCTATCCTTTTTGTGAAAGTAAAAATTGTGACCACAATCAAATAAGACTTATTCAAGTGACAAGAGACACTAAACTTGAGGACTACAGTGGATGTTGGTGTCGAGTCTTGGTTTTCTTTTGATTTTATCTTTTGGTGACATGTCTTTTAGCTTTTCCAGGATGTCTCTGACTAGAGATTCTATCTCCAGGATGTCTTTGACTAGAAAGGCAAGGATGGGGTATCATCACCTATTTTTCTTTTGTTGTCTATGGATTGTCTTTTAGTAATGCTATGACTTGTCCAAGGATATGAGGACACTGTGAGTCTAGTGTGAACTAGGGAATTCTTTGTTTGTGACTATCTTATCTCCATGCAAACAGGTACAATGACTTTCTGGGTCAAACATATGCCTCGATTGTCATAACCTGCTTGCCATAATAAAGCTCAATGATGATAACGCACAAGAAGCTCTTTCACTTTCATATCTTCTATCTTTCATCCCCCTTTCTTGATTGACCTCCATCATCCTTCTTGAGTCCGCATAGCCTGCTATCACATGACTGAGTATAATGACACACCAAAAACATTTGCATTTCATGTAGTTGCACCTACATTACCACATATAAGCATTTCATACATTCACATTTTCATTAGCATAACATATAAAAACATAAAAGAAAAAAATATTGTATTTCATCATATACATATTTGCATCCATATCATAAGCATCACATTAGAACATCTCATCACATAGGTACACATGCATCTAGCTACCGCAAAGATGAATCATCTCATATATATATATATAAAGTGTCATGATACAATGATGTCAAAATCATATGGCTACAATCACCCGTAGGTGTCTACATCATCATACAAAAATGGTACAATACTGATACATAGGGAGCCCTCTACGACTACGATGAACTCCCTCCCTTAGAGCCAGCTAGCCTCGACGGAGTCTGAGCCCTGGAAGGACCTGCCCCAAGATCATCTCTCCTAGCCCTTGTGTCCTCTGCAGCCAGCCCTCATGTCGCCCTATCCGAATAGAGGAACCCACTGATAACTCCTACCAACACTATTGGTAGTGCTAATCCTCTCCATGTCATGGTATCCCATGCCATGTGTCCCACCCTCATCTCTAGTCCCAGATCCTAGAACACTCATCTCAAGGCCTCCCTATCTCCATCTTGATCGTACGGAATCATCTCCCCATCGATCGGTATCCGCAGAATCCTATATACATCCTCTAGGGTGATTGTCATCTCCCCCATCGGCAAATGAAAAGTGCAAGTCACAGAGTGCCACCTCTCTGCCAGTGCAATCAGTAATCCCATGTTCACTCGAAACTCAGGCACATAAAAAATATGTCTCAATCCCATAGCCTCAATCACAGCTTGGTCCTTGGCTGTCAACTCAGGTCGTAACCTCTGAGTCGACGGGAATCTCTCTCATGACTCCAGCATAGGCAAGTACTCCTGCAGTCAAGCAAATCAATCATGTCAGTCATAGTGACACTCACTGTTCATCACAAAGTGTTGCTATTTATCCTAGTGGTACTCCCTATTCATCACAAAGTGCTACTCATATTTTAGTACTCCCTGTTCATCAAAAAGTACTATATCTTGGTACTCACTGTTCATCACAAAGTGCCTTGATCTATCCTATCCTAGGGCCTCTGCTTGAGTGAATCCTCTTGAGTAGTTTCCTAATTGGCAACGTATGTTCTATCAGAGAATTGTCAATCCTAGCCCTATTTGCTATCCTAGTTTTCTCTAGAGGACCTACTTGAGTGTATCCTCCCAGCAGCTTATCCAATCGACAGCGTATGTTCATCACAGAATTGCTGATTTGACCTAGAAGACACAAATTCACATTTTTGGACACAAACGCATTTTCCTAACATAAACGCACATTTATTACATTACCTAGCATGCATTAATGACAACAATAAATGCATCAAAGTACAAGGAGGTTTTGTGGTATTTACCAGCTCTCCTACATCTATTGGCCTCTGATATCGGTGAACCCGATCGAATCTGTGAACCAAAGGCCATCGTTGTTGACTGTTGCTGCTCTTTTCTCTCTCTGCACTCTGCTCTCGTGGATGTGTAGATGACAATGAGGATGTATTTCTCCCGTGGTCTATCTTATAGACTGCCCTAGCCCTAGCCCTCGTTTCCCAAGTCAGTCTTCATTATCCTGTGACTCTGTCACTTTATCCGGTTAGTCCATTCTAGCCTCTCTTTCTTATCAAGAGATTGTCTGAAATCTTTTCAGACATTTTCATCCAATCTCTCGAGGGGGCATATCATTCCCATCTTGGGCAACTCTGTATCAATTCATATTATCTTCTTTGAAACAACGCGACAAGCCGCATTGTCTCAAAGAGGGGCAAAATGTAGACACCCAAAATTGTCCAGTCTAATTAAATAAATATTTAATTTATTTAATTATCTAAGCTTAATTCTTCTATTAATTAAATAAATCTTTATTTATTTAATTAATTCATTTATCTTCTTCTAGCCTTATTTCTCATTTAAATAAATACATTTATTTATTTAAATTATCCTTTTCCTAAATTAAATAAATATCTTGTTTATTTAATTGATCCCACTTCTTCTATTAATTATACAAATATTTATTTATTTAATTAATTCATTAACCTTTTTTACCCATGACACATGTCATTCATCTCTTAATTCATACACTACTTACCCCTTTCATTATTTTTTTATTTCTTTTACCTACCCTCTAATCATAGCCGACCTCTTTTACACCTCTCAATCTTATCCCTCCATTTCTTATAGTGTCTTCTATATAAGGAGATGCTTCCTTCATTATCAAACCCTAATCAATCATTTTAACTACTTGATCAATTGACTAAACTACGCTTTTGAACATAGGCGATCCTACTTGTAACCACATTGCGTTCTTTGTTGAGCTCTTGTGCACATAAAACCTGAGAGCAAATACATCAAGCAAGATCAATGGAGATAGGAAGAATGGAGATCCAAACCCTATTGGACAAGCCATGGTATAATCTTTGTGATTTTATTTCATTTGCATTGTCTTAGGTAATCTTCATATGTTGTGTTGGATCTTTGTTGTTGTTAGGCTAGGGTTTTGTGGTTGAATTCATTTAGCCTTTCAATATCATTATTATTGTTATCCATTTGCACCATATACACTGTCCACTGTCGGTGACTCAGTAGATACGTCAGTATGTATACTAGTGGTATCTTCCTTTCCTGTAACTGGGGAATCAGTTGCCTATTTAGTTAGTTGTTCAGTCCCAATTTCAATGTTTCCAACTGTATTCTGCATATTTTTCTCAACTGTAGTGTCTTCTACTGGTGGCTCAGTTGCCACATCTCTCTTCTCACTTGTTTCCTTATCCACCCCAATGTTAACTTCCTATGTGTCGATATTCATTGTGTACAACACCTTTGAGTCAGGATTTGTGTCCTCATGTGGTGTTTCTATACTCTCTGTTGCTGGTGGTGTATCAATATTTTGTGACGGTGGAGTATCAGAAGGAGGTGGGTGTAAGTTATCTATTATCTTTATACTCAGAGGACCACCTACTTTACCTTTCCCCTTATCCTTATCCTTTTGGTAGACTTTAAAAGTCTTTGGTCTCATAAGCTCTTCTTGTTTCTCTTTCTCAACAAAGAATATATCCCACTTGTCTGCAGTTTATTTTGATATCTCATTAACTCTACCAACCATTAGTGCTACATGTTGGTGACCGGTTGAAAATACAGTCTGGTTAGCCTCACTTATTAATTCATCTATCTCTTGCATTGAGTTCACTGGGTGAACTACAAGTAGTTTTTCTATCTTGATCATTTTATCCATTTCAACAATTGCTACCCTTCTTGCTTCTAACCTGTTATCACTGTTTAGAAAATGGATATTCTTGTTCCATAATTGGCTAAAAGTCTATAAAAAATTGAGTCTGGTATGGCCTTGTTGCCTCTGATTGTCTTAGGTTAGAAGAGGGTTTAAGGTTTGGTTCTAACCCTTCTAGTTTTTGAGAAAAACCCTTATCATTCTATTTCCGCATTAATTTTATCACTTAAAGAAGGGTCGGTCTATCGTGAAAAGTGTCCCCCCATTAGTTATTTCCCTAGGCGGTCCCTTAAATTTTTTAAATCTATGTGCCTTTACTTTACACTGTTCTAATGTTTGTCAGACCCTTAATTATTGTGTAACTCTTTGCTAATCCAACGGTGGTCATTGTTTCATTAAGCGAAGTTGCCAGCAGGTTAATGTTCGTGAAGTAGCGAAAAGCCTAGGTGGGCCCAACCAGATGCACATGAAATAAGTTCTGCAAAACAACAAAAACACATGGTGGGTCCCAGAGACGAGCAACTTTCCTTGGTTAAAGGGTGATTGGGTTGGAAAAGGATAAACGACTCATGTTGATTCACGGCCAGAAGGTGCACGTGTCCTACCTTTCGTGAAGTAGCTAAAAGGTGTTGGGCCCAGGCGAGGTGGTCATAGAAAGGACAAACAATAGGCAAGTTCCTAAGATCTAAAGGCCCGCATGGATTCGCAAAGACAAGCTAATCGCAGGTTAGTCATCATGAAATGGCGAAAGACAGGCGGAAATCACACAAAGGCATGACATGGTAGGATAGATGGTGTGTTTCGTAGAGTGTAATAGTGACATGTGTAGTACACGTGGCTCTGAAGGGTAGTTGAGGGCCCACCTTGATTTCAACCGAAAGTTATGTGGAAAATAGTGGAGTAAAGCATGTGGCGATTTCAGAATGGAACCCGATGGAACTTCTTGGGTAAATGGCTAATTGCCATGTGGCGTTCGTTAATCGGTGATGAGGTGATGCAAGTGATCTCTGAGAATAAAGGCCCCACTTGAAAGGTTTGAAGCCTATTACAAGATATTCATCTAGTGGTTGATCCAATGGTCATTGTTGTTTTGTGGCCCGAAGATGCTTGCAACTTAGTCTCTGTGAAATGGGGAAAATCATTAGTCGTCAAGGTAAGGTATAGTTAGTTAGTGAAACTGACAGTCATTGTTGGAGTTAAAGACCGGACAGTTAGAGCTTGATCTAATGGCTGGCATGGCTTCGTGAAGAAAAAGTGCATGAGTGTTAAAGCCCGTGAAATAGCAAAAAGAAGGTAGGGCCCAACACTAACACAGAGAGATCAGACGGAGATAAATGCAATGTAAGTTCTCGTAATCCAATGGCCAGCATTGCTTCGTGAAACAAAGTGCAAAGGTTTTATGTTCTATGAAACAGTGAAATAGAGAAAAATACTCAGAGAAGTTATGACCCATTGGAGCCTATTTTTGAATTCAGTTTGTGAATTCAATTTTGAGGTGATGGCCAAAGCATGCGGGATTAATTTCTAAAATTCAATGCCAACTTGTCGTATTAGAGTCCACATCAACTTGAATGTTAGCATCATTTCATCGAAGTCTATTGCAAAGCAATTGGTGCGAAGTGGTTTCTTCAGGTGAATAACAAGTTTTTGTGTTGTTTCTTGATAATTCTGGTCTGATTTCAGTTCTTGTTGTGTGAATTGTTTCATTAGAGGTCTGTGCTAGTTTCAATTGGTATAGTTGCATATTCAAGATGGCACCAAGAAGGGAGTTGACAGGAAAAGTGAATTACCAGGACAACAACATTTGTGATGATTTTTTAGAACAGTTAACCATGTCTACTAAAGTTGGGGCTAAGGCCAAAAAATTAGTGCCAAAGAACCCTTGTTTGAGAATTAGGGATGGCCTATATGATAAAGGTAATTGGTTAAGGGATCCAGAAATAGGGATGTCAAGTTTAGGACTGTTCAAAGTAGGCTTTGGTCAAAGACATTCCCTAGCCCCTTTGAATAGCATATGGGAACTGGATGTAGGGAAGCTTGTGCTCCCTAGTGTATTCATGGATGTAGTTTTGTTGACCCTAATTGCACAGAATTATAACCCTATAGCAAGATGTATGAGGAGTGTGAAGGGATCAACCCTAATTGAAATAAAAGATGATGAATTTAGAAATGTGTTTAAACTCAGTGAGGCCTCAAATTTGTTAGAGCCTATTAACTTTGAATGATTAGCCTAGATCTACAATGCACAAAGGGATCATCTTAGGAGTGGCCCATTGAAAGAATTCTTTGTTAAGATAGGAGGGTTGATAGTTGTAGGCCCCAGTTCAATGGAACCATTCTCCCTCAATTTCTTTACTCTAAGAGCTAAGGGGATGCATTGCGCACTCTGTCAGATCTTTGGAAAAGATGTTGAAAGAAACATACCAACCCATTACATGCTGATGATTGCACAAATTTTAAACCCCTCCCTGGCAATAACATTTGGTTATGCCCCATACCTTACTGATGCAATTCATGCAGGGCTAGTAGGGATAAAGAATGGTAAGGTGGATAGGTCGTTTGGAGGGTACTCTCTTTTAATGCACATGTTTTTGTTCAAAGGTGCTAACTATTTTGCTAAGGAAATGGACTTGGTTAAAGTGAAAGACAAGGAAGATGTGCATTTTCAAATTTGGAGTAGTGTTTTATCCTGGGATAGAGAGGATGCTAGCTATCTAAAGTTTGATAGATGTTTTGCATCTAAGATTAGAATTCTTTTATGCATAGAAAATCCTAGGATTCCTAAGGCTCTCTTAGAATTCCTCAAACCTAAAGAGTTTGTAGAGGGTATTAAGATTGTTCACAACTGGGGAGATACATATTTGTACCTTGTTTCTACCATTTTTATAGTATATGGCTTCAGAGGTACCCCCTATCTATTGCCCTATCAGGTCCCATTAAAGATAGGAATTGTAGAAGTATTTAGATAAATTAGAGGTGTACAAGAGGTAGAGCTGACCAATAGGGGTAAAGGGACCATTTTCCCAAACATCACCATGGCCCATCATTTTGTAATTACCAAAGGTGGTTGGAAATAAATTGAATAATTCTTTAAGCCATATAGGCTATCAACTGCAGTTTCAAGATGTGTAGACCCTGCAAACTTTTTCAACGACATGTTTAGAAAGAGGGCAGTGTGTAAAGGTAGGCCTCATCAATTTCAGTTCCCTGAAGATTTAATTAGGAATGAATTCAGCTTAGATGAGAAGGAACTGAGGAAGGAGAATTGGGTTGCATATAAGAGGGCACTTGATTTTATACATCAATTTGACAGTAGCTATGACCCTCTTTCTAGCTTCAACGCTTTTGAGGAGAAATTCAAATTCTTGATTCTCTATTTTGAAGACCTCATGAAAACCTTAAAAGAGAAAAGAGAGGCTATAATGCAAAATGATCCTCACAGAGTTAAATTGGTCCTAGCTAAGCCTGCCTTTGCTAAGGCTATCCCACCTAGTGACTATGTAATGCATAAGAAATCAAAGTGCACCGTGATGATGCCCGTGACAGGTGAGCCTTCTACTTCAAAAGGGAAAAGAGCAATTGAGGATGTCATTAACATCCAAGATTCCCCTAGAAGGCAAAGAGTGGGAAAGGAAGTTGAAACTAATGAGGCTCAGTATTCTCCATCTCAGTCCCCTATCCACATAGGAGATGAGCAAGCGGTGGCTGAACAATTATTACAGTTAGGGAGTCTTGGTGAGATTGACTATGTTAGTATTTTGGTATGGTTTTTTCATTGATGTCAACACCTACTGAAACACTAGCACCTTGGAGATCCAACAACCTTCACCAGCAAGCAAGTAACTATTGTACAGTTACTGGTTTATGGTTCACTGGCAAGATATAATGTTCACCGACACTTGGAATGATATGGAAGACACTTGGTAATATCAAAGAAATTGTGTGGACACTTTGTTTTGAAGAATTAATCATTGGTATATTCATATTTGCATATTTTCTTTTACCAGCAAATAGGTCCAGGGTTATCTAGGGTTACATTGGCATGTTTATCTTTTCCAGATCAGCATGGCATGCTATGGAGATGATTTATTATTGTTTCAAATGCATTAAGCCGACATGTTTAATCAGTTATTGCATCGGATATTATATTGTATGTAAAATATTTTTTATTGTAATATCTTGTAGAGCCAACCTACTAAAATTGGTCTTAGGTTATGGTATAAATGCAAGATCTTATTTGTAAGATCGAATGTGGAATGCAAAAAATAATTGTGTGAAGGTATATACAACGTTAAGCAGAGGTATACACGAAGACATCATTTGAAGATGAAGCTAGGTTTTCGTAGAAGCATATCAGCATTACACTAGTACTAAATCCAGCATATGAAGATGCTATTTTGTGCAGTACATTCTTATTGGATTTAACCATCCAACTATAGTCAGTGTGACTCCCATTTTGTGATTGAGCAGTGAGCTCTAGGCTATTGGCCTTTCTGCATTTGCAGACCCCATTTATGTACACTTGCTATCTGCAGTAGTATCATCTGATTGTGGGTAAGGTTTCCCATCATGTTTTTTCCCCTTACAGGGATTCCACGTACAAATATTGGTGTTATGTGTTGTGGATGACTCTATGTTTATGTTTCATGCATTAATCTCTACCAATATAGCAATTTACTATTAACACTATCTACCGGCACACTTAACTGGTTTACCTGTATTAAGCACTAAGTTTGTTAATTGGTTTTTGGTTTAAATTTATTAGATAACTGATTCACCCCCCCCACTCTCAGTTGTCTCTGGGACCTAACAATTGGTATCAGAGCCTGGTCCTCTTTTGTAGAAGTTTAACAATTTGAGGAGATCCAATGTCTACTAAATATTTCAGGAAGGACAGTCCTAAACTTGATGGAACCAACTATGGGATATGGAAGATCAGGATGGAGAGACATCTAAATTTCATTGGTAAAGACATCTGGGAAGTTACAAAGAATGGTTATACTGCTGCTGTAGCTAGTCAGACTACTCCAACTACCTTAGCTAAAGATGAAGAGAATGATTGCAAAGCAAGAGAAGCATTTTTTAGCGCATTATCAAATAGATCTACTAATAAAGCTATTTGGGATCATTTGGAAACACTAAATGAAGGAGATTCCACAGTCAAGATTGCAAAACTTGAAAGCTTCCGAGTCAGGTATGAACATTTGAAAATGGAAGAAGATGAAAGGATTTATGCTTTTATGGAAAGAGTAAATGAAATTGTTCTAGGTATTAAATGTTGTGGAGGAACCTTGAGTGAGCATGAAATTGTTTCAAAAATCTTAAGAGGATTACCATCGGCATATAAAATGAAGGTTACTGATATAAATGAGTTGAGAACGATGCCTAATACATCCGTAACTAGGGATACATTGATTGGAAAACTTTCAGCCTTTGAAATTGAGGAATTTGGTCCTATTGCTACTATAAAGACTGATTTGGCCTTTAAAGCATCAACATCATCTGCTCCATCATTTGACAAATTAGACTGGAAAGCCTTTTATGCAAGAGAACTTGAAGAAACGAGGAAGGAGAATGAAGAGCTTGAAGAACTTGAAGCACTATTTGCAAGAAAAATGCCATAAGGTCTAGTTGGAAGTAAGTATGAAGGTAAAGCACCCTTTAAATATTTCAACTGCAATAAGATTGGTCATATGGCTTCGAGATGCCCTGATAGACATTCTAGACTAAGAGAAGAAGCCAGAAGAACATACAAGCCTAATCCTGAATATCAGAGATACAGATTTAAGAAGAACAAAGACAAATCCTGTTACATTGTTGATGAAGGTCTAACTGATGATTCTGATGAGGATCCAATAGACAATGGATGGGTTTTTGTTGCTATAACAGAAGATCAACCGACACCTACTACTCAACTAGTAGAACAAGCCCTAGCAACTAAAGTTGAAGTAAAGGATGAATCAATCATTGACTTAGGATGCTCACATCATATGATAGGAGACAAAGGTAAATTCTTGAACTTTCAAGAATACAATGGAGGTTTAGTAAGATTTGGAGATGACAAAGCCTATTCAATCAAAGGTAAGGGTTCAATATCTCTTGATGGTAAGCATAACACTGACAATGTCTACTATGTTGAAGGATTAAAGCATAATCTTCTAAGTGTTGGTCAATTAGTTGAGAAGGGATTTCAGTTACAATTTAAAAATGGAAAATGCAAAATCATGAATAAAACTGGTTTGGAAATTGCAACTGGTAATCAGACTAGAGGTAATATCTTTCATTTGAATAACAGTGAAAAGGCATGCTTGATTGCACATATAGATGAAAGTTGGTTATGGCATAAGAGACTATGTCATGTAAACTTTGATTGTATGGTAAAGATTAGTACTTCTAAGGCAGTTAGAGATCTACCTAAAATTGTGAAACCTCAGAATACAATTTGTAACGAATGTCAATTTGGAAAACAAATTAGAGCTAGTTTCAAAAGTATTCCAGAAAAATCCAATAATGCTCTTGATTTGATTCACACTGATTTATGTGGTCCAGCTAGAACTAATAGCTTACAAGGTGATAGATATTTCATGCTAATTATTGATGATTATTCTAGAATGTGTTGGGTTACTTTTCTCAAAGAAAAATTAGAAGCACTTGGAAAGTTCAAACTGTTCAAAGCAATGGTTGAAAATGAAACCGGTAACAAAATCAAATGTTTAAGATCAGACCAAGGAGGAGAATTCACATCTAAGGACTTTAATACATTCTATGAAGTGAATGGAATCAGAAGATAGTTATCAGCACCTCAGACACCACAATAGAATGGAGTTGTTGAAAGGAAAAACAAAACTATCTTGGATGCAGCAAGAAGTATGTTATCAGAAGCAAATCTACCACATGTGTATTGGAGAGAAGAAGTTAGCATTGATGTCTATACATTCAACAAAGTTCACATCAAAGGTGAAACCGGTAAGACCCCTCATGAACTATGGTTTGGTAATACTCCTACTCTTAAGTATTTCAGAATTTTTGGAAGTAAATGTTATATTAGAAGAGATGAGTATATTGGCAAATTTGATCCTAGAAGTGATGAAGGAATATTTCTTGGTTATTCATCTAAGAGCAAGGCATATAGATGTTTTAATAAGAGATTGCAGAAAATTGTTGAGAGTACAAATGTAAAGGTTGATGAACAATTCCAAGGAACTTCATGGTATATAGACTCTGAACCGGCAACAAAAATTGTGACAAATGAACCTACACTAAATCTACCAGTACAAAATGAAGATTCAATTACCCCAATATCATCAAAGGATTCCACAGTAATTGAAGAACAACAACAAACTAAGACACCCCGGTATGTAAGATTGAATCATTCTGAAGATCAGATAATTGGAAACAAATTTAAAGGAGTTATGACAAGAGGAAGATTGGAAAATGAAGAGGTATGTCTTATTTCTCAAATTGAACCATCATCTATCAATGAGGCATGTGAAGATAAATTTTGGATTAAAGCTATGGAAGAAGAATTAGGACAAATTGAGAAAAATAATACTTGGACATTAGTTCCCCGGCCTAAAGATAAAAATGTAATTGGAACCAAATGGGTATTTAGAAAAAAACTTAATGAAGATGGTAAGATTGTCAGAAATAAAGCAAGACTAGTGTGTAAGGGATATTCTCAGAAATAATGAGTTGATTGCAATGAAACCTTTGCATCGGTAGCCAGAATTGAGGCAATCAAATTATTCTTGGCTTTTGCAGCTCACAAGCACTACAAAGTTTATCAAATAGATATTAAATGTGCATTTTTGAATGGAGATCTTGAAGAGGAAGTATATATTGAACAACCTGATGGATTTTCTTTGATAGATGACAATGATATGGTTTGCAGGTTAAGAAAAGCTCTGTATGGATTGAAACAAGCCCCAAGAGCTTGGTATGCAAGGTTGGATAAGTATCTTTTAAAGATTGGTTTTACTAAAGGAAATGCAGATAGCAATTTATATTACAAAACAACTAATGATGACATCTTGATTATTGAAGTATTTGTTGATGATATAATCTTTGGAGGAGAATATGGATTATGTAAGGAATTTTCTATTAAAATGCAGCAAGAATTTGAAATTTCTATGATTGGAGAAATAAAATTCTTTTTAGGATTGCAGATTTCACAGACTGATAAAGGTATATTTTTTAGTCAATCCAAGTACTTGAAAGAATTACTAAAGAAATTTGGGATGGAGAACTCTAAACCGGTAAGCACACCTATGACTACAAATGACAAATTATCTCAAAGGGATGAATCTACACCTATCAATACAACTAGATACAAATCTATGATAGGAGGTTTACTGTATTTGACACAAACCAGGCCTGATATTATGAATGCAGTATGTATTGTTTCTAGATTTCAAAGTAATCCTAGGGAAAATCATGAATCAGCACTAAGAAGGATTTTCCGGTACTTACAAGGCACAACAAATCTTGGATTATGGTATCCTAGAGATGAAAATTTTGACCTATGTGCATACACAGATGCAAATTGGGCAGGAGATGTGGATGATAGAAAAAGCACCACTGGAGGAGCATTCTTTCTTGGAAAGAGATTAGTTTCTTGGTTGAGTAAGAAACAGAGTTGTACATCTTTATCAACAATAGAATAAGAATATGTTGCAGCAACAACTAACTGTACACAGGTACTATGGCTTAAGAAAATGTTGAAAGACATGAAGGTAAAATGAAAGGAACCTATTACTATATATTGTGATAACACTGTAGCAATTGATATATCTAAGAATCCGGTATTACATTCTAAAACAAAACTTGTTTCTATCAAACTAAATTTTCTAAGGGAAAAAGTTGAAGAAAAAGAGATACAACTGGTTTATGTGAATACTAAAGAACAACTTGCAGATATTTTCACAAAACCTTTGCCCAAGGAGACCTTTGAATATCTTAGAGATCAGCTTGGAGTCATACCACCACCGGTAGAGACTTAGATAGTAGATAATTGTCATCAACCGACAGAATTGAAAGACAAATCTTTTACTCTGGTCTTTGATGAGAAAGCTACTTCTTAGGGGGAGTAGTTTCACCTTCAAACAATTCTTTTTCGCATTCCATACTTTGATCTTACAAATAAGATCTTACATTTATACCATAACCTAAGACCAATTTTAGTAGGTCGGCTCTATAAGATATTACAATAAAAACATCTTACATACAATATAATATCTTATGCAATAACGGATTAAACATGTCGGCTTAATGCATTTACATCAACAATAAATCATCTCCATAGCATGCCATGCTGATATGAAAAAGATAAACCTACCGGTGTAACCCTAGATAACCCTGGCCCTATTTGCCAGTAAAAGCAAATATGTAAATATGAATTACCAATGATTAATTCTTCAAAACAAAGTGTCCACATGATGTCTTCAACATTACCAAGTGTCTTCCATATCATTCTAGGTACCAGTGAACATTATATCATGTCGGTGAACCATATACTAGTAACTATGCAATAGTTACTTGCTTGTCGGTGAATGTGGCTGGATCTCAAAAGTGCTAGTTTTTAGTAGGTGTTGACATCAATGACAAAACCATACTAAAATACCAACAATGTGTTCATCCCATGCAGATGCAGAGGAGAATGACAATCTAAGCTCCACCAGTGACTTCATAAAATAGATGAATATACTCTCAAAGGAAAGGGCAGGTGTAAAAAGAAAAGCCTAATTATATAGAAAAGAATATTCAGATCACAAATTTGAATTGTTTCCAGGGGGATTTGTTGGTCCAATTCAGTTGAAAGAGGACAAGACCTGGCTAGAAGAGTTGGACCACAAATTATCCTTAAGGGTTAATAAAATTATTAACACCAATGTCACATCCTTATTTGTCCAAACAGTTGAAGAAATTGAAAAAGTGAAATCACATTATGGTTTCATAGAAATAGAAATTGGGCAATTAGGGGTCCCTTCGAAAATGCTAGAAGAAATGAAACAAAATATTGTTAGCTTTGCTTGGCCAAGTGATTATGTGTTCCAGGAGTGGAAGGGTAAATATGTCGGACAAAAGGAAGATGCTCCAGAGTAGGTAGAAGAGGTTGCAATAGAACTGTTGTCTTCAAAAACTGACTCACTTCAACATCCTTATAATAAAATGATTAAACTCTGTGCAAGAGGAATGTTAAGGGGAAGAAAATTCTTAGGACAAAATATGACAAGGTTCAATTTAACCTTCTACACTTTGGACTTATTCATAGTCCAGGCAGGTATACCTTTGTGAACTGGATTCACACTTTCAAAAGATAAATCCACAACAAACCAGTCCAGAAAACCAGTGGATCTATTCACCTTGAAACTAACTGAAACAAAGGAATGAAAATTATACTCATATTCAGTATTGTGAACAACAAAACATGTAATAGACAACTTCAATCAATACCAGTGCCTTATCCAAGGTCACAGAGTCATCTAAATTCAGACAATACTCCCCAAACAAAATATCTTTACATGTCCCATTGGCTCAGCTTCTGTTGATCCTTATACGTGCCTAACACTTATAAGAGTTTATGCATATCAAATTAAACTATGATCATCAAGATTCAAAGTTCTCTACAAAGAATTTACTGGTAGGAGTGATCCCCGCATCTTTAATTTCCCTCCTAAAGAGAAAAGCTAGTGAACACATCTACTGAAAATTGCCTTGCAACCCCATTCAAACAAAATAACCCTGGATTATTCATAATGAAAATAGTAAACAAATTGCAAACACACTTGAAGATGACACAAAGTTTACTCAAAAGCCAATGGTCTGTATATTGATATATTCTTCAAGAAAGTACTACAAAACTTTGGAATTTTCTCCATTACACTTAGAAAAGCTTAGATATGAATTTTTGTAGCATTTTCTTACAATTCTTTTTGCGATCCCCCTCTCTCTAGTCCTGGTATCCATTTATAACAATATGGATGCACAAAGCTTCGGACTTTCTGAGGAGAGTTTGTTACAATCATTTCTTCCAAAAAATAAGTTATAAAGCCTTTTACGAAAATAGTTATGAGTTCTTTTTGGCCTCTACAACTTCTTCAATAGGCTATTCAGTTGCAACCTCTTCTACCTTTTCAAGGGCACTCTCTAACTATTCCAAATCATGGGTGGCATATTTTGTTGTCCACTAATCATACACATCATCAGTTGGCCACAAGAAATTAATCACTTTAGCCTTGGCCTTGGTCAACCTTTTCCAAGAGTTTCTCATCTTGTTGACTTCTGAATTGAGAAAACCATAATGTGACTTAATTTTATCTATCTCCTGTATTGTCACAACAAAGAAGGAAGCATCATCTAGATCAATAATTCCTTTAATTCTTGCTGATAGTTTGGCTTCTACCTCCTTAAGTCACACTTGTTTGTCCTTCAGTTGATCTGGGCTAACAAAAACTCCTGGGAGTAACTCAAAAATCTGATCAGCATATTCCTTTTTGCACAAGTTAACTTTCCTATCAACATTATCCACCCCTACTACTAATTGTACTAAATCTTTAGTGATGTCACAAGTGGATTTAATGATAGGATTGGCCCCTACTTCATCATAAGATGCACACATAAACTCTAAATCTTGCTCTCTAGGCCTCCACTTGTCAAAAATAGGTCTCAAAATGGCCTTATCTCCCCTAAGCTCATTCCATATATCCAAAATTTTACCTATATTATTGTATAGCAATGAGGCATTCACGGTACCTACAAAACTAGTGACAGTGGCCTTTACTCTATCCTCATACTTCTTTGCATACAGGGCTTGAGCCTATTTTAAATTCTCTAACTCTTGAGGAGTAACCTCAATCATTTGGGAGCTAGAAGGTCCCAGAGACGGTGGGAACTCAATGATAGGGCTGGTAGGTGGAGGTCTGGCAGGAGAAGAGGAGATCATCAGTGTTGAGGATTCACCTTGATGATACTATCCTCCTAGCTACTTCTGCAATTTAGCAATGATGTTATCTCTATTCCTTACCTCTTCTTGGGCATTAGTGTAGGATTTTAAAACTATCTCCAGTTTAACCTAGAGATCTGTGTTTTCCTTAGCCTCCCTTTCTGCTACTGCAACACTAAATTTTGCAGTTTCTAGTATAGTGCCAGTGGCTTCCACTACCCCAGTAGTTTGCACTCTTTTCACCATCATTCCTCCAAGATAACCTGACCCTGAGAGTCCTTCTTCTTCTTATTTTCATCTCCTTTTAGAGACCACATGACTAATGCAGCATTGTCTTTATTGAAAGTAACTCCCTCCATAGGTTTTGTCTCCTTTCTTACTGCTTCCAGGACTAAAGCATCTGCTATGTCCCATTCAGGGAGAATGAGTACCCCAGCCTGAGCCACCATGTCTCTTCCTTGCTGAGGAGTGATGGTCTTAAATTCTTCAACCATTTCTTGCTTTATTTCTTCCTCAACTATAGTTGGGTCTTTATGAGGCTGCTCACCCTTCCTTTACTCGCACCTTGCATTGTATTTGTCAATGCTCTGCTTCCACACAAATTGGATGAATGCTTCTAATGTGATGAACTTGTCATCAACCAAGAAATCTTCACTGGCTCGCTTGATCTCAAGATCCCATTCTTGGCCTTTGAATTCACTGATGGTGACATTCATTTCAGCAGCTAAGGGCTCTTCTAGCATTCCTTCCTCTACTTCATCATAAGTGTAGGCAATTTCTCCTAAACTGCCTAACTGCAATAGTTGCTCAGCTGCTGCCTATTCATCTCCTATATGGATAGGTGATTGAGATGGGGAGTACAAAGGTTCTTCAGGTTGTACCTCTTTTCCCACTCTTTGTTTCTTTGGGCTATTAGGGATGTCGATGACATCATGTATCTTCCTCTTTCTCTTAGAGGTAGAGGGCTCCCTTGAAGTGGGCATAAGCGCACTGTAATTAGATTTCTTATGCAACATATAATCACCGGGAGGGATTGTTCTAGCAAATGTAGACCTACTCAAAATCAATCTTGCTTTCTCAGGGTTGTTCTTGATTACAACCTCCCTCTTTTCTTTTAGTGTTTGCATCACCTCCTCAAAACTAAGAATCAAAAACTTCATCTTCTCTGTAAAGGGTTGAAAGCTAGACAAAGGGTCATAACTTATGTCAAAATGGTGCACCAAGTCAGAGACCTTTTTATAAGCCACCCACTTTTCCTCTCTCAACTCTTGTTCATTTAAATCAAACTCATTTCTAATGAGGTCTTTAGGAAACTGAAACTGGTGGGGTTTAGCCTTGCATATTTCCCTCTTCCTAAACATTCCATTGAAGAAGTCTTCAGGGTTAGCACACCGGGAGACTACAGTTGATAAATGATATGGCTGAAGGAAATCTTCAAAACATTTCCAACCTCCTTTGGTTATCACAAAATGGTGTGCCATGGTAATTGTAGGGAAAATGGTCCCCTTACCTCTGCCTATCAATTCTGCCTCCTACACAGCACCAATTTGCCTAAGAATCTCTATAATTCCCACTTTAAGGGGGACCTGATAAGGTAACAAAAATGGGGTACCTATGAAACCATATATTATGAAAACTGTGGAAATAGGGTATAAGTAGATATCACCCCAATTGTGGACAATTTTTATGTCCTCTGCAAATTCTTGTGGCCTAATGAATTCCAAAAGCACCTTAGGAATTCTTGAATGCTCCAAACAAATAAGGGTCCTAATTTTTTATGCAAAACATTTGTCAAACCTTAGAAAACTTGCATCTTCTTTGTCCCATGACAACACCATGCTCCATAGTTGCACTGGCACCTTTTCTCCATCCTTCTCTTTCACAAGATCCATCCCACTTGCAAAATAATCACCATCCTTGAACAAAAACAAATGCATAAGAAGGGAATACCACCAAAAAGGCCTAACTACTTTCCCATTCTTGATACCTATCAATCCATTATGGATAACATCAGTTAGAAAAGAAGCATAATCAAAAGTTATTGCCACAGAAGGATTCAAAATTTGAGCAACCATCAGCATGTAGTGAGTAGGCATACTTGCCTTAGCATCCACTTGCAAAATAATCACCACCCTTGAACAAAAACAAATGCATAAGAAGGGAATACCACCAAAAAGGCCTAACTACTTTCCCATTCTTGATACCTATCAATCCATTATGGATAACATCAGTTAGAAAAGAAGCATAATCAAAAGTTATTGCCACAGAAGGATTCAAAATCTGAGCAACCATCAGCATGTAGTGAGTAGGCATACTTGCCTCAGCATCCTCCCCTAGGATTTGGCAGAGTGACTAGTATAATCCTTTAGCCCTAAGGGTAAACAAATTTAGAGAAAAAGGCTCCTCAGTGTTAGGTCCCACAACTATCAACCTGCCTATCTTCACAAAGAATTCTTTGAGAGGCCCATTCCTAAGGTGGTTCCTTTGCACACTATACACCTGAGCTAATGGTTTATAATCAATAGGCTCCAGAAAATTAGTGTATTCACTTAACCCAAAGGCATTCCTGAATTCCTCGCCATTAATCTCAATGAGGGTCTTCCCGTTGATATCCTTAACACTTCTTGAAATTGGGTCATAATTATGTGCAATCTAGGTCAAAAGATCTACATCAAAGAAAACCCCAAGGACCACCAACTTTCCAACATCCAACTCCCATATACTATTTTGAGGGGCTAGAGAATTTCTCATGCTGAATCCAACCTTGAATAATCCCAACCCAGACATCCCTATTTGAGGGTCTCTTAACCAATTACCCTTATCATATAAACCTTCTCCTATTTTCAGGCAAGGAGCTCTCAGCACCAATTCTTTCATTTTGGAAGCCACATTAGTTGACAGCGTCAACTGTTCAAGGAAATCATCACAAATGGCCCTCTCTTGGTAATTGACATTCCCTGAGAATTCCCTCTTAGGTGTCATCTCTTAAAACTAAGCAAGCAATCTAACAATCACCCTCAATTGTTCTACGACAAATCAAAACCTCAATTCAAAGCACACACAGTTAAAAATGATGGCCGAACAAGAGTAGATAAAAACTTGCTTTTACTCGATAGAATTAGCTCTACAACTGAAAAAATCCACTCTGCAACTGCTTCTTTGCAAATATTCTTTAGAATGATACCTCGGTTTAATTGATACGAGATCATATATGGCAGCTGGGCTCTTAACTACAACATTGACTCCACATGCTTTGGTCATCCCTTCAGAATTGAATTCATGAAAGAATTCAAAATTTTCGCTCCAACGGGTCAAAATGCCTGTGTATTTTCTCTTTTCACTATTTTGCAAAGCATAACTTCTTGGCAATTTTGCTTCATGAAATAATGCCAGCCATTAGATCAAGATGAAGTTGATCTTCCTTTAACTTCCTGTTTTCTTTGCCTTGGGGAACACAAAACTTTTTCACCATTTCATAGGGCTTAAAGCACAAGCACTTTACCTTTACGAAATAGCATAGGTCGTTCGATCAAATGAGACTTGATTGATCTTTACATTCTGAACTTTTACCTTTCCATCGGGCCTTATTTCATTTCACCATTTCGTGGGGTTTATCCCATGAGCATCTTTCCTTTGTGAAACTACGCTAGGTGTCAGATGAGACTCAAACTACTTGGCCTTTAACTCTCACCTAGACAGTCAGCCTTTTCACTAACAGCGCTTCTACCCAACAGCTAACGGTTCTTCGCTATTTCATAGAGCTTAAACTACATTCGACTTTAGGCTGCGAAATAGTGCGAACCATCAGATCAAATCGAAGATGCTCATCCTTTAAGTGAGACCTTTTCATGGCTTGCTTACCCTGCTCTTCCTCTAGTTACCGAATACCACGTGGCACTTCAACCATTCACCCTAGGAGACTCTTTAAGCTTAATTCTGAGTCAGCCACATGTTATAACCACCGGTTACACCTTGGCGCCTTTAATCTCTTTGGAAACCACGTGTTCAGATACATGTCACCATCTAGCCTGACACCATGATGAATGCCCTTTACTTTTGCCATTTCGCAGAGCATATCCTTCAAACATCTTACAAGCGCAAAATAATGTCAGTCGTTAGATCAAGACAAAGTTGATCTTCCTTTAACTTCATGTTTTGTTTGCCCTTGGGAATGCAAAACCTTTTTGCCATTTCATGGGTTTTAAACCACGAGCACTTTACCTTTGCAAAATAGCATGGGTCATTCAATCAAATGAGACTTGATCGATCTTTACACTCTGAACTGACTCCGGCAAATGTGGGCCCTCTGACTCAACTCCAAACAACTGGCATCTAGTCATTTTCCAAGTTGACATGTCAGTCTTTCATTTGCTGAGAGAAAAACATTAGGTTCCTCTGCATTTTTGCCACTTGTATCTGTCAGAACACCTTTTATCCCATGGCATGACTCACTTCTGGGACCCATCTTCTTTTAAACTCTCGGACCTACCTCGCTGACTGTTGCATTTTCTGCCATGTGCCATCATCTTACTCTCCTTCTAGACCAGCCAAACTATCTGCTTGGAATGCCACATCATTTCGCCATTTCGCAAAGTTTAACTGTCGAGCCTTTTTATCTTGTGAAATAGTGCAAACCGTTGGATGAAATCTAAGATGAACATCTTTTATGTGAGACCCTTTTAGCCATTTTGAACACAATTCCTTTTCGCCATTTCATGAGTTTTAAACCACGCGCAACTTTGCCTTGCAAAATAGCAAAAACCATAGATTTTCCTAAAAGATGCACATGACTTAAAGGGCCCAACAACACTAAGAGGAAAATAAGTAAAAGGCGTAAAATTTTATGATTAATTCACAAGACTGCCTAGGCAAATGACAAAGGGGGGACACTTCTTATGAACCTGAGACCCATTACTTAAGTGGATAAAGTAATAAGGAATTAGAAACTAGGGGCTTTCAATATTTTGCGAAAATATTAGAGAATTTGAAATTAAAACTCTAAAAGCCCTAAGACCTAACACAAAGCTAAACCAACTGACAGCAGGTCTAATTCAAATTTCCAAAAATAATAGCCAACTTATGGGAAAGGAAAACCCATTTTTAAAATAGTAATAACAAGAACAACAAATAGAAGAGGTCGTTAATATTGAGAAGGACTTGTAACTATTTATTGGAGAGTATCGCGGTTTGTAACAAATTTTCTTAGGAATGTTCGAAGCTTGTAAGCATCCATAATGTTATAAATGGATACCGAGACTAGTAAAAAAAATGATCACAAGAATTTTGTAAAGAAACTCTACAGAAATATATCTGGGTTTTTCTAGTTATTACAAAGAATACTTTGAATTATGTAAGATTTTTTCAAAATGAATATCAATATACATATCAGAAACTTTTGAGCCTAAACATGTGTTGTCTTTTGGTGTACTTTCAGTAATTTACTGGTTTCATTTGAGTAATCTAGGGTTATTCAACTAAGAATTGATTGTAATGCAATCTTTATGGATATGTTTCTTAGCTTTTCTCTTTAGGAGGGGAATTAAATATGCATGAAATATCTTTGCGAGTAGGTTACTTTGTTTGAAGCTTTGAATTTGATAAACACTGTTTAGTTTAACAAGAAAGAACTCTTATATATGTCAAGCATGTATAGGGTTAATAGAAGCTGAAGTGATGAGATGTATGGGGATGTTTAATTGTGAAATCCTTATTTAATTTAGATGACTCTGTAGCCTAGTCAAGGCACTAGTATCAGTTGTAGTTTTCTTTCTACATCTCTTGAGGATCAATACTGAAAATGAGCATAAGTTTTCCTTTATTATTTCAGTTTATGTTGAGGCGATAAAATCCACTAGTTTTTGGACACTGGTTTACTATGGATCTCATTTTAAAGTGTGAAATTATTCACAAAAGGTATACCCGCCTAAACTTTGGATAAGTCCAAAGTGTAGAAGGTTCTCGAAACCTTGTCATATGTTACTCTAAGATTTCTTTTTCCTTGATCTCTTCATTTGCAGACAGAGTTATTCATTTTCTTACAGGGGATAAGAGGGAATCAGAATTTGAGACTAACAAAAGTGGTGACTCTACTGGGGAGAGTCATAGTGTGTATCTATGTCATAGATTGGTGCCTGAATTAGTTTAGAAGTTGTTCGGATATCTGTGTTATGGAAAATTGGTTGATCTCTGATTTGTGTTATCTGTCTCTTTGAAAATCTTTGTGATTTTTGTTCTAAAAAATTGGCAAGTTTTTTGTCTGAAGCTTGTTTTCTTATTTCCCATAGTCTTTATGGGTGGCAACTCTGACAAATATAACCAGTCATTTTAAATAAGTGAAATTCTTTTAGAAAACTAGAATAATGTAGAGAGGAAGGAACACTAGGTCTTTCATGAAGAAGCATCCTCATGAGACATTGCAAGCGGGACTACCTTAACAATCACAGAGAGGTCAGAAAAGATCAGTTGTACACGAGCCATCTAATGCTGCTTGGGTACAAAAAAGCATCAATACGAGTAAGTCATCTAAGAGACTAGTTTATGAAAATTCTAATTCTTCTTCCTACAAATCTGAACATGATATTTTAGGTTTCCATTTTGGTTTGTTTTGGAATATAGAAGATGTTCAAGTTTCAAATCAGGGGATCTCCCATGCTATTTTTTTTGGGAAAGATAGAAGTAGTTCAAATATTAAGAGAGATTTTGTACCTAGGACAATTGATGGAAACATCAGTTTAATTGATATTGACCAAGTCAATATATCAAACTCTGAAGAAATATTCCCTAATGAAGATAAGGTATCCCAAGAAATAGAGGACTTGAATAGAAGAGTACATCATTTAATTTCCTTAAGAGTACAAAAGGAAGCAAATAAAGAGAGAGAAGTAAAGGCAAAATTGATGGAGAGAGACAGGATCCTAAGACAAATTGCTGACCTTGAGTTACTTGCCCAAGAAAAGGCCAAGAGTGAGGATGAAGGTCCAGTGATTAGAGAAATTTTAGTTCCCAAGAATAAACCTACATACAAGTCAATAGTGCAACCAAGAAGAGAAGTTCTTAGTGACCCACAACATGTTAAAAATGATGTTGACAAAGGAAAGCAGAAATGCATGGAAGGTGGGTCTGGATCTAAGTCTACAATTGAGATCTCTCACATGTTATCTGGACATGAAAGAGAGATGGAAAGGATGAGGAAAGAGAAAGAAGATTTTCAAATGGAATTAGAGAAATCTGAATTAGAAGTAGCTAATCAAGAAGTTAAGAGAAAGATTAGTTATCTGAAGGCTCCTCTTATCATGTTTCCTTTAGTAAATCTAAATAAACCCACTCCTCAGTAATCTTCACTCCCTCCTGTTAAAATTCAACCAACTCTACCTATTAGCACTACCACAGCCAATCAAGCCCCTGTTACTAACCAAAGTAATCAGATCTCTATGACTCAAATCCCCAATGTAAGAATGAACATGGGAAAAAACCTTGTTGCTAACCAATTCCAGAGAAGACCTATTAACGTAGAACTTTATAGGAAGCTCTTTTTTAATGGAATCCCAGGGTACCCCAACCATGTTCCTATTGAATTGAGAGATAGACTTCACAAATTTGTTGGGAATAATGCAATCAGTGCAGAAGAGCACTTAAAATCTTTTGGTGACTGAATAAATGACTATGTAATTGTAGATGAAGATGTCATCATGAAATTGTTTGTATAGTCTTTAATAGATGATGCAGGGGACTAGTATAGAGGTCTTCTTGTGAATAGCATTAGGTCTTGCGAAGGTTTTAAAAATTGCTTTCAGGAACAATATGGTGACAAGACTAATGTGAGCTTCATGCTCAATGAGTTCAACAATATCAGAAAGTCTGACAATTAAATTGTCATAGATTTTAATGCCAGATTTTAGAAAGCAATGCATAGGTTATATTAGGTAATGAGGTTAGATGACAATATGTGCCTGAATACTTATTACAATGCCTTTGATTCTAAAATGGCCTATATTCTAAGAGATAAAAATCCGCATAGCCTGAGAGATGCATTTAGAATTGCCATTAATGTGGAGAGTAATAGGAAAGCATCTGGGAAAATAGGGAGAAGAAATGATTGTAGGCTATTGCAAGAATCAAAACAACAACCTAATAAAGTTTCTAAAGAAGAAGACAAAATAGAGAAATTAGTGATTGTTATGAAGGATCTTACTGCCAAGGTAAGTATTAATGATAAGCCTCATTATAATTGGCAAGATAGACCTCCTAGGTTGCATGACATGCCTTATAATACTACTTGGAAGGATGGCAAGCCTCAAAATGAGAAGCCAAAGAATACTCAGAACCAAGATACCCTAGATCCTTTAAAAGGAGGAAATGTTCATAACATGGAGAATACTCCTTGGTGCATGGCTTGTGATGGGCCACATTCTCCTCATGAGTGTGTTGTAGCTCAATCCCTTGAAGAATCCATGAGACAAGAGGCTGAGCCTGACATAAATATGTTTGAAAATATTATAGAAAGTGATGATGAGTCATTACAAAGTGAACTTAGTGAATGTGATGTGCTGAATAGTAAAAGGTCTTACCAAGGACAGTTGTCACTTGATTGGCATCCCACTATGAATGTGGTAACAATTGAAGATGAAGAAGTTCATCTCAGAAGACCCAGTGATGAAGAAGCAAGAAATCTCACTAAGGCTGCCATAGCCAAAGCCAAGCACAACTACAATTTGAGAAGTACTAAGAAGGATGGGGACCAAGGTGAACCTGGTTCAATGTTTCTAAAAGAGATATCTTAGAAGAAAGCAGCAAGTAAAGATACCCTACCCCAAGAAAGTAAAAAGGGAAATGATAAATTAAAGGATATAGCTAAAACTATGGATGATAAGGCTGCTGGTGATATACAAGGAATTGCTGCAATAAAGAAGGCAAGTCAGCCTAAGATAGAGAAACCTATAGCTACTACTGATTTGAATAATAATTCCACATTTGATATGACTCAGGCTCTCACCCAGATGAAGGTTACTGTCCCATTGATAGAATTATTAAAACTAAAGGAACATAGAGAAGTTGCTCTATCTTTGTTTTCTAAGATACCTGACAGTAACACAACTTTACCTTCTAGTTCAACTAAGGATGAAAAGGATCAGGAGCTACAAACCCTAGAGGTATATGTTGGAACAATTATTACACAAGAACCCTCATAGGTTGATCCTTTCTATGTTACTTTATTAGTAAATAACTGGTTAATTAAAAATTGTATGATAGATTCTGGTGCAGCTGCAAATGTAATGCCTTATGGTGTCATAAAAGAATTAGGATTGTCAGTGAGTATAGTGTATGGGAAATGTTATGCTATGGATAATAGAGAAGTGCCAGTGATAGGTACAATGAAATATGTTGAAGTAAAAATAGAAGCCTTCCCTGAAGCAACATACAAGATGGATGTCATTGTAACTAACACTAAACCTCACTATGGCATGTTGTTGTCTAGATAGTGGGCTGCAACAGTGGGTGGAAATGTTCAGTTGGATCTATCATATGTTACTATCTCTATTAATGAAAGCCATGTTAAATTGTATAGAGAACCACATGCCCCTAGGGTGATTGAGAAAGTAAACCCTAGTATGCTGAATTGTATGATTGATGTAGATCTTGACAATTTTAGAATACAACCAATCTTGCCTCAATTGAAGAATACTGATTCTATTGTGACTGAATTGGAATCCCAACAGCATGATTTGTGGCACATGTATTTTGATGGTGCTTGTTCAAAAGAGGGATCTGGAGTAGGATTTCTCTTTGTATCCCCATCAGGTATAACTTTCAAGTATTCCTTCTTGCTAGCCTTTTAGTGTACAAATAATATTGCTATATATGAAGCCTTGCTATTGGGACTTGAAGTTGTGAAAAGGCATGGCATTCAGTTGTTAAAAGTGTTAGGAGACTCAGAATTGGTTGTTTCTCAAGTTAGAGCTAAGTATGCATCTAAGAATGATAGATTGAAAAGATACAAGCATGCAGTATGGGATGTGATTGAGAATTTTAGTGCATTCTCTATAAATTAGATAGAAAGATCCAAGAATATCATGGTAGATTTCTTAGCAAATGTTGCATTAAAAAATGATGATGCAACACTAACCAGTATATCCATAGTTGAGGTGAAATCTAGGCCTACCATTCCTGACAATGTATATAATTGGCAAGTGTTTGCTGATGATGAAAATATTCTCAGGTTTATACAATGCATTGATGACTATGATGGACAAAAAATTGACTGCAATGCCTTGGTGGACGTAGTTGAAAATAGAGAAACTGTGTTTGGAAATGACTTAGTTCAATTAGAAACTAATCAAATACCTAAAGGGTTGGTAGAACTAGAAGGTATGTTTAGTTACAGTGATAGTCATCTACACCAGCAATCAACCACTAAGTTAGAAGAACTAGAGGAAGTAAACTTGGGGACAAAAATATCCCCTAAGTTGGTATATATTATTAATTTATTAAAGAAATATAAGCATGTCTTTGCTTGGTCTTATGAAGATCTGAAGGCATATAGATAGGATATTTTTCAACATGAAGTCCCTCTGCTTCTAGATGCTAAGCCTTTCAGACAAAAACAAAGACCCATCAACCCCCTGTTAGAATCTAAAATGCCACAAGAACTAACCAAGTTAAGGGAAGGGGGAATTATTAAGCCTATAAGACATTCATCATGGGTCTCAAATTTGGTCCCGGACAGAAAAAAGAATGGGGACATTAGACTCTGTGTGGACTTTAGTAACCTAAATGTTGCTTCCTTGAAAGATAATTACTCTTCTCCTAATATGGAAGCTATGCTGCAAAAAGTGACTAGTTGTGACCTATTGTCTATGATGGATGGGTTCTCAGTGTTGGCATATGCACACTCCAATGAGACATTGTAGGTGATTGAAGGTTTTGTCATGATGGCAACCTTACAATCCTATGACACCAGCAAGGCATTCCACCGGCACAAGCAAGATCAGACTCTACACTGGCACTCAGGTCACTGGCAGTGAAAGGTAGCATACCGGCACAGAGGCCGATAGGATTTTTGTTGTAATATATTTTGTTTATTATTTGTAAAATCATTGTAAGCCGACTTGGCAAGTTGTAAAATGACTCTTATATAAGAGAGATCATTGTAGAACATTTGAAAGAAAGGAAGATGAATGTAATTAGGTGAAATAAGGTAGACCTATTATGTGAATTATAGGTTAACGGTTTATGTAAGAAGAAAAGAAGAAACCAGTATTGGATCTGGAATTATAGATGTTATTTTGAAGTAGTACAAGACATTGGATTTATATAATCCACTTTGTAAGTCATTGAGACTTCCTATTTTCTATTGGAGCAGTGAGCTCTAGGCAGTTGGCCTTCCTACATGTGTAGGCCCCTCTTGTAGCAGTAATATTCTCTTATTGGCTAGTAAGTGAATATTGTGGGTCACAAATCCCACCGAGGTTTTTCCCACACCAGGTTTCCTTGTTAAATCCTTGTGTTAAGGTATCTTTTTCATGTGGTTGTTTTTATCTCTGATTATTGCAATACTTTCTACTTATCAGTACACAGTATTAATATGTTTTTCATGTTTTAAGTTAAGAAATTTAATATACCGGTTAGATACTGATTGATCCCCCCCCCCTCTCAGTATGTGTGGGAATCCTAACAATTGGTATCAGAGCTTGGTCCTCTATTTTGAGAAGCCTAACAACTTGAGGAAGATCTTGACACCGGTAGAGATGGAAAACTTGATGAAGCAACTTGAAGGAGCTCTCTCAGACTATGATGCAGAAAAATTTAAAAATATCAAACTTGAAGATGATCTAAAGGCTGCTCAGGATATTATTCAAGAACTTCAAGAAAATCTTACTATTTCAAGAAACAAGAGAAGAGAACTTTGTGAAAAGATGCAAAATGAGAATGATGAAAAAGAAACTCTTAATGATATGATAAACAAGTTGAAACAAGAGAACATGACAACAAAGAATGAGATGTAGGATATGACTATGAGATTTTGTAAAGAAATTGAAGATAGAAAGAAGAATGAAGAAGATATGACTAGAAGACTAAGTGATGCTGCAAATGAAAACACAAGACTCAGTTATGAAAATGATTTGTGGAAGACAGATCTAATGCACACTCAGAATGACTCAAATGAAATGATGAGATAGAAAGAAATCTTAGAAAGAGAACTAGATACTGCAAATCAACATAAAGAGAAATTCAAGAAAAGCTCATAAGAACTTGGTAACTTGCTGAAGAATCAAAAACCTAAGGTGACACTTGTGGAATTGGCTTTGAAATTGGTGAAAGATCTGGTACTGCAAACACACAGGATCATAGAAAACTGGTAAGACAACCTACTGCTTATTAATTCAATGGAAAATGCTTTAACTGTAACAAGTATGGTCATAGAGCAAATCAATGTAGATCTAGAAATTATCAGAATATCAACACCCCCACTGATCAATGTTCAAAATGCAACAAAGTTGGTCATAACTCTGAGAATTGTAGAATGAATGTGAGATGTTATGTTTGTGGAAGATTTGGACCCCTATCTAATCAATGTAGAACACAAACTAGCATAGGTTATGGGAAATCTATTCAGAAGAATAATGTGACTTTCTATGCATGTAACAAAATTGGGCATATTGCTAAATTTTGTAGAAGTAAAGGATCACCGGCAGACAACAAAGGTCCTAGTTTGAAAGGAATGGAAAAGGTTGAAGAAGTTAAGCAAGAATTTTCAAAACAATGGATTAGGAAATCAAAACTGAATGTGGATAGGAATACTACTCCACTGGTAGAACCAAGCAACACTCCACTGGCAGAATAGAGTAGCACTCCACCGACAGGAGTCTCTTCATCAAATTGAAGAAAATTTCATTGAGGGTTTGGCAATCAATGAGACATATGCTATTATTCCCTCGGTTGATGGTAAGAAGTTGAATTTACTTCTATATCGACAGATATGTTAAATGATTACTTAACCAACAAGCATTAAATGTGGTAGTTGGCAAACTGACATTATAAATTAATGTTTTTGGCTCCATTTCACTTCACTGAGCATTCAAACATTCGAAGAGTGCGAAATTTGTAGAGCTAAGGCATTTCGAACAAAGAGGCAAAGCACTTCAACAATCAATCCTTCCTAAGGTAGAAAAATGTATTTATAATCATGGCATCCTCGTCTGTACCTGAATTCATAGAAAACCCTACTGTAGTCGAGGTAATCAAATGACCTAGGCTTGTATTTCAGCTAGTTCCCAAGATAGCTAAAAAGGATGACAATGTAGGTGCTTTTTCCCAAATTCCCAAAGGAGTTGTTTATGCAGAAGACCCTATAATCTATATCCATTTCCATATAGAAGAATTAGGAGATGAAGAAATCAAGAACATGTACAAATCTATTATCTATGATGATTTCGGTAAAGTAAAACCTGAACACCAAATTATTGAAACCCTAGGATTCACAAAAATTCTCAACATTTTGGATTTCCCCAAGGAAGTTATTAGGATAGTATTGAGTAGAGTACATGGTGCATTCTTTTGGTTAGATTCAATCCATTAAATTACCAAGGAAGCAGTGAAAGCTGTAATAGGGTTATCCTCCACCAGTAGCCGACCAAACAAAACAAAGAAGGTCTCAAATGACCTGGTAATGAACTTAACTGGTGCAACATCCGATAGAAGGTCTCTAAGGGTTAATGATGTGACTGACATAAATGTGAGATTTGCTAGCATGATTTTAGGATACAAAGCAACACATGCAAGTAGACTTAACTCAGTTTCCAGTTTATGCATAAAAAGTGCACATGATATGGTAAAAGAAAATGTGAAAAATGATATATGTGAATGGCTAAAGGATGAATTGATTGACAATTTAGGGAACATCAAGAAGGATAAGAAAGGAACTTTTAGATTTGGTAATTTACTTGTAAGCTTAATGCTACATATAACCAAACAGGTGCCCGGTATAGGCAACAAGAATCTTAGATTTGACATACCAGTAGGTAAACAATTATCAAACTTATTTAACAACATGGGTGAAAACAAAGAAAAGAATATCAATGAGTATTTTCAAGCACTAAAGGCCAGAATGAACAAAAGAATCAAACTATCACACAAAATTGTTAACAAATACAAGGATGATATATGTTTTGTGATTAAAAAGGATGAGATCTAGATGGAAGTAGTTATCCCAAGAACAATTTGGGTTACTGAAATGGGCTATGAGACTCATGACCACATCATTGAAACATATGAAAAAGCTCTTCTGGAAGCATTAAATGAACCTAAGGAAAAAGTATTTGGTAGTGCTGAGACCATTGAAAGCCAAATTCAATCTAAGAAGAGAGTAAAGAAAGTAGAAGCAACTGTGAGAAGAGGTTCAAGGCAAGCTAAGGCTATAAAAGAAGATGTACTGAAACAAACTGGTATCACTGAAGATGAGTTACAGGAACAACAACTAGAAACTCACCTATCACCGGTAGTAACCTCTTTAGAAAGTGACAAGCCAGCCAAATTTAAAAGAGTTGTAAGGAAAAGACAACCTTCACCGGTATCCACACCCTCGCCTAGAAGAACTAGACAAAAACAATAGGCAGTGAGGTCTCCGGTAAAGAAGACAACCCCAAAGAAAAAGATAACACCTAAGAAGAAAAGGACTCAACAAAATATTTCTCCAATTGACAAACTGTTGGATGAAATCACAGAAGAAGGAAATCTCAAGAACATAGAAAAATTATATGATACACTATCAGTAGATGAGAAAGAGCAAGTTGAAAATAGTGTCATTTTACTCTTGGATATCTATAAGAAGTTTTTAATGTAGGTTGTAGATGAACTACCAGATGAATTATTCAAGAGATTGGAAGCAAGAAGACAATGTGTTGTAGAACTTGATAAGAAAATCAAAATTGAAAAATTACTTGCTATCTACCCAGTCAACTTTCCAAAAAAAATAGATTATCTGATTGCAAAGGCAAACCGGTCAGTATTCTCTACTGCACACCGGCATATTGCACTAATGGCAGGAAGAGTAAATGAGGTAACATAAGAAATAGAAGATGGATGGGATATATTCCTTGGGGAGAAGGAAAAGTAGGAAGAATACAGGAACCCCAAACCTATCAAAGTCTATCAAAAGGACAAAGATAAGGGTAAAGGAAAGGTTGGTGGACCTCCTAGTATCAAAATAAAAGATAACTTATCCCCACCACCTCTGATTACTCCACCGGTAACAATAATAGAAGACCAACTGACAGATGAAAGTATGGATGTATCACAAGAGGATACTAATCCTAATCCTGAGGTACTATACACAGTGGATGTTGATACTCAAAAGATCAACATTGTGATAGACATGGACACAACTAGTAAAACTGACATGGCTAGTGAGCCACCGGTAGCTGAAAACACTGACAACACTAAAGGTAAACTAGCAAATGGGAAGACAGAGACACAGATAGAGAAACAAGCAGAGCAACAGGCTCTGGAATAGGAACAGGCTCATGTGGAAACAATGCCACCGGCAACAGGAGAGAAACTAAAACCCTTGCTTAAGAAAATGGAAACATAGACTGACCTACCAAACATCACTACAAGCATGGTTACTTCCTCCACTAGTGGAATTCAGAATGTTGGTTCCTCCTCTGTAGGCTATAAATCAACCAATGTAACTGAAGTTCTTTTAGATTCTTTGAAGAAAATAAATGATTGTAGTTCACAAGCTTATAAAGCTATAGATGACACAATCCCAATTTTGAAGATGATAGCTCCAAAATGCAACATAAATAATAAGGATTCTTTGAGTCAACTTGACACTTTGTCGAAGTATATTATTGGTAACACAGTGACAGTTGAACAAATAAAGGAACAAGCATTCAAAGACAGGTTGGAAATTGAAAAACAAAAATTCTTTGAGAATCAAATAAAGAAGTGTACTAGGGAATTTGACACACTTCTACCGGAACTATGTAACATATTGAAGGAATTTAAAACTCTTTACAAAGATACTTGCAAAACAAACTTTTTAACAGTGGACATAGATAAGAAAATGAGCAAGATACAATAAGAAATAAATAAACTTGCTGAGAATTTTGTTAATTCACCTAATACATTATCAGTTTTTGATCAAAAGATAACTAGTTTTGAGGTAGAATTACTGAAGCTAGAGAGAGAAAAGGACAGAATAATAAACAAGGCTAAAAATCTAAGACTAAGACTGAGTCCAAGACTGGACTATCTAGCATCCTTGAGAAAGGAAATATCTGAGGCATTAGTACAAGGATAGAAAACACTGGCAGAGCATATGCAGCACCTCACCAATACAGTTCTAAGAACAAAGGCAGCAATAAAAGATAGTAAAAAGTTTATGGAAAGCATAAATTTGGTTTTGGCGGATCTTTTTCAAATTGTAGCCACCCAATTACAAGGTTGAGACAGAACTCTATTGACACCTTGACAACCTTTGTCATTGATGCCAAAGGGGGAGTAGTAGTATGAGAAAATAATTTGCAAAAGACTTATCTGTTGAGGGGGAGCTCATATATTTTTGGTACACATTTTTGGATTACAATTTTTGGATACACTTTTGAAATTTTTTCATGAGTGTTGCCGTCAATGCCAAAGGGGGAGATTGTTGGCATATGCACACTCCAATGAGACATTGTAGGTGATTGAAGGTTTTGTCATTGATGGTAACCTTACAATCCTATGACACCGGAAAGGCGTTCCACCAGCACTAGCAAGATTAGACTCTACACTAGCACTCAGGTCACTGGCACCGGTAGTGAAAGGTAGCATACCGGCACAGAGGTCGACAAGATTTTTCTTGTAATATATTTTGTTTATTATTTGTAAAATCATTATAAGCTGACTTGGCAAGTTGTAAAATGACTCTTATATAAGAGAGATCATTGTAGAACATTTGTAAGAAAGGAAGAGGAATGTAATTAGGTGAAATAAGGTAGACCTATTATGCGAATTATAGGTTAAGGGTTTACGTAAGAAGCAGAGCAGAAACCGGTACTAGATCTGGCATTATAGATGTTATTTTGAAGCAGTACAAGACATTGGATTTATATAATCCATTTTGTAAGTCAGTGAGACTTCGTATTTTGTATTTGAGCAGTGAGCTCTAGGAAGTTGGCCTTCCTGCATGTGCAGGCCCCTCTTGTAGCAGTAATATTCTCTTATTGGCCAGTAAGTGAATATTGTGGGTCACAAATCCCATCGAGGTTTTTCCCACACCGAGTTTCCTTGTTAAATCCTTGTGTTATGGTGTTTTTTTAATGTGGTTGTTTTTATCTCTGATTATTGCATTACTTTCTGCTTATCGGTATATAGTATTAATATGTTCTGCGTGTTTTAAGTTAAGAAATTTAATATACTGGTTAGATACTGATTCACCCCCCCCTCTCAGTATCTGTGGGAATCTTAACACTCAGGTTATAACCAGGTGTTAGTAAAAGAATTTGAACAATTCAAAACTTCTTTCACCACCCCTTGGGGAACATATGTGTATGTCAGAATGCCTTTTGGTTTGAAAAATGCTGAAGCTACTTTTCAGAGGGCAATGGATGTAGCTTTCAAGGAATTCATCAATATCATTATGGTAGTATATCAAGATGATTTAACATGCTTCTCCAAAGGGCCAGATTACCATTGTGGACACTTAGAACAAGTTTTCAATAAAGCTCTGGAATTTGGAGTATACTTAAATCCTAAAAAGTGTCATTTTGCTGTTATTGAAGGGAAGCTCCTAGGGCATATTGTCTCCAAAGAAGGGGTAAGAATAGACCCTGAAAGAATTGAGGCTATAAACAATGTGCCTAAGCCAAAAAATGTTAAAGGTATCCAATCATTCTTGGGCAAATTAAATTTTGTTAGAAGATTTATTGCAAATTTTGCATAGATAGTCAAGCCAATTGTTAAACTACTTAAAAAGGATACAAAGTTCTACTGGGATCAAGAGGCTTCAAAGGCTTTTGATGAGATCAAAAAGGCTATTCAGGAGGCACCAGTCTTGAAGTCCCCTGACTACAGTAAGCCTTTCTCTTTGTTTTCTTTTGCTTCATATCGCACAGTGCCTGCAGTTCTTTTACAAAAGGATAATGAAGGATATGAACATCCTATAGCTTTTTATAGCAAATCTCTATAGGCTGCAGAGTTAAAATATGAAATTATGAAGAAGCAAGCATATGTTTTTGTCAAGGCTGTTAAAGCATTTAGGCCATATCTTGTAAATGCACAAGTAGTTACCTATGTCCCACATGCAGTTGTCTAAGACATTTTGTCTCAGTGCGAAGTCACTGGTAAAAGATGCAGATGGATAACTAGGATTTAGGAGTTTGATCTGGAGATCAAAATTACTAAATTGGTGACAGGTTTAGGCCTTGCAAAGCTTATGGTTGAATCAAACCTTCTTGATGTTGAAGTGAATAATGTTGAAGTTGAGAACATCCTGGTCACCAGTATTGAGATATAGCCCTGGTACTTAGAAGTAGTACAATTTTTAAGAGATGCAAGATTTTCAGAAGGAATGACCCCTAACCAGAGAAGAACTCTAAACTTGAAGTCATAGAAATATGTCCTCATTCAGGGTGACCTATTTTGGTGGAATAGAGATGGGGCATTGCTAATATGTTTGGATAAATCCAAAGCTAAGAGAGTGTTAACTGAAATGCATGATGGAGTGTGTGGAGGTCATTATTCTGCCAAGACAACTACTAGTAAGATAGTTCAGGCTTGGTATTATTGGCCTACTCTATTTAAAGATGCTCATGAGCATGTTCGGAGATGTGACCCATGCCAGAAGTTTTCATCAAAATTGAAGTATGAGGGAGCTTTACCCCTCAACCCAATCACAGTGGAAGCACCTTTTGTCCAATGGGGCATTGATTTTATTGGAGAAATTGTTGAGAAATCATGAAGAGGCCATAGGTGGATTATAGTAGCTACTGATTATTTTACCAAATGGATTGAAGCTATACCCACTAGGAGAGCCACAAGTAAGGTTGTTATTGACTTCCTGATGGATAATGTCATAACCAGATTCGGAGTCCCTGTCAAGCTAGTCATGGACAATGCCATGAGTTTTAAGTCAGAAGAGTTTGTTGAATTTTGCACTAGCCATGGAATAGTTATGTCCTACTCTTCACCTTACCATCCTCAGGGTAATGGGCAAGCTGAATCAAGTAATAAAAGCCTCTTAAACATTATTAAGAAAATATTGGAGGAAATAAAAGGTCTTGGGACTAGAAGTTGAAACTAGCCCTTTGGGCAATTAGGGTTACTATTAAGAGAGCAATTGGTGTCTCACCTTTTGAGTTGGTCTATGGTATGCAATCTAGGGTGCCAGTTAATAATCTTCTTCTAGTGTATAAGTTCCTGCAAGCTAAAGACATGGAGTTATCTGAACCTATGGAAGACCAGATGATTCATATGGTGGAGATAGAAGAAATTAGAACTTTGGCTCACAAGAGGAATTTGAAGATCCAATTGTAGTCGAAATATCTATTTGATAAAAGGACCTCATTGAGAAAATTTCAAATTGGTGATATGGTTCTTCAGTGGAATGTGAAAGGACAAGATAAGGGAAAACACAAAAAATTTGAGTCACTATGGATTGGCCCCTCTGTGGTTTGTGATCTTAATGGAAAGGATTCATATTTTTTGAAGAATATGAATGGTGAAGTACAGGAATTTCTAGTGCATGGACAATTCCTGAAACATTACTTCTCTTGATGTCCATGCATAGTAGATCCTTGTCTATACATATTTAGGTTTTCTTTTGTTGTTGTTTTTTAGGCTTGTGTTTGGTCTATTTCTCCAGAGAGTTTCTGAATTCTTGTGTTGATCTTGTGATCAACCATTCCCAGTCAGAGCTGTTGTTATCACTGTTTAAAAAATGGATATTCTTGTTCCATAATTGGCTAAAAGTCTACAAAAACTTGAGTCTGGTATAGCCTTGTTGCCTCTAATTGTCTTAGGTCAGAAGAGGGTTTAAGGTTTGAGTTCTAACCCTTCTAGTTTTTGAGAAAAAACCTTATCCTTCTATTTTTGCGTTACTTTTATCACTTAAAGAAGGGTCGATCTATCGTGAAAAGTATCCCCCCATTAGTTATTTCCCTAGGTGGTCTCTTAAATTTTTTAAATCTATGCGCATTTGCTTTACCTCATTCTAATGTTTTTCAGGCCCTTAATTATTGTGTAACTCTTTGTTAATCCAACGATCATCATTTTTTTGTTAAGCGAAGTTGCCAGCAAGTTAATGTTCGCGAAGTAGCAAAAAGCCTAGGTAGGCCCGACCAGGTGGATTGACCATCACATAAAAGAACTGCATCTTGATTATGATCTAATGACTCATGTTGATTTGCTAGCCCGAGATGCACGTGCAATAAGTTCTGCGAAACAATGAAAACACGTGGCGAGTCCCAGAGACAAGCGACTTTCCTTGGTTAAAGGGTGATTGGGTTGGAAAAGGATCAATAGCTCACGTTGATTCATGGCTAGAAGTTGCATGTGTCCTACCTTTCATGAAGTAGTGAAAAGGTGGTGGGCCCAGGCGAGGTGGTCGTAGAAAGGATAAACAATAGGCAAGTTCCTAAGATTTAATAGCTCACGTGGATTCGTGAAGACAAGATGATCATACGTTGGTCATTGCAAAATGGTGAAAGATAGGTGGCAATCACACAAAGGCATGACATGGCAGGACAGATGGTGTGTTTCATAGACTGTAATAGTGACATGTCCAGTACACATGGCTCTAAAGGGTAGTTGAGGGCCCACCTTGATTTCAACTGACAGTTATGTGAAAAATAGTGGAGTAAAGCACGTGACGGTTTTAGAATGGAACTCAATGGAACTTCTTGGGCAAATGGCTGACTACCATGTGGCATTCATTAACTAGTGACTAGGTGATGCAAGTGATCTCTAAGAATAAAGGGGCCACTTGAAAGGTTTGAAACCTGTTAAAAGATATTCATCTCATGGTTGATCCAACGGTCATCATTGTTTCGTGGCCCGAAGATGCCTACAACTTAGTCTCTACGAAATGGCGAAAATCGTTAGCCATCAAGGTGAGGCACGGTTAGTTAGTGAGACTGACATTCATTGTTGGAGTTAAAGACCGGGTAGTTAGAGCTTGATCTAATGGCTAGCGTGGCTTCATGAAGAAAAAGTGCACGAGTGTTAAAGCCCATGAAATAGCAAAAAGAAGGTAGGGCTCGACACTAACACACAAAGATCAGATGGAGATAAAGGTAGTGTAAGTTCTCATAATCCAATGGCCAACGTTTCTTCATGAAAGAAAGTGCAAAGGTTTTATGTTTTGCGAAATAGAAAAACAGTGAAACAGAGAAAAATACTTAGAGAAGTTATGACCCGTTCGAGCCTGTTTTTGAATTCGGTTTCTGAATTCAATTTTGAGGTGATGGGCGAAGCATGCAAGATTAATTTCTAAAATTCAATGTCAAATTTCCATATTAGAGTCCACATCAAATTGAACGTTAGCATCATTTCATCGAAGTCTGTTGCAGAACAGTTTTCTTCAGGCGAATAACAGGGTTTTGTGCCATTTCTTGATAATTCCGGTCTGATTTCAGTTCTTGTTGTGTGAATTATTTCATTAGAGGTTTCTAATAGTTTCAATTGGTATAGTTGCATATTCAAGATGGCACCAATAAGGGAGTTGACAGGAAAAGTGAATCACCAGGACAAGAACATTTGTGATGATTTTTTAGAATAGTTAACCATGTCTACTGATGCAAGGGCTAAGGCCAAAGAATTAGTACCAAAGAACCCTCGTCTGAGAATTAGGGATGGCCTATATGATAAAGGTAATTGGTTAAGGGATCCAAAAATATAGATGTCAGGTTTAGGACTGTTCAAAGTAGGCTTTGGTCAAAGACATTCCCTTGCCCCTTTGAATAGCATATGGGAACTAGATGTAGGGAAGCTTGTGGTCCTTGGTCTATTCATGGATGTAGATTTGTTGACCCTGATTGCACAGAATTATGACCCTATAGAAAGATGTATCAGGAGTGTGAAGGGATCAACCCTGATTGAAATAAAAGATGATGATTTTATAAATGTGTTTAAACTCAGTGAGGCCTCAAATTTGTTAGAGCCTATTGACTTTGAATCATTAGCCCATATATATAATGCATAAAGGGATCATCATAGGAGTGGCACATTGAAAGAATTCTTTGTTAAGATAGGAGGGTTGATAGTTGTAGGCCCCAGTACAATGAAACCATTCTCCCTTAATTTGTTTACTCTAAGAGCTAAGGGTATGTAGATGATTGCACAAATTTTAAACCCCTCCCTGGCAATAACATTTGATTGTGACCCATACCTTACTAATGCAATTAATGTAGGGCTATTAGGGATAAAGAATGGTAAGATGGATAGGCCATTTGGATGGTACTCTCTTTTAATGCACATATTTTTGTTCAAAGGTGCTGACTATTTTTCTAAGGAAATGGACCTGGTTAAAGTGAAAGACAAGGAAGATATGCCTGTTCAACTTTGGAGCGGTGTTTTATCCTAGGATAGAGAGGATGCTAGCTATCTAAAATTTGATAGATGTTTTGCATCTAAGATTAGAATTCTTTTATGCACAGAAAACCCTAGGATTCCTAAGGTTCTCTTGGAATTCCTCAGACCTAAAGAGTTTGCAGAGGGTATTAAGATTGTTCACAATTGGGGAGATACATATTTATACCCTGTTTCTACTATTTTCAGAGTGTATGGCTTCAGAGGTACCCCCTACCTATTGCCCTATCAAGTCCCATTAAAGATAGGAATTGCAGAATTATTGTGACAAATTGGAGGTGTACAAGAGGCAGAGCTGACCAATACGGGTAGAGGGACCATTTTCCCAACTCTCACCATGGCCCATCATTTTGTAATTACCAAAGGTGACTAGAAATAAATTGAAGAATTCTTTAAGCCATATAGGCTATCAACTGTAATTTCAAGATGTGTAGACCTTGAGGACTTTATCAATGGCATGTTTAGAAAGAGGGCAGTGTGTAAAGGTAGGCCTCATCAATTTCAATTCCCTAAAGATTTAATTAGGAATGAATTTAGCTTAGATGATCAGGAACTAAGGAAGGAGAAGTGGGTTGTATATAAGAGGGCACTTGATTTTATCCATCAATTTGACAGTAGCTATGACCCTCTTTCTAGCTTCAACCCTTTTGAGGAGAAAGTCAAATTATTGATTCTCTATTTTGAAGACCTCATACAAACCTTAAAAGAGAAAAGAGAGCCTATAATACAAAATGATCCTGATAGGATTAAATTGGTCCTAGCTAAGCCTTTCTTTGCTAAGGCTATCCCACCCGGTGACTATGTAATGCATAATAAATCAAAGTACACTTTGATGATGCCAGTGACAGGTGAGCCTTCTACTTCAAAAGGGAAAAGAGCAATTGAGGATGTCATTAACATCCAAGATTCCCCTAAAAGGCAAAGAGTGGGAAAGGAAGTTGAAACTGATGAGGCTCAGTATTCTCCATCTCAGCCCCCTATCCACATAGGAGATGAGCAAGCGGTGGCTGAAAAATTATTACAGTTAGGGAGTTGTTACTGTGTCTTTTATTCCTCATGATAAGAGTGACTCATCCTTTAAAATTTTTAGTTGTAAGTCCTAATCCTTCTAGTGATACCTTGGTTCAAGTCCTTAGTACATCTGTAAATCCTTTTTCCAATAATAAAAGTCAAGTTTAGATAATTCATTGAAATCTGTGAACATGTTGAACCATTTGGAACCGGATTCAACAGGTTCATTTAGGCTCCATAGGTTCCAAGGTGTTCAGGAAGGTTTTTCACACTAATGTTTTCTCTAAGTGTCTTGTAGTCGCTCTCTTAAAAAGTTCCTTGTTTGGTGATGTCACTTTATTATTCGTCGGGTGTTGAACTCATTGAACTAAGTTCAAGAGGTTTAAATATGTTCAACATGTTCAATATAGCACAAGTGGTTAGCATCTTGGTATTATTTGTTTCGGCAAAATTCTCCTTGAGCGCAACGTACATCTTGAACCACTTGAACACCCATGAGGTCTGTTCAGGATGTTCATATTTGTTCGATGTTGGTGGGCCCCGTGGGTTTTAATGATTTAATAGTTCATTCATTGCCAAATATGAAGAGGCAGAACCATGTGTTAAGTGACGTCATTCTTTGGTTTTTTGAAGTAAGTAATCATTTTGAGAACTGGCGGTTACTTCAAAAATGCTGCCATGCATTCAATGCATGTGTGTGAGGTCTAATCCACAAACTTGACACACTCAGACTGAAAATTGTAATTATTGCATTCAATGTTTCCATATCATTGCCTTCACTAATAAGGTATGAAGGATTGTTAGTACTCCGCATTTGTTCCTCGCTATTGTGTCTTTGTTTTTCCTGGATAGGAGTCTTGTTTGCTGCAAGCCGTCATCCGGTTGTTCAACTGTGAAAGTGAGTCTTTTCCTTGTTCTCTTCAATGGTTTTTGCTTGCATTTTCTCTCTTATAGAAAGTTTTTCTATAACCAGTTTAGGCTTATTGTTTAAAATTATGAAGTCCACACTGCATTTGTTCGAGAATGTATTTAGCCTAGCATCCACTAAACCCATAGTTAGTGATATTGATCTAAAAGGGGAAAACCTTGAGGTGTTGAAAGAAAGGGTGTTCAAGGGAATTGACAAGTCTTTTGGTGTGGAAATTTTGAGTAGTGGTCTCGTAGAAGCCGTAGCTTTTCCCCCAGCCATTCCTTGCCCAGAGTTGATTCAAGAATGTATTGCTAGATACGACCCAGTGTTTGAAACCATTAGGAGAGACAATGGTGAAACCCTTCTCACCATAAATTGTGAAGTAATTTCCTCAATCTTCAAAATACCTTATTATCAGTTCTCCAACTTTTCTCCTACTTACTCAATCACCGAGTTCAACGCAGATAGAACCAGACACCGAAACAATGTAGCAAAATTCTGGTTGAAGGTTCCTCAGAGAGGTGGTTCTAGGTTACCCAAGAATCCTAATAAGAATCACATGTTGCCACACATTCATGACGTAATGCTTTTGTTGCACCGAGCCAAAGGATCCGCTGAAGCTTATAGCTTCAATGACTGGATTTATTGTTATGTGCAGCTAGTTTTAGAAGGAAAGCAGTATTTGGATTGGGCTGAATTAATCGCTGACTCAATTAGAGAATAACTGAGTTTGGCTAAATAATTCAAACAAAACTTCTTTATGTCTTCATATCTCTTGTATTGTTTGGCTTGTGTTAAGGAGTTGGTTGGAATACCAAAATAGCTCACTAAGGAGGATGTTCCCATATATGAGTTCTATCCTATGCTACAAAAGGATAAAGCTTTACAGGATTTCAGAAGGGTGCACAATGCTTTTCTGGGTGATTTGTGTCATGAATTGAAGAATATGAAAGCTAAAAGAATCTCTGATGATGCACAGACTTTGATAAAGAGGTTTGGTAGTTTTATATCCAATTTCCATGCTTCTGTTACATATGAGTAGGCAGCTTTGAAGAGGAACCCTTCAAGCTCCCTCACTTCTATTCACATTGCTTTGTTCTAGCGGAAGTATGCAGGCAACTAACCTCTGTAATAAAAAAGGCACAACCCAAGGACAAATGGGAAGGTCATTTTCCCATACAGTTGGGTGTGTTGTCATGCAGTTCAATGTCTGATGCTTTGAGTATAGGAGCAGACCTCGGGAATTTCAATTTTTCTCTATATTCTGAAAGGAAAGGTTTTGATAACAAAGGATTTTCCTGAAGTCTTGGTCTAATGCCATATCTTCCCATGCCACAGTTAGAAGATTTTTGGGAAGATTGTACAGATGAACTTGAAATATTCAAAAGGGGAAACATGAGATTGGTGTTAGAGCAAGTTGTTTCTTTGTAGATAAAGTTGGATACTAAGGGGCTTGAAGAGGATTATCTAGAACTATTCCAACCAGAGTACTTAGCCCGTGCAGAATCTGAAATGCCTCCAATTAACTGGGATGAGGAAGAGAATGATGATATACAATTAAGGACCAAAGGAGTTCTAGAAAGGATCACGGCATGGGTAGCCAATAAGAAAGCAATGAAGTCATGCATTAAGTCTCATTCTGGAAGAAGTAATAAGGATCGTCTACCTTCACCAAAGTGTCTTTCTAACAATGCTTCTATGCCTGTTCATGCAGGTAAGGATAACAAGTTGCCCCAGCTTAGACACAGGTCTAATTCAACTTTGGATTTTTGTACTCCTCGGCATACCCGGTCATGAAGTGCCGCTCAAAGAAAGATGGATCAGGCAAAGGATACGAGGGTGAAAGATACCATGCTCGATGCCCAGATATTTGGAAAATTGAAGACTTGGATGGTGAAGTTGCTAGTGCCCTAGATTCTCATACGGTGACTATGGCTATGACGCCACCTTCAAAGATGATCGAAGGAACTACTCATTCCAGTGCAACTCCTAAGTGGTTGACCACCTCGGTGAACAAGAAAAGGAGTTTTCTTCTTGTGACTATTCTGATTTAGGAAATGGTTGTTAAATACATAGAGAAGAATCCAAAGCCGAAGAGGTTCAAGACTATCGCTCACCTGGATAATGATGAGGAAACTAGAAAATGGGTTGCTGAAATTGCCTCGTATAAACCCAAGGATGAAAACAAGGAGGCTAGCCCTGATGATTTTAAGATCACAAAGGTGGAATTGGGAAACATGAGCAGAGACACAGACAACCACTTCTTCCAAGTGTCGGCAAAGAAAATGCTCACTAGGTCGGAAAAGGATGGGCGAGAAAAGAGAGAACTAAAGTGACACATAAACATTCTAGCCTAGTTCATTGATAGTATTGGTTGCCTTGGGGCACTTCCAATATCTCATGCTACAGATAACTTCAACCTGACTCACCGGAAAATAAAAAGCTAATGAACCAAGTTCAATGGGCCAAGAGTATTGCTAAAGCTGTGGAGAAATGGATTGAGGGGATAATCAATGATGGCGAGAAGTACATTACCAACTCCCAGAGACTATGCAATGAAATACAGGGTCTTATTGTCAAGGTTCAAAATCAGCTTGTGCCATGGGAGAAGGAGGAGCACAAATGGCAGAATATCTTGCCTCTATTTGCCAAAATAGAAGAATATGGAGTTACTAGGTTTTTGACAGAACACTCAATCAAGTTGGTGGCAGATGAATGTCAGCTTTTTGTGCTGAAGAAAACCATAATGTGGTGAGTGCTTACCTTCAAGTCTATGATCACTGATGCAAAGACCTTTGTTTACAAACTCTAGGATCTCCAATGCAACATAGTAAATGATAACAAGGTGGTTAACCCTAACCATGATTGATAGTTGGGAATTTGCAGGTTGAGCACACAGGATGCAATCAGATCTTTCTGGATGAACATGGAGAAGATCAGGGCCAAGGGTAGTTTCACGCCTGAAGATATAACCAGGGTGGCTAGGATTGAGTCTATGACTTTCATTGGAAATGATCAATTGTCGAAACATTCTGAGAAGATGGTGCAACATCGGTGGAATAAAGAGGTGGTGAAGGTGAAGCTCAACACGATGAAAGTCCCGAGCCAATCCATTATTCAAGAACTCACAACTGCTCACAATGCCCATGAAAGCGGAAAGGATGATGATGATGGAAATATGGCATAATGCATTAATTTAGGGCTGGTTTCTTTTATTTTTGTAATTTCTCATGGTTATGCAAAGACTTCAGGACATCTGTCCCAAAATACTTCTTGTTGGCTTCATAACTGTTAACGGGGGTGGTCGAGTTTTTAGGGAGACCTCCACTGCTCAAAACTATAAATTAAGGAAAAATAGATAGTATGGGGGTTAGTTTTTGTGACCAATTTTTTGGGTTTTTCGCTTCATTTTGTGTTTGGTCGAAGGAAGAATCAGACTGCTAAATCTAGAATGGAAGAAGTTTTGTAGATGTATTTTCATGCCTTTGTTGCAAAAGAATATATATATAGACTGATCATATTGTTCTTGGGAGAAGGAAAATCCATGTGTTTTGAATCTGTGTAGATACATGTCTTTGCATATGTTTATCTGATCAAATAATAGTAATGATCTTTCCATTATAGAAAATTATTATTCTTCTGATGTTCTTTCCTTTGAGTGTTTGTTTACCTCTAGAGAAGATTCATGTTTGGAGATAGATTTAGTTTCTTAAATCTGTTCATTCTTTATTAAACCTATGGAAATAGTATACTGAACTTTATTTCAGTTGTTGTCATCTCATATATTGAAATGATAGGAAAAATTGCTTTCTTCTTTTTGAAACATGTGTGAAATATCAGCCTCTCATCCAAGAATAAAGTAGACAGCCTTACATGCTTTCGGGATAAAAGCTACTATTCAAAAATAAATAGTTTAGAGCATTCCTTGAAAAACTGAGATAGGGAGTTGTACCTATGCAAAATTCAAAGGGAAGTGATTCAAACAACACTTACCCAATTGTTTAGTGAAACACTTGTTCTTAAAATAAGGCAACAGAGTTCAAGATTGATCATTTGTAAAAAGGACAAATCTGTGCACTAACAGGAGTCTCGGTGAGATTGCCTATACCTATGAGGAGACCCAAGAAGGGATGCCAAAAGAGCCACCCAGTGCTACAATGAATTTGACTGATGGTGAGCTAAAGGGAGAAGAGTTAGACCTTACTCTTAAGCAAGCCAGTGAGGAGTTCCTAGTTGATAGTAATTTTGTTACAATAGGGGATTTCTTGCAATTTGTGTGGAAGCAAAACATGGAACAATTCAAGGCCAGATGTGAGCAAAGGAAGAGTGAACACCATCTTAGAGATGTAGCTCAGGTGGAAGAAGAAATAAAGCAAGAAATGACTGAAGAGTTTAAGACTATTACCCCTGAGAAGGGAAGAGAGATGGTGTCTAAAGCTGGTGTTTTAATCCTCCCTAAATGGGATATAGTTGATGCTTTAGTTCTTGAAGCAGTGAGAAAGGAAACCAAACCCATGGAAGGAGTGACCTTCAGCAAGGATAATGGTGCCTTAGTCATGTGGTCATTGAAGAAGGATGAGAACAAAAGAAGGAAAGGTGTATCAGATTCTAGTTTCCTAGGAGGCATGATTGTTAAGAGAGTCCAAGACACAGGAGTAGTGGAAGCTACAAGCACACTATTAGAAAGTGCAAAGTTCAGTGTGGTAGTAGCAGAAAAGGAGGCAAAAGAAAGATCTAATCTCCAATTGAAATTGGAGACCATCTTAAAGGCTTACAATGAGGCCAAAGAGGGAATAGCCAATAGGGACAACATTATTACTAGACTTCAGAGTCAGTAGGTAGGTTAGCAATATTCAAGTGAATCCTCTACACTCATGATAGCTTCCTCTCCAACAAGACCTCAATCTACTAGTCCCATTATAGAATATCCCCCTTCTCCTATGCCTTCTGGTTTCCAGTCAGCTAAAACTGTCCAACAAAAGTTGGAAAAGTTTAAACAAGCTCAAGATTTGTTTGCAAACAAGTATGAAGAAAAGGTGAAAGCCACAATCTTGAAATTTGTTGATTCAGTCAAGGCCTCCATTGTATACATTAATATGAAGAGGATTCTGGATGTTTTGATCAAATTCAGAGACGATGAAGCCACTTAGGAATCAATCCTTAATAAGTGGATGCCTAGAGGTAAGGAGTTAGATCTCATGTGTTCATCCCATGCAGATACAAAGGAGAATGACAATCTAAGGTCCACCAGTGAGTTCATAAATAAGATGAATATACTCTCATAGGAAAGGGTAAGTGTAAAAAGAAAAGCCCAATTATATAAAAAGGAATATTTAGATCACAAATTTGAATTGTTTCTAGGGGGATTTGTTGGTCCAATTCAGTTGAAAGAGGACAAGACCTGGCTAGAAGAGTTGGACCACAAATTGTCCTTAAAGGTTAATGAAATTATTAACACCAATGACACATCCTTATTTTTCCTAACAGTTGAAGAAATTGAAAAAGTGAAATCACATTATGGTTTCATAGAAACAGAAATTGGGCAATTAAGGGTCACTTGGAAAAGGCTAGAAGAAATGAAACAAAAGATTGTTAGCTTTGCTTGGCCAAGTGATGACGTGTTCTAGGAGTGGAAGGGCAAATATGTCAGACAAAAGGAAGATTCTCTAGAGAAAGTAGAAGAGGTTGCAACAGAACAACAAATAGAAGAGGCCGTTGATATTGAGAAGGACTTGTAACTATTTATTGGTGAGTATTGTGGTTTGTAACAACTTTTCTTAGGAATGTTCGAAGCTTGTAAGCATCCATAATGTTATAAACGGATAACAAGACTAGTAAAAAAAATGATCACAAGAATTTTGTAAAGAAACTCTACAGAAATAGATCTGGGTTTTTCTAGCTATTACAGAGAATACTTTGAGTTATGTAAGATTTTTTCAAAATGAATATCAATATATAGATCATAAACTTTTGAGCCTAAACCTGTGTTGTTTTCTCATGTACTTTTAGTAATTTACTGGTTTCATTTGAGTAATCTAGGGTTATTCAACTGAAAATGGATTGTAATGCAATCTTTATGGATATGTTTCTTAGCTTTTCTCTTCAGGAGAGGAATTAAATATGCATGAAATATCTCTGTTAGTAGGTTACTTTGTTTGAAGCTTTGAATTTGATAAACATTGTTTAGTTTAACAAGAAAGAACTCTTATATATGTCAGGCATGTATGGGGTTAATAGAAGCCGAAGTAATGAGATGTATGAGGATGTTTAATTGTGAAATACTTGTTTAATTTAGATGACTCTATAGCATGGATAAGGCATTGGTATCAGTTGTAGCTTTCTTTCTACATCTTTTGAGGATCAATACTGAAAATGAGCATAAGTTTTCCTTTATTATTTCAATTTATGTTGAGGTGATTAAATACACTGGTTTTTGGACATTGGTTTACTATGGATCTCGTTTAAAAGTGTGAAATTATTCACAAAAGGTATACCAGCCTGAACTTTGGATAAGCTCAAAGTGTAGAAGGTTCTCAAAACCTTGTCATGTGTTACTCTAAGATTTATTTTTCCTTGATCTCTTCATTTATAGATAGAGTTATTCATTTTCTTATAGGGGATAAGAGGGAATCAAAATTTGTGACTAACATAACCTTCTATTTAAATCATTGGGTAAATCATCTACAACCTCAATCAAAAATTTCTTATAGATATCCAAGTTTAGGATAACACTGTTTTCAATGCTTTCCTTTTCATCACTGTTAAAAGTGTCATACAACTTGCTAATGTTTGATAAGTTACCATTTTCCATTATCTCATTCAAAAGATTGTCGAGTGGAGGAACAACTTGTTTTTATTTTCTTTTCTTTGGTGTCAACTTCTTTGTTGGAGGCCTAACTACCTATTGTTTCTGTCTTGTTCTCTTAGGTGTAGGAGCTGGTATTTGTGAAGATTTCCTTTTCCTTACTACCCTTTTAAACTCTGCTGGTATTTCACTGTCAGAGGAGGTATCAACCAGTGAAAGATGTGTTTCCAGTTGTAGTCCTTCTAGGTCACTCTCCTTAATACCAATTTTATTCAATATATCTTCCTTGATTTCTTTTGCCTGCCTTGTTCCTTTTCTAACTATCTATTCGGTTTTCTTTATTCTTTTCTGAGATTGAATACTACTTTCAATTACGCATTTCCAAATATTTTTTCTATTGGTTCTTTAGGAGCTTCTAGGAGGGCTTTTGCATAAGTTTCAATTATGTTCTCATCTGCCTCATATCCCATTTCTGTAACCCAAATAGTCCTTGGGACTACTACCTCCATCCAAATCTCATCTTTCTTAATTACAAAGCATATCTCCTTTTGATATTTATCTACTATAGATTGAGATAGCCTTACCCTAGTTTTCATTCTAGCCTTCAATGCCTGAAAATGTTCATTTATGTTCTTTTCCCTGTCATCTCCCATGTTTAGTATGTCCAGAAGTTGTTTTCCTACCGGTATGTCAAAACCAAAATCCTTTCTACCAATACTGGGAACTTGCTTGGTAATATACAACATTAAACACATAAGTAAGTTGCCAAATGTAAAAGTCCCTTTCTTGTCCCCTTTGATCTTCTTCAGATTGTCTATCAATTCATCCTTCAACCATTCGCATATGTCAATCTTTGCATTGTTGTGTACCATGTCATAGGCACTCTTGATACATAAGCTAGAAACAAAGTTTAATTTGTTGGCATGTGTAACTTTATATCCAAGAATCATGCTGATGAACCTTACATTAATATCCTTTACATCATTTACTCTCAAGGATCTCTTGTCAAAGGTTGCACAAGTTAGGGTCATTACAGTGTCATTTGGAACCTTTTTAGTCTTGTCAGGCTTGCTACCAGTGGAAGGTAAGCCTGTCACTGCCCTAACTACTTTTTTGGTTATCTTGTGAATGGAATCCAACCAAAAGAACTCCCCATGAACTCTTCTTAACACAATCCTTATAATACCCTTTGGAAAATCAGGGCTAGTAAGAATCTCCAAAAACCTAGGGTTTCAACTATCTTATGTTTTGGTTTAAGATTTCCATTTACATCACATATAACAATCTTGTACATGTTTTTAATTTCATCATCTCCTAGTTCTTCTATATGACAATGTATGTAGATTCTAGGATCCTCAACATATACAACTCCTTTAGGTAATTTTGAGAATGCTCCTAGGGTATCATCTTTCTTCACAATTTTAGGTATAATCTTAAATATGGATCTAGGGTGCTTAAAAACTTCAATTACAATAGGATTTGCAATGAATTTAGGTGTATAGGAGGAAGCGATTGTTATAAATACCTTAATTTGCCTTTAGGTATGAGTGCTTGAATGATTTGCTTCACTTCTCACTATGGATGCCTTCGCTTGGGATTTTTGCCCTCTCAGGAAATTTGAATGCTTGATGAGAAAAGAGCCAAAAATACTTGCTTTATAATGTCATTTCCTTCAACTACCACATGAAATGTCTACAGGTTAAGTGAAACTTAACACATCTACCAGTAAAGAAGTATTTCAACTTCTCACCATCAATCAAGGGTAAATTAGCATATTTTTCAATTCATTGCCTTAACCCCAAAATGTTTCTTTTTAGTTAGATAAAGAATCTCCTACCAGTGGAGTGATACTCTTCTAGTGAAGGAATAGCTTCATTAACATTGATATCTGACTTTCTGATCCATTATTTTGAAAATTCTTTCTCTACTTCTTCAAGCTTTTCTTTACCTTTGAAACTAGGTCCTTTGTTATTTGTCGGTGATGCCTTACTTCTACAAAATTTTGCAATATGTCCAATCTTGTTACAAGCATAACAAGTCACATTGTTTTTCTGAATAGCTTTTTCATATCCTATGCCGGTATATGTTTTGCATTGATTAGATAGGTGTCCAAATCTTCCACAAACATAACATCTTACATTCATTCTACAATTTTTTGAATTATGTCCAACTTTGTTGCATTTAGAACATTGACCGGTGGGTGCATTGGTGTTCTGATAGTTTCTAGATCTACACTGATTTTCTCTATGACCAAACTTGTTAAAGTTAAAGCATTTTCTATTAAATTTGTAGGCATTAGGTTGTCTTATGGGTTTACTATGATCATGATTGTTTGGAGTACCGGAGCTTTCACCAACTTCAAAGACAAGGCCATTAGCATCTCCATCAGATTTCTAATTTTTCAACATGTCATCAAATTCCTCTTAACTTTTCTTGAATTTATCCTTGTGTTGATTTGAAGTAGCCAACTCATTTTCTAAGAAATCTTTCTTTCTCATGAGTTCAGTTTTATCATGCTCCAAGTGAGTTATATATGTCTGCAACATATCATTTTCATGACTTAAGCTTAGATTTTCATTTCCAACATCATTGATTCTCCTAGCCAAGTCTTCTTCATTCTTCTTTCAGTCTTCAATGTCTTTACAAAACCTCATAGTCATATCTCGTATCTCATTCCTCAAGGCCATGTTATCCTACTTCATCTTGCTTACAAGATCATTAAGAGTTTCTTTTTCATCATCATCACTTTGTATCTTCTCATGAAGTTCTCTTCTTTCGTTCCTAGCAATAGTGAGATTTTCCTGAAGTCCTTGAATGATTTCTTGTGTAGCCTTCCGATCATCTTCAAATTTCGCATTCTTCAATTTTTCTGCATCATAATCTGCAAGAGTTGTTTCCAATTTCTTTCTTAAGTTTTCTAGTTGTACTAGTGTCAGAATATTCCTCAAGCTATTAGGCTTTTAAAAATAGAGGACCAATCTCTGATACCAATTGTTAGGATTCCCAAAGATACTAAGAGGGGGGGGGGTGAATTAGTATCTAACTGGTTTATGGATTTTCTAAACTTATTAAATGAATTGCATGCCAAAATAGTGTACTGGTAAACCAGAAATAATGCAGTAAATAAGATGAGTAAACACAACATACAAAGCACACCATAACACAACTTTTTAACTAGGAAACTTGGTGTGGGAAAAACCTCGGTGGGATTTGTGACCCACAATATTTGCTCACTAGCCAATAAGTGAATATTACTGATACAATAGGGGGCTGCACATGTAGGAAGGCCAACTGCCTAATAGCTCACTACTTAATTACAAAAAGAGAAGTCTCACTAACTTACAAAAGTGGATTATGTAAATCCAATGTCATATATTGCATGGGTTCAGCATCTACTATGCCAGGTTCAGTATCGGTTTAAGCTCAACAAATTCCAAAAACCCTATTCCAAGGTTTGACTTAATATTCGCATCTACCTATTACATTCCTTCTATGTATTCCTCTCCTCTTTCAAATGATTTACAAGATCTCATACTTATATGAGTCCTAATACAATTTGCATTGTTGGCTTACAAAAAGATTTTACAATTAAATACAAAATACAATAAACAAAATCCTGCCGGCCATGGTGTCGGTAAACATCTTTGGCGCTGCTGCTGCTGGTGTCTGTCAGTGCCATAGGATTGTAAGGCTGCCATCAATGACAATACCTTCAATCACCTACAATTTCTCATTGGAGTGTGCATTTCCCAACAGTTTCATACATGTTGTAAAGTGGAAAAATCGAACCCTAGTTGTCCTCCCCTCCCCAACTCCAAGGAGAGAGAAGGGAGATCACTAGGGTTGATGGTTTTCACTTAGGGAAGACTCTACATTCAAAAGAGGGGTTGAAACCCACAAGATCCAATCCCATGCAATGCAAGATTGGATTCTAAATGAGTTTCAAGGGTTAAGACATCAAGGATACCCTCTTTTGTAAAGAATGTGGATAGAATGATTGAACTAGGAATGCATGTAAAGTGGGAAAGATTCACTTATAAACAGAGATAGGGATACGGGATGAAGCTGTGGACCTGGAATTAGTAGTAAAATGTCGAGACGGTACTGTCCTACAAATTTGTGCGAAAGTTGATGGGACGATGGCGCCCAGCGTGAACACGGTCCTCCGAAAAATCCGCGAAACGAAGGGGGATCTGTTCGTCTCTGCACAAGGATTCCAGATCTTCAATTACAACCGCGTACCTACAACCTACACATAGAAAAGAGAGGATGATTGGGGGGTTAGGGATTAGGGGTTTGCCTTTAGGTCAAACCCCGGTTTTGGAATTAACCAAGAAATGAGAATGCTATAAATGTAAATGTTTGTAATGTAAACAAGTACTAATACCTTGTTGTAAGAATGTTTGTATTCTTACATGCGAAGGCGTAATGTATGTTGTATGTGATCTCCTCTTCAATGGTTGAATCCTCATCTTGAATGCAACACCTAGCCTTGAATGGAGACTTAGAATGCTCAATTGTTTGAAGGAATGCTTGAATGCTTGAATGTTTGAATGTTTGAATATCGCTTCCGCCTTTTGCTCACATATGTCTTCCTCCCTCTTTTTTGGAAGAGGAAATGTAGTTTATATACTTGTCACTTAGGGCTGATAGACTGATTTTTCCAACCTTAGGCCGACCAAGAAACATTATTTCCCGAATTGCAAACTTAAAGACCCGATGCCCAAAAGAGACCGGGCCTAAAATAGGGCCAGGGACCAGGGCGCTGAGCGCCATGGTCCCACCTCTCGAGGCAGCAAGGTGCAAGGAGAGATCATGCCAAGGTGCAGAAAAATGCAGTTTTTGGTGTTACAAGTAGGTTTCGGGGTCTCCATTCAGGTTCAACGTTGCACCGCCATCGTGAAGACCCAAATGCAGTCAAAATTGCAAGTGTCACAATTTTAGGACGCTACATTTAGCCCCCATTTTAGCGGGAGTATAAGCGTACGCTCATACTTCTGGTAATGTACAAGGAAACATCATTGAAAAACTTTCACCACGTCAAGGAGGCAAGATAAACCAAGCCCCCATTGGACTAAAGATCTTACGACTTTGATTGACAAAGTAAAAGGGAAGATCACGAGGGAGAACCATGACTGTCAGTAGTAAGGTTCCCTCACTATGAGTCATGCAAGAAAGATATCAAAAAATTTCAAGGCAAAGTTAAATTTGTCAAGAAATTTTCAAGTATCTTGAAAAGATATGGACGGGATGTATGCCCCCCTACGTCAAAGCGATCGCACACGCCTCACCAGGGGTGATTGCTTTAAGGTAGTGATACATATAAAAATGAGAAGGGAAAGGAGCACGTTATCACAAGGATTTAGCCCCCAAGTGTGAGATAAGCCCAAGGATAATAGACAGAAAACACAAAGCACGAGGTGACTTCCCTTTCCTCGGGGTTAGTATGCTGTATGATAATTCATGTATATCATATGTATGTATGCATAATTGTTCTTCATTCCCCAATCAAGGAAGGTCACCTAGAAGAAGGGAACACGTGTCTTTTGAGTCAACATGAGAGAGACCAAAAGAGATCTCAATGCTTTGCATCATCCTCAAGTAGACAAAACTAAGGACAACAAATAGAAGAATGAGAATAACACATAGAAGAAGTAACAAAAGAGGTCAAGAGAGGAGGAGAGAGTCTGCTATGCTAATGAAACTAGTCTAGCACGTCATCTACCCCTCGATCTTGCTGATCAATATTTTGGGAAGGTAGGAAACATGCTAGAGGAGGAACATCCAACATAGCAGATGGAGCTATCACCAGATCCAAACAAGGGCTATGTCCATGTTCCGAGCCACGTTGTTCTTGTCTAGGAGCTAGGATAAGTGTTTTAGAAAATTCATTAGATAAATGGTTATCAACGTCAACATATTCATATTCACTATCAAAATGAATAGAAGTAACATTTTCATCATGAATAACATTATCATCTATATCATCATCAAGATTTATAAAAATAGGATCTTTAACTCGCACAAGATCAAGACCATAATGCATCTTATGTTTAGGAGATTTCGGCTCAATCGTCGGCTGAGGAGAAAATGGAATAATACTGGCTGAAGGTGTTTTTGGGGATTGCAAAGTTTGAGAAGCAGCTGCCTGAGCTCTGAGATGACACTTTCGTCGGCGTTCACATGTAGAATGATTTCATCTAGTCTTAGTAGGAAGTTGAGAAGATTGAGGAGGAGGAATGTTCTCATCCTTATCACTTGGGTGTTTAGGTTGTGGTCTCTTAGGTTGAATAATAGGAGAAGAGGAAGGCCTCTTCTCTCCATAAGAGGAAGGAGGAGGAACTGCTCCATATAAAGGAGGAATATTTGGTTTAGGAAGGAGACCAAGTCCATCATGACGAGGAGGTATAGGTCTACTTTTAGAAAGTTTATTAGATATAGGCATAATCACATTCATAGGGATGGTTTGGGAATCTTCTTGAGGAAAGACATTAGTTTTGTCTTTCAAGGGAAGAACTTCCTTCTCAAGAACGATAGGAATGTCAAGTTTGGGTGTTCTAGGTTCACTTAGAGATAGGATCATATCTTTTTTCCACTTTTGATAAGATTTAAAAAGATGATCACTTCGTGGAGGAAGAGATTGGAATTGTTTAGGCCAAAAGTAATCAATAGGAATGCTAGAAGTTCTTTTAGCTGGTTTAAAGAGACTATGATTGACAGTAACAACTTCACCATTATGGGGAAATTTCAAACACTTGTGAATAGGAGAAGCAATAGCTTTCATGGAAGATAGCCAAGGATAGCCTAGCTTCACATGAAATTGTTCGGATGATGGAATAATAGAAAAGTCCACATCAAGGGATTTGTTATGGACCTCAATAGGTAATGTAATAGAACCAATTGCAGGAGAAGAAAATGCATCAAATAGTTTCACAACCACATTTGTTTCGTCATAGATCACTTGATTCAATTGCAAAGTAAAAAGAAATTCTTCAGTAATGACATTAATCATACAAGAAGGATCAATAAGCACTCCACGACAAGGTGTATTCTTGACTTTTGCAACTATATATAAAGGACCATCAGGTGCCCTGATAGTTTCACTAGAATCAAAGGTGATGGAAAGTTCTTTAGGGATTTTCTGCTGCTCCACAAAGTTAATCACATTCGGAGTTATAGACACAAGATCATCAGGTGAGATAGAGGAATCATTAGTCTCAACCACATTAGAGGTATGAGAAGGTAATGGATCAGTAAAAATCTTAAGATTTTGGTTAGGAGGAGCTATAGATGTGTTGCCTTTATCATTCATACCAAAAACAGAAATAGTATTATTATCAATCAAATCTTGAATTTTACCCTTTAAAGCAAAACATTTTTCAGTATCATGCCCAAGATGACGATGAAATTGACAAAAAGATTTGTTATCAAAATAGGGTGAGTTAATCTTTGCAGGATCTATTTGCTTTATAGGAGGAAGAGTAAGCACATTTTGTTCCAATAACTTATTCATAATACTATGCAATGATCATTCAAAGGAGTAAACTTTCTTTCTTTCTTGAAAAACTTAGAAATAGGAGGCACACCTGATGCTGCATTCACATTGTTGTTGATGATGTTTTCATTGAATTTAATTGACTCTCTATTCGGTTTAAACTTCCCAAGTGGTTGTTGACTACTATCACCCTTATCACTCGGAGCCATAGGATTTGCTTGTTCCATTTGACTCACAGTCAGTTGATAATTGTGAAGAGTTGCGCACAACTGTTGGAAAGAAGTAAACTCAGAAAACAGAAGTTTTTCTCTAATATCTTTTTGTAAATTAGAAATAAAGATTCTTTGAATATCATTGTCAGGTACTGGAAAGGAAATTTGAGCATACAAATGCTTATATCTACCAATGAAATCAGTCACTTTTTCTTTAACACCTTGTTTACAATGCATTAAATCAATCAAAGTAACTTTAGGACTTATATTGTTTTGAAATTGTTGAGTAAAAGCATTTGCAAGTTGTTTGAAAGAAGTAATATAATACAAAGGCAATGAGCAATACCATTGTAGGGCTTTATCTCTTGATGTTCTAGTAAACAATTTTGCAGGCAACCTTTGGTCATAAGCAAAATCAGTACATATTGTTTGAAAGGTCTTAACATGTGTTAGAGGATCACCCTTACCATTATAAAGCTCCAAATGCGGAATTTCAACATGTTTAGGGGGAATAGCTCGAACAATGTCAAGAGAAAGTGGGCTCGCAACATCAAATGTGGGCACACTAAACTTAGATTGATTCATAGAGGCAATTTGTTGCTATAAAGAAGAGACAGTTTGTGCAAGATTGTTAATGGTCGCTTCAATCGAAGAGTTCATATTAGACATGTTAGATTGTGATGGAGGTATTATGTTATTGAAAGAAGGTATTGATTGAGAGTAAGGTGGTGGGACACTATGATAGGTAGTCATAGGAGATGATTGGAAAGGAGGAACACTACAAGGAGGAATGGAATGGTTAAATGAATTGCCCCCTTGCGTCATGTTTATTTGTGGAGATATAATAGGAACACTCATTGAAGGAATGAATGAAGAAGTTGGATTCAATGAAGGAAGAGGGTTGATTGAAGAAGAGGGATTGCCCCCATGACTAGTGATCATAGGTGGAATGTCTTGTATTGAAGTAGTCATTATGTTTGATGTAAAAGTAGGTATACTAGCAATAGGAGTTGTCAAAGGAATAGAATGATTAACTTGAGTAGGAGGTTGTGTATAACCTAAATTTTCGGCACAACTCTTCATAGGCATCACATTCGAATCCACAATGTGTGCAATACCACGCAAAATATCAATTCCATTCTTATCACTTTGAACCATACATTTTAGACCCTCAATTAATGAAAGAGCTTCACTATCGGGGTATTCTTGAGACATCCATTGTCGAAAATCATCAAATTGGTTATCCAATTTCGAAAGTTGTTCTATAGAAACCTCATGGAGAGCTTCTTCATCATTAAGAGGATTAGAGGAATTACCCATGTCCTCGTTAAAAAGGCCATTCAAATTAGGTTCCATCTCCTCAGTAATTAAACCTTGGAAAGACTTAATTCTAAGGCTTCGTCTAACGGGAATAGTGTAAGTAGGACTTATTATTGTAAAACTCATGCACTAAAGAGAGAGAGAAGATTTTGAATTTTAGAGGTAGAAAACTTCAATAAAATCAGCCAATCTCTTAGATTTAAGCTGTTAAATGCAATCAGGACAATCTCCCGAAATTTTGGAAAAAATGTCCGGGACCGTGGCGAACGGAGTGCACACGGTCCTCACAACTTTTTTTGAAATTTTCAGGGATGAAAGTTATGATGATTTTAAAGCTAATCTGAAAAAATTGAGTGATTTTACGATCTGTAGATAGGCCAAATTAAAGTTGCAATCTCAAAATTGAACCCTACCAAGATTGTTGAAAAATGTAAAATTTGAATTTTGAAAAAGAGAGGGAAACTAAAATTTTGAATTTTATGATTTTAGAGGGAATACTAAAAGAAATGCAAGTTTTGAAATTTAAAAGTTGACTCGATTTCATGCAAAATTCGAATTTTGAAAATGGAAATCAAGGTTGTTGCAATTAAACACTTAATTTCAAAAGTCACAAACTTCAAAAATTTGAATAAAGCACTGAAATTTTGGATGAATGCTAACACACTTTTCAAGTTTAGGACTGTAAGAAACACAATTTTGATATGAATTTCAATTTCAACAATTTTTGAATGATTAGAAGCCTCAATCCAAGCAATCGCTAGACCAACTTTGACTTTAATTTTGAAAGTGTTAAAATTGATAAAATCAGCCAAAATTCTGGATTTTAGCAGAAAAATACAGTAAGATCTAGCTCCCGAAATTTTGAAAAAAATGTCAGGGACAATGGCGCTCAGGGTGCACACGGTCCTCGCAACTTTTTTCCAAATTTTTAGGGATGAAAGATATTGTGATTTTGTTCCGAAATCCAAAATTATAGCGGATTTGGAGGTGTTTTGATCAGTGAAATTATCAATCAAAGGTTGAATCAAGAAGGTTCTAAAAATGAGGGTTTTGACACTTAACCACTTAATTTTCAGAATTAAAGAACAAATATGAATTGACAATTTGCAATAGAAGGGTAGATCTAAAACAAGCATTAACAATTAAACATTTCACAAGCTCAATTACTAAAAAGAAAATTTTAGGGTTTTTATGCAATTAACCTCTAAAATTTGCAAAAGATCAAACATGGAAATGTAATTAAGGAAGCAAATTTTTTAGATCTAACCATGAATAATCAGAATTAGGATGTTCACATCAGGTTCACCAAAATGTAAAGCGGAAAAATTGAACCCTAGTTGTCCTCCCCTCCCCAACTCCAAGGAGAGAGAAGGGAGATCACTAGGGTTGATGGTTTTCACTTAGGGAAGACTTTACATTCAAAAGAGGGGTTGAAACCCACAAGATCCAATCCCATGCAATGCAAGATTGGATTCTAAATGAGTTTCAAGGGTTAAGACATCAAGGATACCCTCTTTTGTAAAGAATGTGGATAGAATGATTGAACTAGGAATGCATGTAAAGTGGGAAAGATTCACTTATAAATAGAGAAAGGGCTACGGGATGAAGCTGTGGACCTAGAATTAGCAGTAAAATGTCGAGACGGTGTTGTCCTGCAAATTTGAGCGAAAGTTGACAGGACGATGGCGCCCAGCATGCACACGGTCCTCCGAAAAATCCGCGAAATGAAGGGGGATCTGTTCGTCTCTGCACAAGGATTCCAGATCTTCAATTACAGCCGCGTACCTGCAACCTACACACAGAAAAGAGAGGACAATTGGGGAGTTAGGGATTAGGGGTTTGCCTTTAGGTCAAACCCTAGTTTTGGAATTAACCAAGAAATGAGAATGTTGTAAATGTAAATGTTTGTAATGTAAACAAGTACTAATACCTTGTTGTAAGAATGTTTGTATTCTTACATGCGAAGGTGTAATGTATGTTGTATGTTGTATGTTGTATGTGATCTCCTCTTCAATGGTTGAATCCTCGTCTTGAATGCAACACCTAGCCTTGAATGGAGACTTAGAATGCTCAATTGTTTGAAGGAATGCTTGAATGCTTGAATGCTTGAATGTTTGAATGTTTGAATATCGCTTCCACCTTTTGCTCACATATGTCTTCCTCCCTCTTTTTTGGAAGAGGAAATGTAGTTTATATACTTGTCACTTAGGGCTAATAGACTGATTTTTCCAACCTTAGGCCGACCAGGAAACACTATTTCCCGAATTGCAAACTTAAAGACCCGATGCCCAAAAGAGACCGGGCCCAAAATAGGGCCAGGGACCAAGGCGCTGGGCACCATGGTCCTGGGGGACCAGGGCGCTAGGCACCCTAGTCTAGAAGGACTAGGGCGCTGGGCGCCATGGTCCCACCTCCCGGGGTAGCAGGGTGCAAGGAGAGATCATGCCAAGGTGCAGAAAAATGCAGTTTTTGGTGTTACAAGTAGGTTTCGGGGTCTCCATTCAGGTTCAACATTGCGCCGCCATCGTGAAGACCCAAATGCAGTCGAAATTGCAAGTGTCGCAATTTTAGGACGCTACACATGTTATGATTATTGATAGATGTGTGTTTTCTTTGGGTCCTTGTCTTCTTCCCACTTCATATCATCAGATGCATGGGATTGTTTACTTGCAACAGAAATCGGTTGGATGTGGTATTAATTTGCTCCATACATGAGCTTGGGAGCACATAGCTATCTTCCATCCTATGTTACATATGGATTTAGAGTCAGATCAGCCATATGCATTTGGGTATACTATTGGTGTGAGGCATGGGGCATCGGGTAACATCTTATATTGGCGTCATCAGATTGATATCTTACAGTTTCTCTTATGGAGACCTTATCTTACTTTTCCTAGTTGGACTGATGATGCTCAACATCTTCTTTTTTGTCAAAAACAAGGATATCTTATTGGTCGAGATGTGCGTGGCGTCAGGGTTTTTGATATGCATCTTCTTGGTCATGTACTCAGACAGTTTAGGGAAGTATAGGGTATTCCAGAGATTACAACATATTTTGCTTGCACTACTTGAGAGGCTGGTGATTGGTGTGCTTGCATACAACCTCATGTTCCTATTCTCGAGTTTGATGCTCTTGCTCCTATTTTATGGGGATGGTGTGTTGGTGTAGCAAATCCAGGGTCCACGACACAGTATAATGTATGGTGGATACAACATAGGCCTTTACCTTTGATAGATCTGACAATACCAATTGGTGCTCTACAAATTAGACATGGTAGGGGTCCTAGGGGGAGAGCGAGAGGTGGAGGAGGTGTAGAAAGAGGAGGTAGGGGTGGAGATGGTAGAGGTGGAAGAGGTAAAGGTGGAGGAGGTAGGGATGGAGGAGGTAGGGGTGGATGAGGTAGGGGTAGGGTAAGGGGAGATAGGGTTGGAGGAGGTATAGATGTGATAGTGGTGGTTGCAGAGCATGTGGATAGTGAAGAGGATAATGTGCATATTGGTGGAGAGACTGCATCTATGAGCAGTTCTAATGAGAGTGATGGGTCAAGATCAAGATCATCGAGGAGTGATGGAGATGAGGGCGGGGATGATGGATATGATGTGGAGATGCCCAAGGCTTTGAAGTCTATAGGTGCAGAGAGAGATGAGGAGGGAGAATGATGAGGTAGTTAGGAGAACCCAAATCACCATGGATGCATATGATCAGTTATTTGGGTCGATGACAGAGGCATGTAGCCAGGCAAATAGATATTTTTTTGCTGCATAGGAGGCTATTTATTATTGGCAGGCTTATAAGAGAGCTATTCTTTAGGGTCAGAGGGAACCTAGTTTTAGTGATTTTATGGGGAGAAGATTGAGTTGATCTACCTCTCAACAAACTAGTAGTGGAGGAGTGATGGGTCCACCTAGAACATCGTCAGGATAGGCTGAAGTTACTTAGGATGCACCTACTAATAGAGGTAGTATAGATTGAGAGATTGGATATTGATGTTAATATTGTAGATACGATGTATTTTAACACATTTCTATATAATATATATGATATGCTTTCTTGATGAGTTTTTCATAGTGAACTTCATGGTATAATGTTTCTTTATTGTGATGATGAATTCTATATTATTGTGATACGATGCAGTGATTTGATATAGCTTTATGTTGCAATGCATAATGGTTGATGAAAATCTTATTATAATGCAATGGACTATCATTATGGAATGATAATGAAAATGTAATGTGATGATGGTTATTTTTGTGTGTCAAAATATGTCTTAAAGACTTTGAAAGAATTGTTAGTTGTTAGATGCACAATCATCAATGAACTGAGTCAATTTTTGTTTATTTCCAGATTTGATATGATAATGGATGATTCGATAAATATTTTTATGAGAAAGTATTCATTTCTTTTATTCATAGTGCAATACATTATCATCATTGAGCATTATTGTATAACAAAGGATCTTATTACACTAGGGTACGAGTAACCAAGATGTATAGATATCTCATTGCAAAGAAACCAACACGTAACAGACAAGGAATGAACCCTCCTTTTTGGGAATTACACTAGGGGTTGAGGTATGTGTGGCATTCACAAGATCAATGATCTTATCACATACACCCACTAGAGCAATTGCCCTATAACTTCATTAGTTCAAACCATAAACAACAGACAAAGAAAAGGATCATTCCCATCATAGCAACTTGTAGACACCAAAAATTAATTTTGAGAGAAAATTAGTGAATTTTTTGGATTTTATTACATTTTTGGAAATCTCTCAGAATTATACATAGGATCTATTCTTTGTGATTTTAAATTTGATGCAAAATCATTCCTCAAAAATCAAATCTTTGAAAATTAGGGTTTTGCATTATTTTACTCATATATCACAAACTACTTGGATTTGTTGCAGAAATTTTTTTATGCAGGTTTGGAAGACCGTCAGGACTGTCCAGTAAAAATTTTAGATTTTTTGGATTGATTTTGCATTTTATATGAATTTTTTATGATTTTTCATAAAAAATTAATTTTGGGAGCAAATTAGCAAATTTTTTGGATTTTCTTACATTTCTGGAAATCTCTTGAAATTTTACAGGTTGTCTTTTTTTATGATGAATCATATCTTTGAATTGGTCAACAAAACATATTGTTGAAGGCCCCTATTTCACAAAGTCTTTTGGATCTAAAATTTACCTAACTTGTGTGCTTGCAGGAAGTGTTGGCATTTCGCATTATAACAGACAAGGAGAGATTGTTGGCATTTCAATAAGGATATTAAGAAGGTTGTTGATGATTATGGATAAAACTGATTAAGGATGTTTACTGTCTTAATATTATTATTTTGTCATTGATGTCAAGAAATTGATTTTCTAATTCAGTATGATGTTGCCATATCTTGAGAAGTATGATTTGATGAGTATAAAGATGTCGATAAAAGACATAGAAAGAATATGATGGATAAGGGGAGAAATAAGTTATTCAATAGGCAACTATTACCGATTTAGACAATGATGAGATCATGATGATTAGATTGTTTTGATATCCTACATATGTTATTGATTGAAAGGTTAATACTATACTATGTTTCCAAGCAAAGAACCTAGTCGGTAAACCCTAAGGTTATCGCTATCGGTTAATGAAGGCAGAATGTCTACCGAGTGAAGTTTAGTATTTACCAAGTTGCAACCGAGTAATAACCAAATGCAGTAAATGATTACATGCATTATTTAATGAAGGAAGTTGATGAGCTAGGTATGATTAAATGATTGGTATGCTGTGAATGAAGTTTGTTAAAGAATCTATGGCAAATGATAATTGGCAGGAAGATCTACAGCTTGGATTGAACCACAATACCCTAGCACAAGTTCCAAGGTGGGGTAAAACATTTTTAGATCGAAGGATACATTGAACCGGGTCAAAGTTTGAAGATCTGATGGCTATGATTGATCATGGGAAATGTGATCAAGGAGATTAAGTGGTTAACTATTGTTTATAAATAAGGAACTGCTAATAAACAATGTATGCAGGCAAGTGTATGCACAGGGATGCTACATAGTGATTACCGAGTATAGAAGCTTGAAGACATATTTGAATAATAGAGTATAGAGCCCAGCAGATGGACAAGATAAGTCCTAAATTGTATTGAACAAATAAGAATCTGCTTTAGCATTTTAGATGTGAAGTTGCAGATAGATTTTTATTATTGTTATTTAGTGAAGTGACAGAAAATCTCTTAACGGAGTGGACTTAACAATCTTATTTGTAAAACCCTCTAGAAAGGTGACATTCTGATTGAGTGTTTGAAATCCTTTAACAAGGTAACTTCTAACAAGGTGAAGATCCTAATAGATCTGAGGGAAATACCTTAACCGAGTCACATCTAGCAATGTGTTTGTAATCTTTAACATGATTTTCTTTTAACCGAGCATACTTTAGAAGAGTATATTTCTTAGTGGGTCTGAAATCCCACAGTGGTTATTCCCTATTTGGGTTTCCATGTTAAATCTGGTGTAATGAGTATTATGGTGTTTATATGCTTTTGAGTTTGCATGTTTAGTAGTTTTGGTTATATTACTGAAGCATATGTTACCGAGGTTGAATCTGATGTTTTTATGGAAGATTAAGTTTGTATGATTGACCCCCCCCTCTCATCTTATTAGCTTGGCATTTGTACTTATCTTTAAGTATCAGAACTATCAATTGGTATCAGAGCTTTGGACTCTGGAAGGAAAAGTTTAAAGGTACTTGAGGCAAAGATCCAAAGATGTATAAGAGGGATGCACCGAAGCTGAATAAGTCAAGTTTCTCTACATGGCAGAAAAGGATGAAGCTGCACCTATCAGGAGTTGGAGAATATGATGTATATTACCTAGAGAATGATTTCATTACACCGAGCACCTACCCATTGATAATGGAAGAGAAAAAGGCAAAGCAAGAACATATCCAAGCAATGATTGAAATAACCTCTTCTTTTACCAATTCAGAGTTTAATGATCTAGAAGGCTGCAATGATGCAAAGGCAATGTGGGACAAGCTCATATCTGTGTATGGTGGAGATGAACATGTTCAAAGAGCAAAACTGGATAGTCTAAGAGGACAACTTGAATCTATGAGGATGAATGAAGGTGAGAACATAACCCAGTACAGTACAAGACTAAAGGTGATTGTCAATCAAATCAAAGGAGCAGGTGGAACTATTGAAGAAAAGGATTTAACAAGTGTTGGCATTTTTGTTTATTTATGTTGTGATTGTCATTGATGGACACACACTTGTATTGAGATCCCCTTTATATGTATGAGCTCAAGCTCAACTGGTATTTGTTCCAACCGGTATGTTGTATTCTAGTCTTTAGACTAGTGGTGATTTTGCAGAATGTGTTTCCCGGTCTGAAGCGGCATGTCGACCCCAAGTGGTTCATAGATCTCAAGCAGTATGAGGGAGAAAAGTGGCACAACAAATTCTTACCAGTCTTCATTTTTTTCAAACTGGCAACTGGTATTTTGTATGAACCGGTAATACTCTATGCTGAGTTACCAATCCACTGATTGTTTGATGGTGCCGACACATTGATGGTGCTTTTTGTGTCATGTTACTAAGTATGTCTAGATTCATTGAACCTAGGAAATTGTAATGTAATCCTATTGGACTGACATGAAATCAGATTCCTTTAAAAGGACATCATGTCTAGGGTTTTAAGTTGTTGCTGAAAGGGTTAATGTCATGCTAGGGTTTAAGGTGGAAGTTGAGTTGTTGTAAGAATGATCTTATCTAAGAAGATCAAGTTGTAACTGTGAGAGAGATAGAGAAGACTGAAGTAATGCTAGAAAGCATTAACAGTGAGCAATACTGGATCTAACCAAGTATTTTATGCTATTAGATAGATCAAACACTTGTTGATTACTCACATCTTTGACAAGTATGTAGCCCTTAACCGGGTAGGCCTCAAAGCCTTTGTAAAATCCTCTAACAAGGTGGTTCACACATGTGAATCTAAAATCCTCTAACAAGGTAGTCTTCAATCATACTTATCTCCTAACAAAGATTGAGATTCCTAACAGGATCTGTTTTGGTGAAGAACATTGTAAGATCTTAACCAGTTTGACCTTAACCGGTCTGGTTTCTATTCTGCAAATAGTGACTTGTGAGTTCCATCTCACCATGGTTTTTCCAAGTTGGGTTTCCACGTCGAATATCTTGTGTTATAGTTGTATTTCTTTTGTGGGTGAATGCTTTATTCACATTTTGGTTTGCATGTGTGGTAACCGGTTTGACTGTTAGACTGCTTTACTAGTTTATCTTTAGACTATGTAAGTGTTTTAGTGCAGAGATTTTTGCCATACTAATTCACCCCCCCCTCTTAGTATTCATCAATTGGTATCAGAGCCTACCTTTCTATAAGTTTAACCACTTGGAAAGAGATATGGGGGAATACACCACAAGGGAACTTACTCAACGGCTCACTAAGTCTGAGCAACTATGATGATCTTATGGTCAAATACAAGGCATCTCAAGCAAAAAGGAGAGAACATGCAGAGAGGATGATGGAACTATCTAAAAGTAGTTCTAAAGATGAAGCTAACATGGAAGCCATGACTGTTGAATTGAATAAGCTGAATGATTCAAACTCCAATCTGAGAAAGGAGTTGGAAAGACTGACTATTCAGTTTAGTCAAGAGCTTGAGAACCGGAGAAAAGCTGAAGATCTGGTAAAGGACAGAGATCATGAGATCTCCAAGTTGAAACAAGATATTAGTGCACTGACTGCTCGCCTTCATGAGAGGAGAATGGAAAAGGAAGAGATGCAAGGAGAACTGAACATAGCCATCTCAGAAAATGCAAGTCTAATGGAGACAAACACTGCTATTTCCAAAGAACTCTTTGAGTCAAAGGAAATACTTGCTAAGTTCGGCAAAAGTATTGTTAATCCTATCAAGGATGATCTGATGAAGTGCCAGCCCTGAGAAAGGTGAGAAAAACTGAAATAGCCAAGCTCACTGGTTCAACTAGTGATTCATGGGGTATGACAGTTAATCCTATCAAGGATGATCTGGTGAAATATGCCTGCATGGTGATAGGCTACAGAATGTTTTCAGCCAATAGGATTAATTCTGTATCTACTGTAGCTATAAATGCCACTTACCAGATGATATAAGAGGATGCATGTTTTGACTTATGCACCGGTATGCAGAGGCAACTCCTGTTGAATCTAAAGGCAATCAAACAAGACAATGCACTGAGATTCAAGTTTGGACAACTACTAGTAGGGTTGTTCTTCTACTTCCAAGGCTACTTTCCTGGAGTAGGAGATGTCCAGTGGTCTCTTGATCAACTGGTAACCAAGTAGATAAAGGAAAGCGTACAAGCCATTGGAACCAGTTACCCTGAAGTACTGAACAAATATTTTGATGAGTTCAGAAGAAAGATGAGTCAGAGGGTAAGAATCTCAGGTGATAAAGTGAAGAAATATGAAGATGACATCTATTTCACCATTCAGGTGGGAAAATGTTTAATGGAGGCTATTGAGCCTAGAATGGAGGAAGTGGAGACAATGGGCTATGAGGTTATGTATGACATGCTGGAAGGGTATGCCTCAACCCTTATTGCCTCACCTCTTGATCTAAAAGCTAAGAGGACTGGAACCTACTTGGAGAGGATTTCACTGGCTGAAGAACCATCAGTGAAGAAAGGAAAAGAACCGGCAACAAAGAAAGCCAAGGTAGTGCCTGCAGCATTGGCACCGGCTACCACTGCGACTCCAAGAGTGACCAAGCGGTCACCGGTAAAGAAGAAACCGGAGGTAACACCAGCAAAAGTCTTCGAAAGAAAGAGGAAGACTAAGACAAATGAACCGGACTTTGAAGAAACCGAGTCTGATGAAAAGCCAAAGAAGGCCTGAAGGACAAAGAAGATGAAGAAGAATGAACCGCCAGCATCCGCACTAGTAAATATTGACATCTCCTCATACAAACCTTTGATACATTTTCAAAGGACAGTTAAGAATATTAGGAGAAAAATACTTCATGATTTAGTAGATTACTATGATGATTTCAGTGATGAGGAGAAGGAGGAAATACTACAGGAAATCATTGTTTATTTGTGCAAGAATGACCGGTCGCCATCAGAGATTAAATCTCAGACACTGGTTTCTTTATTTAAAGCATTAGATAATAAATGGTGCATTGCCATTGAAAAGGAACAGGAGATTAGGGAGAAAGTCTTTCCACAATACTTTCTCGACCTCTCGAATTCAAAATTGTTTGATGTATTGGATCAAAATAAAGGTCTCTTCTTCACAAGGAGAAGAAGACACTAGCTATTGGAGGGAAGAATTGATGATGTGGAAAAAGACACTCATCAACACATAAATCATGCTATTCTAGCTCACAAAGCATGAATGGACAACCTACAAGCGAAAAAAGAACCGGTTATTTCCAAATCGGATGAGGTTTTTGATGAGGAAGGAAACCTGATGGAAGAACCAATCAACACTATCGATGTCGATGCCCTGGATGTAGAAGATGTCACTCGGGACATACCTTCTGAGGGAACTGAACAAGAGAAACAAGCCGAATAGGGTGGTGAACAGGCTAAGGACACATAGGAAGTGGCAAAGGAACGGGAAGAGAAGAAGAAGAGGGATGAAGAGGAGGAAAAGAAGAAAGAGGAAGAGAAGAGAAAAGAGGAAGAGGAGAAATGAAAAGATGAAGAGAAGAAGAAGCAAGAAGATGATAGGAAGAAGAAAGAAGAAGAGGAGAAGGAAGAAAAGAGAAAGAAGGAAGAGGAAGAAAAGAAGAAGAAGGAAGAGGAAGAAAAGAAGAAGAAGGAAGAAGAAGAACAAAAGAAGAAGGAAGAGGAAGAAAAGAAGAAGGAAGAAGCAGAGAAGAAAAAGAAAGAAGAGGAAGATAAGAAGAAGATGGAAGAGGAAGATAAGAAAAAGAGAGAAGAGAAAGAGAAAGAAGAGAAAGAGAGGAAAAAGAAGGAAGAAGCAGACAAGACAACTGAAGCAATGAAGAGCACACAGATGGAGACTCCTAAGGCAACCGGGAGCCAAGCAAAACCAGCTACTATCTCGAGTCCTATTGATCTCCAATTTGCAAGTGAGTCTGAGCTTATGCAGAGCATCAAGGTTGCCCAAGAGTGCCTTGAAGTCATTCATAGGAAAAAGGAACAGGACATAATTCAGGCAGTTGTAGACACCCTTACCGGTTTAATCCTCGGTACTAATCTTCCAGACACTGAATCATCACTAGCATAGCTCAAACTGCTATGTACTATAGTGGATGATCAGGTGCAGAGCCTGGAAGAAGCACCTGAGGCCAATGTCAAGAAGGAGCACCAAAATGCTCTTAATATTGATTTGGTGAAAAAGATGAATGAGCTTAGGACTGAACTGCTGAAAGACCAAAAGGACATAATGAATGCCTTGGATGAGGGAAACTTGCTACTCAGCAAAATCTGTCAACCTCATCTATTCTATGATGATGTGCTAGCCAAGAAGCAAAAGCTTCAAATGGATTATAGTCATACTTGGGCACATTTAAGACACCTTATGATTCCTTTGCAGCATATGGGCAAAGCGTCCACCGGTTTCAGATCCAGTCAGCCAAGATGGAGCAAGAGATCAGTACACGGTCTAGGGATTTACAGGAGCTTCAACTGGTTTTACTTCCATGACTGCAAATTCTTCAGATGTGTTATCTGAACGTAGATACCCTAACAGTCACATAGGAACTAAGCACAGTAGATGCCATGGAGGAACAGGTATCCCAGATGCAAACAGAGAAAGAAGTGGCAACCTCCCTACTTGAGTCCTGGTCTCTATCCATGAAACAATTTTTGTAGGACTATAAATCAGTTTTTAACAAGTATTATTCATTATTGTCATAAACTTATATATATATATATATGGAAATAGGGTTATTCAGCGGTACTTTGTCATTGTTGGGAAAGGGGGAGAAGTATCTAGTTTTTGGTTTTAAAATTTTGATCTTCTGACACAGGGGGAGAAGTATTTGGTTTTGAAATTTTGATATTTGCTTTGATATATGCAATATGCTCTAATGTCTCAATGATTATGCTCTGTATGCAAAATTGCTATACACTGTGTTGATTAAGGGATAGTGTATATGCTTAGGGGGAGCAATTTTGTTAATGGCAAGTTTTTGTTGTAAAACACTTAGATGTCAAAATTTTATTTTGCTAAGTGTTGCCATCAATGCCAAAGGGGGAGATTGTTGGTATTTTTGTTTATTTATGTTGTGATTGTCATTGATGGACACACACTCGTATTGAGATCCCCTTTATATGTATGAGCTCAAGCTCAATTGGTATTTGTTCTAACGGGTATGTTGTATTATATTCTTTAGACTAGTGGCGATTTTGCAGAATGTGTTTCCCGGTCTGAAGTGGCATGTCGACCCCAAGCAGTTTGTAGATCTCAAGCGGTACAAGAGAGAAAAGCGGCACAACACATTCTTACCAGTCTTCATTTTTGTCAAACCGGCAACTGGTATTTTGTATGAACCGGTAATACTCTGTGATGAGTTACCAATCCACCGATTGTTTGATGGTGGCGACACATTGACGGTACTTTTTGTGTCATGTTACTGAGTATGTCTAGATTCATTGAACCTAGGAAATTGTAATGTAATCCTATTGGACCGATATAAAATCAGATTCCTTTAAAAGGACATCATGTCTAGGGTTTTAAGTTGTTGCTGAAAGGGTTAATGTCATGCTAGGGTTTAAGGTGGAAGTTGAGTTGTTGTAAGAATGATCTTATCTGAGAAGATCAAGTTGTAACTATGAGAGAGATAGAGAAGACTGAAGTAATGCTGGAATGCATTAACTATGAGCAATACTGGATCTAACCAAGCAGTTTGTACTATTAGATAGATCAAACACTTGTTGATTACTCACATCTTTGACAAGTCTGTAGCCCTTAACTGGGTAGGCCTCAAAGCCTTTGTAAAATCCTCTAACAAGGTAGTCTTTAATCAGATTTATCTCCTAACAGAGATTGAGATTCCTAACAGGATCTATTCTGGTGAAGAACATTGTAAGACCTTAACCAGTCTAACCTTAACCGGTTTGGTTTCTATTCTACAGACAGTGACTTGTCAGTTCCATCTCATCGTGGTTTTTCCCAGTTGGGTTTCCACATCAAATCTCTTGTGTTATGGTTGTATTGCTTTTGTGGGTGAATGCTTTATTCACATTTTGGTTTGCATGTGTGGTAACTGGTTTGACTGTTAGACTGCTTTACCGATTTATCTTTAGACTATGTAAGTGTTTTAGTGCAGAGATTTTTGGCATACTAATTCACCCCCCCCTCTTAGTATTCATCAACAAGTAAGTTGTTAAGAACCCTTCTACCAGCTTATTCAATCCGAGTCTCTGTAATCAATAAATTGAGGTTTGTACCTAATATGCCAGTTTCTTTAGATGCTACTATTGGTAAGCTACATGCATTTGAGTTAAGTAACTTTGATAACAGTGGGCCATCGGTAAATAAAGTTGAATCTGCATTTAGTTCTTTTCATCTTGATGAATCTAATGATTACAATGAAAGAAAGTATAAGTACTCTGAAGGAGATCACAGTGGAGCAAGTGAAAGATTTTGCAAGAATATGGAGGAAGTACACAAACTGTATGAGGAAATCAGAAAGCAAGAAGAGTTTGAAGCACTATTAGCCTGAAGCTTACCGAGAGGCAAAGGTAAGTATAAAGAAAAAGTACCTTTGAAATGTTTCAATTGTGATAAGATAGGACATATGGCTTCTAACTGTCCTGACAAAGATTCTACTGAAAAGAGAGATTATCGAGATGATAGACAGAAAGATAATCATTACAGAGGACACCGAGACTTCAAAAGAAGAGATGGAAAGACATGCTTAAAAGCCAATTAGGAATCCAATGATGATAAATCAAATGAAACTAATATAGAGGAAGTAGTTTATGTGGCTATCAAAGATGGATCAAATGAAGAAAGGTATGAAGAAAAAGCCCTAATATCTCACATAAATACTAATGATTCTTGGATCGTAGATAGTGGATTCTCACATCACATGATAGGTGATAAACACAAGTTTGTTATGTTAGAAGACTATGATGGAGGCTATGTAAGATTTGGTAATGATGCACCATGTTCGGTAAAAGGTAAAGGATCCATAACACTTCTTGGCAATGCAAGATGCAATGATGTTTATTGGGTTGAAGGTTTGAAATACAATTTGTTGAGTGTAGCACAACTAAACTATATAGGATACCGAATAGAATTTCAGAAAGGAATTGTCAAAGTTCATGACAAGAATGGAAAGTTAGTTGCTACCAAGACACAAACTAAAGGTAACACATTTCACCTTGACTCAACTCGGAATAAGTGTCTGTATGCAAAGATAGATGATACCTGGTTACGACATAAAAGGTTTTGTCATGTAAATTTCGATAATCTGATCAAAATAAGCAAGAAGCACCGAGTAAGAGGTCTACCGAGTCTTGAAAAACCTAAGAATGCTATGTGCTGAGGATTCCAGATGGGCAAAATGACAAGATCAATCTTTACAAGTAAGTCTTACACTTCTAAGGTAATTTTAGATCTTGAGCACACTGATCTTTGTGGTCCTATGAAAGTTCAAAGTTATTATGGTGATAAATATTTCATATTATTTGTGGATGATTACTCAAGGATGATGTCAGTAATGTTTTTAAAAGAAAAATCAGAAGCTTTTCAAATGTTTAAATGGTACAAGGCAAGAGTTGAAAATGAAACAGGAAGACAACTGAAATGTCTTAGATCAGATAGAGGAGGAGAGTTCACATCTGATGAGTTCAACTTATTGTGCAATGATCATGGTATAAAAAGACAAGTCTTTGCACCGAGAACTCCACAGCAAAATGGAATAGCTGAGAGAAGAAATAGATCTATTGTGGATTGTGCCAGAACCCTGATGATTGAAAAGAAAGTGCCACAAACATTTTGGAGAGAAGCAATAAGCACAACAGTTTACACCCTGAACTGAGTACAACTAAAGAAAGGTACTTTGAAGACACCATATGAAATTTGGTATGTCAAAAAACCTAATGTAAGTTATTTTAAAATCTTTGGAAGTAGATGCTATGTACACAAGGATGATAGAAATGGCAAGTTTGATCAGAAAAGTGAAGAAGGAACTTTTCTAGGTTATTATTCTAGAAGTAAAGCATTTAAATGTTTGATCAAATCATCTAACAAAATAGTAGAAAGTGCAAATGTGAAAATTAATGAATTTGCAAAAAGAAATGATGAAGGAAATTCCAAGGAACCAGAAGATTATGATGAATTTGTCTATGTTCAACTGACAAGTCCTACCAAGAAAACTGCAGAAGGAAATGAAGAGAATATCCAGTTATCGAGTGATGAAGAAGATCATACAGAGCCTACCGAGCCTGTATTAGCCAAATATGTCAGAAGACATCATGCACCAAGTCAGATTATAGGAGATAAGGATGATCCAGTGATGATAAGGAACAAACTGAGACATAACACATGCCTGATATCTGAATTTGAACCGAGAATAGTGAAAGAGGCATTTAATAGTGAAGATTGGATAAATGCTATGACAGAAGAGATTGGTCAAATCAAGAAGAATGACACATGGACACTAATCCCAAGACCAAAGGACAAAAATGTAGTCGGTACAAAATGGATTTTCAGAAACAAGCTGAATGAAAAAGGAGAGGTCATTTGAAATAAACCAATACTAGTTTGCAAAGGTTATGCCCAAGAAGAAGGAATTGATTATGGTGAGACTTTTGCACCTGTAGCAAGACTTGAAGGAGTAAGAACATTGTTGGCATATGCTGCTTACAAGAATTTCAAGGTATATCAAACGAATGTCAAATTTGCAATTCTGAATGGTATATTAGAAGAAGAAGTTTTTATTGAACAACTTGAAGGATTTGCTGAAGACAATAATAAAGATCAGGTATGTAAATTGAACAAATCTTTATATGGTCTAAAACAAGCACCTAGAGTGTGGTATGAAAGATTGCACTCTTATTTAATAAAGATTGGTTTTATAAGAACAAGTGAAAACAACAATATGTACATGAAGAATGATGAAAATGGAATACTGATCTTAGCCATATTTGTTGATGACATTATATTTAGTGGAAATGAATCTCTATATAAGAACTTTCGAAATGAAATGAGCAAAGAATTTGAGATGTCATTAATCGATGAGATAAAGTATTTTATAGGTTTATAGATACAACAAATGAAAGATGAGATTTTCATTACTCAATCCAAGTACATAAAGGAAATCTTGAAGAAATTTGGAATGGAGGATTCAAAACTAGTAAGTAGTCCTATGACTACCAACTGTAAACTATCAAAGAATGATGAGTCTGCATTTGTTGATGAGACACTTTACTGATCCATGATTGGAAAGTTGCAATATGTTGTTCATAGCAGGCTAGACATAGAACATGTAGTAGGTATAGTTGCAAGATTCTTTGCAGACCTAAGGAAACACACATGACAACAATCAAGAGAATTTTCAAATACTTAAAAGGCACTAAGGATTATGGCTTAGTATATCAGAAAAGAAATAATTTTGATTTAAAAGTTTATAATGATGTTGATTGGGTAGGCAAAATTGATGATAGAAAAAGAACAAGTGGAGGAGCTTTCTTTTTAGGAGAAAGACTAGTGAGTTGGCTTAGCAAGAAACAAGGATGTGTTTCACAGTCAACAGCAGAAGCTGAATATGTTGCTGCAGCATTGAATTGTACCAACATAGCATGGATCAAACAACTGTTGGAAGGTACAAATGAGAAAGTTATCAAACCAGTAACTATATTTTGTGACAATACTAGTGCCATTAACATTTCAAAGAATCATGTTATGCACTCTAAGACAAAGCACATCTCTATCAAATATCATTATCTTAGAGAAGAAAGTGGTGTTGGAGTATGTTAGCATAAAGGATCAAATAGCAGATATCTTCACCAAGCCACTGCCAAGGGACACTTTTGAATATCTCAAAAGTAAGTTAGGGGTCCTACCCCTATCTTCTACTCACTGACCGAGTTCGGTGAAGTCATCAATTCGATGACTCTACAGAATATCTTTTAGGAGTTGATGCTGATTTACACACTTTAGGAGGTTTTCTAAAGGTGTGCAAGAAACAATACAGGGAACAGGAATTGAAGACATAAATGCTCTGACCGAGACTAAGTTGATACATAATAGTAGGAAATCAGTTCATACAGGAAGAACTTATGTTTTAGTTCTTTACTTTTTGGCATTGTTGTCAAAGGGGGAGAAGACTGAAGAAAAAGAAAGACTGAAGAGAAAAGAAGAGAAGACTAATGTATGGGGGAGACTTCTGATGACAGAAGGAGAGCATTTTAGCATTTCAAAATCTCACAACAATCCAAATCAATTAGGTCAAATCAATTGGTTTTGCCATCAATGCCAAAGGGGGAGATTGTTGGCATTTGGCATTATAATAGACAAGGAGAGATTGTTGGCATTTCGATAAGGATATTGAGAAGGTTGTTGATGATTATGGATAAAACTGATTAAGGATGTTTACTATCTTAATATTATTATTTTGTCATTGATGTCAAGAAATTGATTTTCTAATTCAGTATGATGTTGCCATATCTTGAGAAGTATGATTTGATGAGTATAAAGATGTCAGTAAAAGACACAGAAAGAATATGATGGATAAGGTTAGAAATAAGTTATTCAATGGGCAACTATTACTGAGTTAGACAATAATGAGATCATGACGATTAGATTGTTTTGATATCCTACATGTGTTATTGATTGAAAGGTTCATACTATACTATGTTACCAAGGAAAGAACCTAGTTAGTAAACCCTAAGGAACCTAGTTAGTAAACCCTAAGGTTATCACTATCGGTTAATGAAGGCAGAATGTCTACTGAGTGAAGTTTAGTATTTACCGAGTTGCAACCAAGTAATAACAAAATGCATTAAATGATTACATGCATTATTTAATGAAGGAAGCTGATGAGCTGGCTATGATTAAATGATTGGTATGTTGTGAATGAAGTTTGTTAAAGAATCTATGGCAAAGGATAATCGGTAGGAATATCTACAGCTTAGATTGAACCACAATACCCTAGCACAAGTTCCAAGAAATATATGCAAGTTCCAAGACGGGGTAAAACATTTTCAGATCGAAGGATACATTGAACCTGGTCAAAGTTTGAAGATGTGATGGCTATGATTGATCATGGGAAATGTGATCAAGGAGATTAAGTGGTTAGCTATTGTTTACAAATAAGGAACTATTGATAAACAATGTATGTGGGCAAGTGTATGCACAGGGATGCTACATAGTGACTACCGAGCACAGAAGCTTGAAGACCTATATGAATAACAGAGTATAGAGCCTAGCAGATGGACAAGATAAGTCCTAAATTGTATTGAGCAAATAAGAATCCGATTTAGTATTTTAGATGTGAAGTTGTAAATAGATTTTTATTACTATTATTTAGTGAAGTGACAAAAAATATCTTAACCAAGTGGACTTAACAGTCTTATTTGTAAAACCCTCTAGCAAGGTGACATTCTGGTTGAGTGTTTGAAATCCTGTAACAAGGTCACTACTAACAAGGTGAAGATCCTAACAGATTTGAGGGAAATCCCTTAACTGGGTCACATCTAGCAATTTGTTTGTAATCTTTAACAGGATTTGCTTTTAACCGAGCATACTCTAGAAGAGTATATTTCTTAGTGGGTCTGAAATCCCACAGTGGTTTTTCCCTATTTGGGTTTCCACATTAAATCTGGTGTTATGAGTATTATGGTGTTTATATGCTTTTGAGTTTGCATGTTTATCAGTTTTGGTTATATTACTAAAGTATATGTTACCAAGGTTGAATCTGATGTTTTTATGGAAGATTATATTTGTATGAATCACCTCCCCCTCTCATCTTATTAGCTTGGCATCTATACTTGTCTTTAAGTATCAAAACTATTAGGAAGGAGAGAACATTTGAAACAATCCAAAGTACTAATAAATCTTTGTTGCAAGACCTTGACAAGGATTTTATTTTGATCTTTATTGTGCCTTATTTTCATATATTATCAAACACTTCAATTGGTGCACTAAAATTGAACCAGTGTCTTTTGTGTCTTGGGCAATAGGCTCTTTTTGTTTCATCTTTAGAGGGCTTGTCTCCCTGTGTGGTCATGAGGACTAATAGTGAGGAGAGAACAACCCAAGTGGTAGCGAGGAAAACCCACCTCTTCTAAACCACTATAAAAAACTATATTCATGGTGAAAACTATGGATAATGTGTGCTGATTAGTTCATACTGACACTATGTCTCCCTATAAACCTGTTTAATCAAATTTATTTGATCAATTATAGGGCGTAACCCCTACTATCTAGGAGCCTTCTATATTTACAGAGTTGAAAGTTCCACATGTATGGCCACACGAGCGAATGCCCTTGCTAGCACCTTTTTGTTTTAGAAGCCAAAATCCTTCTAGTTGTTGGGGCAGGAGGTCGGACCTCTGGAGCGGCCCACATGCATACGGTTCTTAGTAGAGATACAAAGTTCACCACGGGGATTTTTCGTGGGGACTGATGCTTGGCTGCCCCAAGAAGTGAGTGCCGAGGGTGGAGCTAGTGGGGTCAAGCATCTAAGTATCCGCTATAAATAGCATAGCCTCATGTGGGAATCAACAACTATTGTCCTAGCCAACCATAAGAATTGTGCTTGTCTTATTTCGAACAATCAAACATTCAAGACCAAACATTAAAACATTGTGTCTTTTGTGTCTTCAAGTGTATACAAAACAATTTTACATCAAACAATACACTTTTCTTTGAGTCATTTTGTGTCTAAACACTTGCAAACATTGAGTCTTCATCAACATTGTGTCCTCTTGTCATGGAAATATAGTCAAAATTTCAGATTGGGTCACAACAAAACAACTTCACAAATTGGAAAAATTTACAGTCCAACAAACAAGAGCAATCAGTTTCAGAATTCTTGAGATTCCTAAGTTATTTCTCTAGTTTTTCATCTAGAATTCAACCTATTTTTGGGTCTCACAAAGTCCATCATTACTTTTCATCTTCCATTACATTCACATTTGTATAAACTTCAGTCAAAAGGTCACTTTCTTGTCCTCATCTTACTTTGTCAACACAGTACATACAACAACATTTTGCTAAGTGATCCCTCATCAAGGTCTATCACCTTTGGGTCTCATTTGGTCTTACTTAGAGTCAAGGTCAAGTTACCTCATCAAGAGAAACTATCATCTCTTTGGAAGCCACATCTACTCTACTATATACATACTTGGTCTTACACTTTGGATATTGCAAGTAAACCTCAGATTCATTTTCATTCCATCCAACTCTTGGTCTTCCATACTCTTTTCATTTTCATCTAGTCTCAAACATCTTAGTCAATACCTAGTTCATGGTTGAAACCTGTTTCCAAAAATCTAGGAGACAAGCTAAAGAGGCTCAAGAGTCCGTAAACATGAGTTCCTATGAGTATGACAATGATGTCTTTTTCAATTTTGATCATACTACATTACCTAACATGGATGCCTATAGAAACATTCCAAATGTTGAGTACATCGACACTATAAACAACAATGATACACACAATGACAATATGGACAACATTTTAGTACATTTAGCAGAAGTGGAAGACTCCATTATGGATCCCCATTTCAATAGATTGGTTGAGGAAATAATGAGGAGAGATAGACAATACTTCTTACAAATGATGGCACAAAGTGGAGCCAAGATCCCTCATGATTTTGACATGTCTCAGATAATGGAAAATCGACCTTTGCAACAAACTCACTCCAACATGGATCAAAGGAGGCCTAATAGTGGAGGCAATAGAGGACCACATATGGTGCCTGAATCACCATCATCTTTGTTTCAAAAACAAGAGGTCCCATACACACATGGTCAAGCATATGATACTCACCTTTGTAGACCATTTTGGAAGTCTTATGCAGAAAAATATACTCAATCACATACAAATGCTAAGGATCAACCACCAAAGCAATTAGATATCCAAAGGCATGTTCAAAATTTGGACACAAGGAAACCCCGTGTAAAATTTGGGGGCAACACATTTGAACAAACTCATGACATGCCTGTAGAGTATGGTATACATGTACAAAGAAGATATTCCATTCCTCATCATGACTCTATACCAAGTGGTACATATACATAGCATCATTATAGACCTCCTCCATATGAGCATGTGTATGATCAATATCATCCATATATGCAACATGCTCCTCCTCCACTTGGTGGTTTAGGCATGGGGTATGGTTCAAGAAGTCAGTCTCCACCTAAGAACAATTTGGAACAACAAATTAAGGATTTACAAAAGAAAATGGAGGACATAAATACACCGAAGCCAACTTACACAATGAGAGACATATGTCCCTATCTACCTACATATGAGCCAAAAGTTAAACCAAATTGGTGGAATGATGATGAGTATTGTGAATTTCATAAGAGAAAAGGACATAAAATAGGAAACTATCATCGATTGAAGAACATCATACAAGATCTTATCGATAGAGGTGATATTGAGATTGAAGGACACTCATCTAATCAAGAACATGAGATGTTTAAGGAACCATTCCCAAAGCATGACAAGGGAAAAGCTAAAGCCACAAATGACCAAACCAACTATACAAGAACATCTTATAACTATGGTTCAACTATCAATCACATTTCAATGGACAATTATGTCTCTACCATTATGATCAAGGACAAAATGCCTAAGAATTATACCCAAAGACACAAGATTATCCTAAAAGGCATTGGATCTTCTTCTGAACCTACCTCTAAATGTAATGTTACAACTCATCAAGGTAAATTCACTTTGCAAGGTGCTCCAACTAAAAACACCACTTCCGCATCAACCAAACCTAAGTATAACCTTGTAGAATAGTTAGGGAAGACACCCGCACTCATCTCCATCCTTGAGCTCTTACACATATCCCCCACACATAAAGCCTTTCTTGACAAAATCTTGAGAGACACTTCCATCCCTACTAATCTAAATGTGGACCAGTTTCAAGCCATGGTGGGATACCTTTCCATTCCACACTCCCTTACATTCATAGAAGCCGATGATGCCTCCGCAAGTCAGCCACATAATGTACCTTTACACATCGAAGCCTTCCTACACAAACATAGAATAAAATGAGTCTTGATAGACGGAGGTGCAGGTCTAAACATTTGTACATTGAGCACTATTAAACAATTGGGATATTCTGATAAAGCTGTGAATTCTACAAACAAAATTACCATCAAGGAATATGATGATGAAGAGAGATCATCCAAAGGTACAGTCACCTTGCCCCTCAAAGTTGGGCCCATTACAAAGGATCTAGTTTTTCAAGTCCTTGATCTAGATCTCACATAAAACATACTCTTGGGACATCCTTGGATTCATCAGATGAGCACAGTACCATCTACATATCATCGATGTATCAAGTTTCCACACAATGGAGTTGAAGTGACCATCAAAGTAGATCCAAATCCATTCATATATTGCAACAATCTGCAACCTCGATCAGAAATAACAATCCCAATCAATTGAGAAGCTATTCCTTCATCAGCATATGTGGATCCAAAATCCTTGAAACCTTCTACATCAAAGCAAGCAGAGCTCAAAGAAAAATTCAAGATTAAAGATCTGGGATGTGGTGAGTATTTATTTCATGTTGATCAACTCCCACTATCTCCTAAGGTATGCAATCGACAGGAACAATCTATAAATAATTTGCAAATCTCCTCTAGTGGTGCAAGCAACTCTTGATATCAATACTCCTAAGACTCATTCCAACAATGAATTTATTGAGCATATCACCAACCCTCTTGAGAAATCACATAGCTTTACCATTTCATCCACTCATTCCATTTCCACTCCATAGCCCAATCCTACAAATCCATGGTAGACGAACTGATGGAGCTCATAGTACAAATGTGCCAGCATGCACGGTGCCCAGGCATATCTGGTATGCTATGTCACCAGTGTCTCCAAGGTGCTCCCCTAGCCCATAGCCAACCCTTGTGTTGCCCTATATGGACACAAGAACCTGTTGATTACTCCTCTTAGTACTACTGGTAGCGCCAGTCCTGTCACTTTCATGGTGTCTCAGGCGACATGTCCTACCCTCATCTCCACTCCTAGATCCCAGAACAATCATCTCAATGCCTCCCTATCTCCATCTGAATCATAGGGAATCAACTCCCTATCAATTAGTATCCTTAGAATCCTGTATACATCCTTTAAGGTGACTATCATCTCACCCATCGACAAATGGAATGTGCATGTCTCAGAGTGCCACCTCTCAACAAGTGCAGTCAACAAACCCATGTTCGCCCAAAACTCAGACAGATACAAAATGAATTGCAAACCCATAACCTCAATGGTAGCTCGGTCCTCAAATGTTAGCTCCAGTCATAACCTCTGAGTCAATGGGAATCTCTCCTGTGACTCCAACATAGGCAAGTACTCCTACAGTCAAGCAAATCAACTGTGTCAGTTAAAGTGGCATTCACTATTCATCACAAAATGTTGCTTATTATCCTAGTGCTTATATCTATCATATGATACTCTATCCTAGTGACACTCACTTTTCATCACAAAGTGTTGCTTCTATTCTAGTGACACTCACTGTTCATCACAAAGTGTTGCTATTTATCCTAGTGGTACTCCCTGTTCATCACAAAGTACTATGTGTTTTTGCACTCCCTGTTCATCACAAAGTGCTACTCTTTCTAGTACTCCCTGTTCATCACAAAGTACTATGTCTTGGTACTCACTGTTCATCACAAAGTGCCTTGATCTATCCTATCCTAGGGCCTTTTCTTGAGTGTATCCTCTTGAGTAGTTTCCTAATTGGCAACGTATGTTCTATCACATAATTGTCAATCCTAGCCCTATCTAAGTCTTCCCTAGAGGACTTGCTTGAGTGTATCCTCTCAAAAACTTATCCAATGGACAACGTATGTTCATCACAGAACTGCTGATTTGTCCTAGAAGACGTAAATGCACATTTTTGACACAAACGCGCCTTCATGACATAAGCACGCTTACATACTGCACAAACGCGCCTGCTCTACATAGATGCACTTGAAATACATAGATGTGCCTATGCTTTGCCTAGACATGCCTGCTCTGCACAGATGTACCCACATTGCACAAACGTGTCTGCACAATATAGACATGCTTGCATTTGACACAGACACGCCTAGCCAACCTAGACGTGCCCGACACCAATGCAGATGCACCTCAGTGTTTTTGACATTTTTTTACATTACCTAAAAGCGTATTTATTGCACTACCTAGCATGCATTAATGACAACATTTATTGTGACAAAGTACAAAGAGCTTTTGTGGTACTTATTGGCTCTCCTGCATCGGCTGGCCTCTGAAATCGGCGAATGCGATCGAATCTATGCACCAATGCCATCACTGTTGACTGTTGTTGCTCTATTCTCACTCTGCACTCTGATCTCTTGGATGTGTGGATAACAATGAGGATGTATTCCCCTCATGGTATATTTTATAGACTTCCCTCGCCCTCGCCCTAGCCCTAGTCCTAGTCTCCTGAGTCAGTCTTTGTTATCCCATGACTTTGTCACTCTATCCTATCCGGTCAGTCTATTCTAGCCTTTCTTTTTTATCGAGAGATTGTCTGCGATCTTTCTAGACATTTTCATCCAATCTCTCGAGGGGGCATATTATTCCCATCTTGGGGCAACTTTGTATCAGTTCATATTATCTTCTTTGAAACAACATGACAAGTTGCATTGTCTCAAAGAGGGGTAAAATGTAGACACCTAAAATTCTCATGTTTAATTAAATAAATATTTTATTTATTTAATTACTTTAGCATAATTCTTCTATTAATTAAATAAATCCTTATTTATTTTATTAATTCATTTATCCTCTTCTAGCCTTATTTCTCATTTAAATAAATACCTTTATTTATTTAAATTATCATTTTTCTAAATTAAATAAATACTCTTATTTATTTAATTGATCCCACTTCCTCTATTAATTAAATAAATCTTTATTTATTTAATTAATTCATTATCCTTTTCTACCCATGACACATGTCATTCATCTCTTAATTCATACACTACCTACCCTTTCATTATTTTCTTATTTCCTCTATCTACCCTCTAATCATAGCCAACCTCTTTTACACCTCTCAATCTTATCCCTCCATTTCATATAGTGTCTTCTATATAAGAAGATGCTTCCTTTATTATCAACCCTAATGATTATTCGACTACACTACGCCTTTGAACTTTCATATGCGATCCTACTCGCAACCACATTTCCGTTCTTTGTTAAGCTCTTGTGCATATAAAATCTAAGAGAAAATATATCAAGAAAGATCAATGGAGATAGGGAGAATGGAGATCAAAACCCTATTGGACATGTGATGGTATAATCTTTGTTATTTCATTTGATTTGCATTGTCTTAGGTAATCTTCATGTGTTATGGTGGATCTTTGTTGTTGTTAGGCTAGGGTTTTGTGGTTGAATTCATTTAGTCTTTCAATGTTGTTGTTATCCATTTTCACCATAAACACAACTATATGTTGTGCAATGGTGATATGCAAGCAACTGTGATGCATTCTAAAATGGAGATATGCAATGCAGTAAAGAAATATGCAAATCCATTACTGAAAATTGAAATGAACCCACCCTTAGATTTAATAACTTTTTTAGGTGCATACTATTGATGGGATAAGAAAGTAAGTCTCCCCCATTTTTTGCAAATGATAAGAGCCATTTCCATTTACTTTCATTATGACAAAAGGACCTAACCAATTAGGTTCAAACTTTCCTAGTTTTTCACGTTCAACAAGGTTCCTTTGATTTTCTTTAAGAACAATATCAAATATTTCGAAGTGACGTGGGTTGACTAGTTTGTTGTAGCTTCTTCTTATTTTTTTTTGGTATCCTTGTAAATGGTTTAGAGCACTTTGTCATTTTTCATCTAGGAATTCTAATTCTTGCAAACATGCTACTCTATAGTTTTCTTCTAAGATAATGTTTTTTAGAGATACTCTTAGGGATGGCAATTCTACTTCAATAGGTAAAACGACGTCTGCACCATAAACCAGAGATAATGGTGTTGTACCAGTTGTTGTGCAGATACTAGTTCGATAAGCCCATAGAGCTAGATTTAGTTGGCGATTCCAATCTCGTCCACTATCATTTACAATTTTCTTTAAAAAATTTAAAATAGTTTTGTTTTTTTCCTCATCTTGACCATTGCTTTGAGGAGAGTAAGGTGTTGTAAAACATTGTTGGATATTAAATTGTTCACAAAGTTCACTCACTTCTTGATTTTTGAAGGGTCAGCCATTATCAGTCACGATGCACATGGGTACCCCATACCTACAAATGATATATTTCAAGATGAATTTAGCTATTTGTTTTCCTTTTGTGAAAATCATCGGGATTGCTTCTACCCATTTCGTGAAATATTTTGTGGTCGTGAGAATCAACTTATTCTCGTTGGATGAGATAGGATTTATTTTCCCTACAAGATCTAATCCCCATTGTGAAAATGGCCATGGTGATGTTATTGGCTGAAGACCTTGAGCAGGTGCATGAATGATGTTCCCATGTATTTGGCATTGCATGCATCTTTGGACATACTTGTAAGTGACCTTTTCCATTGTAGACCAATAATAACCTATTCGTAACACTATTTTTGTTAGAGCAGGTCAAGAAGAATACGCACCACATATTCCATCATGAACTTATTTTAAGGTGGTTTGTGCCTCCTCAATATCAAGGAATTTGAGTAAGGTGTTGTCTACACTTTTTCTGTATAAAGTATTAGCAATAATTGCATGTGTTGATGATTATTGTATGAGTGCTTTCCTTTGATTCTATGAAAGATCGGGAGGTATATATTGATAATGTAGGTATGCATATATATCTCTATACCATGGAGACTCGGGTCCTACTATCATACATACATATTCAATGAATGGTATTTCATAAGATGGGACAATGAGTTGTTCCACTTGAAATTCAAAGCGAGTTCCATCGTTTGGCATATCCAAGAGAGATCCTAATGTTGCCATTGCATCTGTTGCCTTGTTTTACACTCTTGGTATCTATTCAAATGTGATCTTAGTGAAGCTTTACTTGTATTCTTCCACCAGTTGTTTGTATGGTTGTAACTTACCGTCTTTTGTATTGTAATCATCATTGAATTGATTACTAATGAGTTGTGATTCTCCAAAGACTTGTAGGTCTTTGATCTTCCATTATAGTGCAATGCATAGTCCTACCATCAAGGCTTCATATTGAGCAATGTTATTGGTTCAAGGGAAGCTAATCCTGAATGATCTAGGAATTGAATCTCCTTGATGAGTTATGAACAAAATTTGTGCTCCTGCTCCATGATTTGTATGTGAACCATCAAAGAATAATTTCCAGTGTGTTTGTGTTGATAGTGTAAATACTGATTCATCTAGAAAATCTATCACCATTGGATAATTATTTTGTAAAGGTGCTTCTACAAGTTGGTCTTCTTTGATTTGTCTTTTTATAGCTTTTCTACTAATGTATTCGATGTCAAATTCACTAAGTATCATGACCCACTTTGCAAGTCTTTTGGTTAGTGCTTCTCTATTCATCAGGTATTTGAGTGGATCAAATTGTGCAACCAACTGTATTTTATGACTCAACATATAATGTCTCAATTTTGTGATGCAAAGACTACTGTAAGACATGATCTTTCTATCTTTGTGTAGTTGAGATCATACCCAATGAGTGTTCTACTGATGTAGTACACAACTCTCTCTTTCCCTTGTTCATCATGCTCTTCTAGGAGAGCGCCTATAGAGGAATTTGCTGTAACTATATATAGGAGTAATGATTTCCCATGTATAGGTGGAACCAATATTGGAGTGGACAATAGGTATTATTTTAGTGTCTCGAATACCTCTTGGCATTATTATGTCCAATTAAATTTAACACCTATTTTTAAAAGATGTTGAAATGGTTGGCACTTTTCTACTAATTAGGCAATGTAGCACCTTATGGATTGTAATCTCCCTTGTAGACTTCTGAGTTATTTGAGCATAGCAGGTTATGGTATGTCTAAAATAGCTATCACTTTCTCTAGATCTATCTTGATTCTGCGATTGGATACAATAAAGCCCAATAGTTTGCCAGATGTTACCCCGAAGATGCATTTTTTTGGATTTAGTCGTACATTGTATTGCTCAAGTCTATCAAAGGTCTTAGCCAATATGTTTAAGTGACTATCCCTTATCTTGGACTTTGCTAGCAAGTCATCTACATAATCTTCCATGATTGTATGTATCATGTCATGAAACAAAGTGGTCATTTCCCTTTCATAAGTGACACTTGCACTCTTAAGGTCGAATAGAATCACATTCCAACAAATAGGTTCTCCATGGACAAGTGAATGTTATTTTAGGTTGGTCTTCTAGTGTAATTTTGATTTGATTATAACCAGAAAAACCATACATGAGTGATAGCGTTTCATTCCTAGTTGTCAATTCTACTATGATATCTATGTCAGGGAGTGGAAAGTCATCTTTGGGACAATCCTTGTTAAGCTCTTTGAAGTCAATGCAGATCCTGATACCTCCAATATGCTTGGATATTGGGACTAGATTTTAAATCCATTTAGTATAGTCTATAGGTATGATGAAACCCACATGTAATAATTTTTGTAGCTCAATTTTGACTAATAAGACTATGTGAGGATGCATCTTCCTATTCTTTTGTTTCTATGGTTTTACCCCTGGAAGTAAAGGCAAGTGATGCAAGACCAATTCTAGCTCTAACTCAAGCATATTTGCATAAGACCATGCAAAATTGATGGGTCTTTACTTAAATAATTTCATAAATTTCTCTTTTTCCATTGGATCGAGGGATTTTACTAGGTGAATGTTACGAACTTTCTCAGCATCACCGATGTTGATTTTCTCAGTTTCTTCTACCAATAATGTTGACTGTTCGTTATCAATAAGTAGAGCATCTATTATGTGTTCATCTTTATCATCACTATCGTGATTAAGAGAGGAGCTTGCTTCTCTAAAATATGTAGTTCTATCCAAATCTACTACATAACCAACTTTGTGATCATTGTAAGGGAACCCATTGCTTGCACCCAAGAATTCAGCTATGGCTTCATCATTTTGAAGCCAATGTAATTGTGGCTTTCCTTCTTGCCCCCAGTCAATCAAACATGGATGCATGACGAGCAAGTCTTTGTTTCCTGTTGTCTTATAGGATCCTTATATCATATGCATACTTGATTATAATATGTTGATTCTTCATCATAAATTGGTGGTGGATTTTCCTCATTGTCAAATGGAAAATCATAGTCATGAGAATCTATGACACTTTCCATGTATATTTCACTTATTGATTATGTATCACTTATCTGCTCTTGTTCTCATAACCAAGTTTGTTGTAAATGAGTAGATCTCCTTTGTATTGTGGATACCCTTCTTAAGCCTAGTATTAGTCTTTATAGTCTTTCTTCATCTGATTCAAATGGAGGAGCTGAAGTCGTTTCTCTTGGAAAAAGTATTGACAGTAACCAAGGATTTGGTTCATCTACTGGTGTTAAACATGTATCTGTTACCATGTTTGCTTGTGCAGATGATTCAGGTATTGTACTGCTAGATGTCTCTATGCTAGGTTCTTCCAGAAGTTGCCTCATGTCTTCACCAATTGGTTCCATGATGGGAGATGTTGGTGGTCTCTTTCTTTTTTGAGTTGGAGAGAAATACATCTTTGTTGATGACTGATTTTGAGGTATGTATTGTGAGGGTAACCTTGGCTTATTCAATATATCCAATGTAAATTGTCTAGCTTCTTTTATTTTTGGCACATATTTATATCCCAAGCCTTGATTCTTTGGGTTTTCCTGTGGTAAAACAAGTTCCATTATTCCTTTCTTTTGTAGTCCTAATCTTGTGGTGACATCATTCCCATGTTTTTGTAACATCTTGAACTTGTTTATATATTGATGCAGAGGTATTCTAGGTACTACCATGTAATCTTCTTCTTTATATATCCAGTGATTGATATCTTCATTTAGAGATTCTTCTCATAGCTCTCCCCATATAATGAAAGAGAAAGAATTAGAATACTTTACTATTTCTTTTCCTTTATCTTGTTTCACTTGTGTATTCTAAGACTTCCCAAAAGACCTGGGAGAAAATGATGATTGTTTGTTGTCTGATGTACTTGAAATGGAATATTCTCCACAACCAACTTCTTTAATATGGAGAGAAGATATGGTTGGTGTATTTTTCTCTATTTCTATAATTGATAACGATTCCATTTGTAGGTGAATAGGAGCTTCCTGAATATTTGGTACTTGATTGTCTGAGCTTGCCCTTAAATAATTACAATGTTAAAAAGGGTTTGGGTCGCCATGGATAGTGATCTCTATACCATTGTATGGGAACTTTACACATTGGTGAAAAGTTTACGGTACTGCTTGCATTGTATGTATCCATGGGTGACCTAATAGCATATTGTACCCGAATTCTCTGTCTAGGACTTTGTTGGTTAACAGATTTGTCCCTTTCTTCAGATTATAATGTTTGCTTTCTTTGAATAATCACATGACTCTTATACATCCCTTTATGAAAGGAAACAAATTAACCAACAGTTGGATGAATCAATTAAAAATCCATCCTTTGCATTAGAGGGAAATTCCTCTTATGATTTGCAATAAATTTTATGAAAAAAACTTTGAAATGAAGACACTTTTTACCAAAAAGCATGGAAAGGCTTTAGCATTAATTTATCAACACAAAGGAATGCTTTAAAAATAAAATGGAAAGAATATTCTAAAGATCAAATAAGAGGTCACAGACTTCAATTTTCACACATGTTCATTCCATAAATTCTGAGCAAAAGCAAATGCATAGCAGTATGAACTCTGATTGCCTCTCTCTCATGCCTCACAGGACAAGGGAGATCAGCACAACTCAATCCACAATGAATTTAGGAAAACATAGGAATAACTAATAACAAAATGATATCATGCACATTAGCTGATTTATCAAGAAAGATTGCCAATCCTTAAACACATAGATTGAAAGACTGCACACCATAACATTTCATTACTAAACCGGTCATTCCAATTTTAAGAAAGTCATAGAAAATAGATATTATTTGTTCTTTGAAAAATCACAGTTTTCCCGACCTTAACATAAACTAACTTCCTATCTTGAATAGCCTCCAGGCTCATAGTTTGTTACATAATCATTAAAACTTTACTTTAACCAGAGGTTAAAGAAACTATTTGCTAAAAACAAGAGAAACTAAAATAAATAACCATAGAAAGGCTGACAACTCATCCCCTAATTGATCATTACTCCATTATGGCAGAGGAAGCCACTGGTCTATCCTACTTTACCGCAGAACTACGCACGCCACACCAATCTAAATGTGTCATCAAGAAGTTCAAGGTGACTTGAAAGTAGGGAAGTCCAATATGCTGGATCTGTTGCTTCCAAACCTCCTTGTCCATATTCACTTGTGTCACCCTTTCCTTCTGCGCTTCCAGATGATCGGAACAGACTGCAAACATTGACTCAATTCTGGCTACTTTTGAGAGGTCATCCATAGTCAAGGAATTTGTCTTTTGAATGAGTTGTATCCTTTCTTGGAATATTTTTGTCATCTCTATGGCAGCTTCGATTGTCTAGGCATCATCTTTCATAAGCTGGTTGTCAATGCATTTGAGATCCTTTTGCATTGTATCAATTAAATCTGTCAATCCTTTTAGCAGTTTAGTGGATTCTTCATGGCCCTATTTGATAATTGAATTACACCACTCCACATTTCTCCTTGACACATATAATACATTATCATCCAATCTTTCCATAGGTTTTTTAGCCAAGAACTTCATCACTCCATCTTTTTTTATATCATTCATCTGTGCAAGAACTGCCACCCATTTGGTCCTTTCTTTCTCCCAGGCAACAACCTCTAATTCTAGTTCTTTGCTCACAGTCATATCATCGTCATATACTTTCATCACACTGACATATAGTTTGAACCTTGCTGAATTATAAGATCGATCTTTCTATTGGACATCTCCATCACCATTTTGTTTCTTTGGACTTGATCCAACATCTTTTGATTTGCTGGAGATTTGGGATCAAATGATACCGCCACCTATGACAAGGGTCAAGGATTTGGATGATGAATGGCATTGATGTACTCAACCATTTGAGTGATGATTTTCTTCAACTCCCTTTTATCCTTCTCATCCTTCCATGTTCGAGAAATCATTCTCTTCATGGAAGAATCCAAATTTTTAACATCAATGGTTCACGAAGCAACCCATAGATCAATCTTTTCAACTGTGAATTCATCCTCAATATCCTTGTCTGTGTCTTTATTTGGAATAGGCTTGGTTATCTCGATTGTCCAATGACTTGTTGCTTCATCCACCTCAAGCATTGTGTGCATCTTGAGTCTTTTTGGCTTGGATACCTTTCCAAAACACTTGTTGACCATGTCTTCTATAAGAATTATAATTGGAGTCACACTTCATTTCTTCCCAACAACAACTTCCAACCATCATGGTGTGTTTACAGGTTCTTTGGGTGGAGGAGTTGTCTAAGTATCTGGTGAATTGACAATAACCAAAGTGTTCATGGGATCCAATTCACTCTATGTTTCTTTACCTGTGTCCATTTCTTGCACCGCAAGCTCACCTAAATCCTATTGATCCATTATTACTTCTACCTCTTCGCTAGGATCCAGGTCCACAACAATTTGGCTCAATGTTGGCTTTTTACTCTTTTTTTTGCTCCTTGACCGAGTTACTCAGGCTATTGTAGAACCTAAGGGTGACTTGTTTGATCTCCTAGGTTGGATTTTTTCAACACTTGGCTTTGAACCACCTGCAACATCAACAATTTCATTAGTGGAAGAAATAGGAAGTTGAGTCATAGTATGTGAATCAACTCTTAGTTCATGGGAGGATATGAGCGATCCTTTTTAAAAAATTTGGTCTCTCAACCACTTCTTAGTTATCCTAACAACATTGAAAGTTTTAGCTTGAACATTATCACCTTCATTTTTATTCCAGTAAATCTTAGGGATTTGCTTTCCTTGAACTTCCTTAGCAAATTTAGGATCCATAATAGCTTCCCCTATTTCCTCCTAAACTCTAGATACATTGATAGGAAGCTTCACAGTGATTATCTGTTGTAGAGTAAATCTTGACCACAATCTCCTTCTTACCTCATATTCATCACTACAATTCTCCCAGTAATCTTCCAACTAGGGTTCATGATGGAAGTGGTCATCCACACTTAGTTTTTCCATGACATAACCTCTGCTATCAAACCTACATATACCAACATAGTACTGTAGGTTCATTCTCTTAAATTCTAATTCCAAATTCAAAGCATCAGATACTGACTTACAGTTGTAGTATCCAAGTTCAATAGGAAAGGCAACTCCAGATTCACCTTTTCCCCCAACTTTTTATCGATATGAGCTATTTGTTTGCTCACCTCTATAAGTGCATAGCTATCAAAGGCATACCTTGGTAGCTTGAATTGTTCACCCTCGAAACCACCTACTCGAAGATAGGTGAACTTGGGAAATTGAATGAAGAAGCTGCCATATATACTTATTAACTCCATTGCTTCAACTGACACCCTCTTGGTCACATCACCCTAAAGTTCAAAAGAAATTCTCCTTACGAATACACCATTCAATCTAGCAGTATGTTCTACATGTTTCTGTTGTTGTAACAAAGGGTAGTAATCATACACCTTCATGCCATCCACCCATGGTTTTTTGAGCAAACCAGGCCAATCTTTGGTATAAGCTAGTATGTAGAAAAGATAAGAGGACATATAAAAACTAGAAACACCCACAAAGTTACTCAAACCTTCATGGAGTCTCTCTGCAATAACCAAGGCCCAATCAAGATATTTATCACCGGATAATAGCACCTGAATATAAAAATACATCCAATCTTCCCTATAAAAGGAGTGTGAGTTCCCTTTTCACCTATTCAATAGTATAACAATGTCTTGCACTTCTATGATGAAGTGCTCTCTAGTCAAGGGCTTTAGCAGTCATGACCCTCCTTTTTGAACTCTAAGGAGCCATTTTCTTGCAATTACACTCCTATACATACTCTTTTTCTCTGAGAAGAAGGCGTATGAGGTCCTAATAGACCAATCCTGATATTATTCTTAGTGTAGGATTCATATCACTTCCATTATAGTTTCCCAGTTGATACCAACTAGCAGCTCACCATTATTAGTTCTTATGCATCTATTCTCTGCATCATACCTATTCATGCAAGATATCACCAAATCTGGACATGATGTAGTAGGTGGAAACGTAGTGGCTTTAATGAGACCACTTCTCACTATTTTCTCCATTATTGAACTAACTTGAGGGTTCTTGGTTCTTTCTAGGAAATCCTCTAAATTAGCATGAGCCAAAGAAGTATCACCTAACTCTAGTAATATGCTCACTAAACATGAATTTTGACCAAGCTTCAGTGATATTGACCTCATACTGCCCATCTATACTTTTAATCACACAATTCTATAATAGGGTATAATTCTACTCCAACAAGTTAAAGATTTTCTTCCTATATTGATAAATCCTCAGAACTAACGAAATACAACATAGGAGAATCGTCTGAACTTACCCATTACCACCATGAATCTGGAAACCTTCTCAGGAAAGTAGAGCTGAATTTACCTTCGGTGCCTCCACTTTGCTCAATTATAGTAGCTGCAACCATTACAAATTATGGAAATGAATTCATATATACCCTTTAAATAGACAAGAAAATACCAAGAAAACCACACACGCTTCATAATGATTCACTTAAGCATGTGAATTAACAGTGAAATGATCGAAAAATCTGACACCTTAATTGCCCATTACTTCTGCACAAATAGTTAATATTCTCATGATTACTTTCCAAATTTAGAATTTTAAATTGTGAGATACCGGGAATATTGCTTCTTGCCGCACTACTTTCAGTGTTAACAAATTCTTAGAATCAGCTTGAAGTGAACCTTATGAACCTTGAACCATCTTACAAAGAGTTCAATGGTTCAAGTTCATCCAGGAAGAACAACAATGAACTAGCGGCTCAAAAAAATACCACGAATGAGCAATAACCATGACTAACAAGAAAGAACTTTGAACCTTTGAATCAATGAATTGAAAAGAGATTTCATTCAAGGTTCAAGTTCAAATCCAACTTAAAACATATTGACACCTGCTCGTTAAGAAACATTACATAGCTGTGACTCACAAAAAGATGTTCTCAACCTTGAACCAAAAAGGTTCATGGGTTCAAAGTTCAAAATGCATAACAATAACGCGCTTTCTTTAGTGGAGATAAAGGCCGCTAAAGACATTTTCCTAAAATGTGCCTTGAACCTTGAACCTATTGAATTGTTTTTAAAAGTTCAACAACTTTGGTTCAAAATGAAAAGGTACAAAAGACATGAAAGAAATAAAGACACCATAAGGCGACCTGCAAGATTGATCATTTTAAATGAAAAATTGTGGGGGGGGCTAACAAACTTTAAAGGTGATATTTGTTGTAGTTGGTCCTACTTGTACTAGTAAAGTCACCATACCCTTAAAAGGGTGTTCCTCGTCATCATAGGCTTTGATATTGATTCTCTTGGTAGATTCAATATAATGTTCAGAATATCCTAAAGCTTTGATCAAATGTAGAGTGCATATGTTGAGGCTAGCACCACCATCTATAAGTACTCTTCGAACCTTTTTTCGATCAACAAAAGCTTCCAAGTTCAAGGGATCATTATGGTTGGGTCAATTTGTAGGGATATTTTGTTCAGTGAATGTGACCTTTGAAGCTACCAAGTGTCCAACCTATCATGCCCAAATTTTAGGGCAAGAACGGGATAATTTTTTTTTTTTAAATCACAACTTAAAACATTAAATTAGCAAATATGAAATGCTCTAACATGTTTTGTCTTAACTATGTTTAGAGTTAACTTTATCTACTAACTCAAGTAATCAAAAATAATTAAAATTAAATGCGGAATTCTAATTGAATAGTTTTATTTTCTCATTGATTTTAATCAATAAACTAAATTAATAAATTAATTACCGTAGGTAATGATAAATCTCCAATGTCCATTATTTGATCTTAGGATCTAATTAAATTAGACCTAGCACTTAGATTTGTAAGTGTCTATATTTTGTTTAACAAAAATTAAAATGTAGTTTAAACTAAATTGACTTAAAGAATTGATTAAATTCATAAGGAAACAATTCCTATAAAGTTTAATCTCATCAAAATGTCTTACCCTATTTGTCATAAAATTTCTAAAGGGATTAAACTTCATAATACTTTAAATTTAAACATTTTATTTTCTTCTTTAAATGAAATCTATATTAAAAACATAAATAAATTATAAACACCTAAATAAATATTTATTCTAAAATCTGCTATATTTGCACACACACACACACACACACACACACACACACACACACACACACACACACACACACACACACACACACACACACACACATATAAATATAGCTATATATTTAAATACTATAAAAGAATTTCCACATAATTATAAAAAAACTTCATGCAAACCCTATCTAAAAATGCATATTATAAAATACCTCATATTTTATAATATACTAACTCTTTTCTTTACTACCCTAATTTTATTATTATAACACTAAACCCATCTATATTTTTTTATACTTTATTATCCTTCCATATTTTTACCCTAGCCCTAATCGAGCTAAGGTTCTATTCTCTCTTTATTTTTGTTTTAACTGTGTAGGGTGTTGGATGCCGAGTAGCAACCATGGCTGGAGGGTCAGCGGTGGCAGTACCCGGGGGTGCCGCTCACTGTGGGTTACCACAGTGGCAGCGACCACTATGGTCGCCCACAGTGTCGGCCTTAGGGTCGTCCACTGTGGGAGGCCGCAGTGGCACCGACCATTGCGGTCGCCCAATGTGGCAGCTGTCGGCCGTGTCGTCCCATTGTGTTAAACACAGTGGTTCGGCTCGCCGAAACCACTGTGTTTAACACAGTGGGTTCGGCCGAGGAACCTGGTTTTTTTTTTTTCTTTTTTAAAATTTAATTTTTTATTTTTTATTTTTTTTGTTTTATTTATATTTTTAATATATAAATATGTGTGTGTGTGTGTGTGTGTGTGTGTGTGTGTGTGTGTGTTTATATATATATATATATATATATATATATAGGTGTATTTTGCAATGAATTGAAAAAATAAGTATATATTTATATACATTTGATGGATAAGGAGAAATAACATTAAAATATATTTAATTTCTATATATATTTTTTCTCCTAATTTCATGGGAATGTCATTTCAATTTGTCATAATTTGTCATAATTGACAATCAATCAATTTTGACATAGAAAGCTGTCATAATTTTGTCATAAATTATCAATCAATCAATTTTGCATAGAAAGTGCAAATTTGTCATAATTTGTCATATTGATTTGCAATTTCCATTTGAATTGAATCATGCTAATTTGATCATTTCTCCAATTTATCTATAAATTGGATGAATTTCTTCAATCTCAATCTAATAATCATATTATTGGATTTCTAATCACTTTGTCAAATCAATCACACTTCGAGTACTCTTGCACCAATATCTTATTTACTTGCTTTCATCTCATGTGTGTGCACTTGAAGGTGAGATCCACAAACAAAGGCTATTTGGAGAAGAAAGAAGGACAATGGAGCTGCATGAAGGAGACATTCGAATCTGCATCTGGTTTTCTTAGTCTTTAGTTTTGAATGTTTTTCTTTTCATGTCTCTATTGAGTGTGTTAGGATTGATCATTGCAATCTGCTTTTGTGATTGAGCTATTAATGATTAATGTTTATATTGATTTGATGATTTCTAAATTCCTATGCTACATTAATTGGTGAACCTGACATGAACACTAACCATCTAACCCCTTAACTGTGTTTTTGAGTGCTTTTGAGTTGATTTGCAGGTCAAAAACCCAAGAAACAGGGTAGTGCAGGACTTTCTGGGAACTTCTGCGCCTGTGTCAAGCATTCTGCGCCTGTGTTATGCATTTTGCACCTATGTCAAAGACAATCTATGCCTATGTCATGACTTCTGCACCTGTGTCATGACTTTTGTGCCTATGTAAAGTCTAGAAACAGAGGTAAAAGACAGTGTTTTTCACTTGCATGTTGTTTTCTTTTGCATTCTGTTTCTGCTTTTTGGGTTTTTTTGGTACTAATTCTCTATGCAAAACCTTGGCATATGCATGACAAAGACAATAAATGAAACTACTAACATGTTTTTGTGCAGGTTCGATAATCAAAGACTAAACATTTCAAACTTTTGACTTGGGTTTTGCAAGTTGCCTTGGAATACAACTAAACTTTGTGTTTGAAATTAATGTTTAGGCACCTAGTGATTTCTAAATAGGATGGAATGAATCTATGCTTGATTTGATTGTTGAGTTTGACATTGGAGTAGGAGAGTATGCTCTCATCCTTTTAGGGTGATAAAAAATCCAGATCTTCAATACCATGCTCATGTCTTTGATTGTTTGTCACCCTTAGAGGGCCTGCCTTCCCGACCATTTTCTTTTGCAAGCAAGTGATAATTGTGAGAAGGGAATGACCCAAAGTGAGTATGGCTAGAATACCTTGGCATTCTAACTCACTATAAACAAATACCTGATGGGCGAAAGCTTTGAAGGAAGGGTTACATGGGAATTGCAGTTACTTGGGAAGTCATGACCCTTGAACTCTTTCTCATATCAACATCTAAGTAGGACCTCACAGTCTAAATCATGCTTGCGTGACTACATTTGTTTGATATCTTGATGGGCTTAATGTCTCAATAATGCTTGTGTGACATCAAGGAGTAACGCTTAACAGAAATCCTTACTAAACACCTTGTTTTTAGAGGCCAAAAACCCTTCTAGTTGCTTGAGAAGGACAAGTTCGGATACTTGGAAGAGATACTAAGTTCGCCATGGGGATATTTCCACGGGGACTAATTCTTGGCTGCCCTGAGAAGTGAGTGCCGTGGAGGGGAGCCCGTGGGGTCAAGCATCTATGTATTCTCCTTGAATCCCATAATGAGTCTACCTCTCAAGTACCTAATGTTCTTGCCTACCATAAGAAATGTGTGAGTGAGCATGATTGCCTTGAGTCTAAGTTGAAATATCTTGTCTTCTTTGCTTGTCAAAAGTTGAATTGCATCTCATTTCAAGAACAAGGCAAATTGATTCAAAACAAGGTTAAACATAAGAACATTTCATCCAACAAACTTCAAAACACCTTCAAACATGGTTGTCAAACATTGTTCAAAATCTTGTCTCAACATTCATGTCACTTAGATTTAGGTTCATCCTAGGTTGCATTTTGCAAAGTTCATTGTCAAGTACCAAGGCTAAGTTTCACCTAGGTCATTCTCCTTTGCATATCAATAAGGGTCATCCATTTGCATGAGTCCTCTTGCATTAGAGTAATACCATTGTCATACATTCATATTTGCATACCCTAGGTCTCTTCATTAAGCTTAGGTCATTATCATATCATATTAAGTTCATTTGCATAGTAATTGTCCCTTTGCATATAGTGTCAAAACTAGGTTTTGTCATACTTGAGTAATCCAAATCTTTGATAAACCCTAAGTCATTGTTAAGAAGTCTAGACCTTATCAAACCTTTTCTTTTTATGTCATTATTGTCATTTGGTCAAACCTAGCTTAGTATCCAAGCATATAGGGGAGACTTTGTCATTTGTCCTTTTGTCACTTGGTCCTTTTGTCCTTTGAGGTCTAGACATCATTTCAATTTCCTAAGGGTCTCTCTTAGATTTGCATTCCAAAAAGTTTGTCAAAATCTTGAAAAACAACCAAGAACATAGGTTGCATTCTTGCCATAGATTGCATTCTCATTCATTTAGTTTGCATTTAGTTGCATATCATATATTGTCTTTGAAAAAATTCCAAAAATATTGCATTTGCATAAGTGACATGCCTATTGAAACAAGATCAAAATCTAAAAAGATGGGTGAACCAATGTATCAACCCATTGACAACATATCAAATTCACAATTTCAAACCAGTCAAACAGTACAAATTGAAGGTTCATCAAACACATCACTACCACCATATGCAATGTGTTCAACTTGGACCACCACCATTATATGAACCAGTGTTTGTACCTATGAAACCAGGACATGGGAGTGTTCCACCAACTCCAAGAGGAAGTGCACCTTTCAATTGGAATCAACCAAACTTGCAACATGAAATACAAACATTGTATGAAGAACAACCCCTTTCACAAGGATTTGGTTCAGATCAAGGCATTCACCAAGAAGTGAATCCAAATATCCAACCAGATTCTTCATCTGATTCCGATGCTTCTGATGATGTTGACATGTTCCTTCAAGATCCAAAGATAACAAAAAAGATGGATAAGTTCTTGAACAAGGTCTTTAATATGTTTCCACAAAAGTATCTTAACATGATGAGTAATGTGACCTCTTCAATTGATCAAATCAATGTGCAAGAACAACAAGGCAGTGAGTTGTTAAGTTTCTCTCCGCATCCAAATGAAGAAAATGCACAGCAAGCAACTCAACCTACCTTGATGAGTAAGCGTGCTTCAAAGGCATTGACAATGACTATTCCTCAAAAGTCACCATTTGAGACAATAAATAATCCATTATTCAACACAACACCTGTAACACAAGATCAAATAAAGACCACGCAAATATTGACAACTATTCCTCAACAAGAAGTAGTTCCTTATATGCATAAAATGGGATCAAAATCTAAAATGCAAGAGAGCTTCACAACTGGAATGCCTGATATCACCAATGTCCAAAATAATTCCACGATGCAACAAAGTTCTTATATCCCGTTAAGCTCAATATATTTGCCAAACACTATTGGGACAGATCCTTCGATAATGGCGACACAAAGAACTACGGATAGTGGTTTGCACCAACAACAATTGTTGCAACAATTGAGTAATACACAAAAAGTGTAATCAAATGTACAAACAAGCAATGTACAACAACAACAATATCGCATTCGACAACAAATTGCAGCACCTTCGGCACCATTACAAATTAATGCAAACTTGCAACCATCACAATGGATTGGACAAACCACGTAGCAAGTTAATGCAAGTGCTATACCCCATCTTAAGGAGAAACAACGAAAACCACCTAAACAAAGTTTTTTGCAAATGATGGGATATACACCGCAACAAAAATTGGCACAAAGTCAACAAATTCCGATTCGTCAGCATCAACAACAACATGTGCCTCAATATGTGCCAAGGCAAACAAGCTATCATACTTCACAACCGCAATTGGCGCCTGTGCAATATCAACAACATACTCAATTGCAATATCAACCTAGGCTACAAGAAGCACAACAACAAGGTCGATATCAAGGCATGGCACAACCACAACAACAAGAGATGTACCAAGAAAATTATATGCCGGAGACACCAAAAATGGCCATTTCGGAGCATCAACAATCGATCAGAAATACGATGTATCGACAAAGAGTATCCACTGAGATTAATGATGGACCTCCAAAATCTAATACAATTGCGCAACAACTTGAGAAATTGCAATGACAAGTTGACGCATTAGAAACTAAAGGAACAAAGAAGTTATATACAGATCAGGATTTATGTCCTAATCCATTTGATAAAAGCTTACACATGCCTCCATTCCCTAAACATTTTGAGGCACCTAATTTTGAGAAATATAAAGGGAATGGCAATCCAAAAGATCACATTTGAGCATTTTTCGCGGCATGTACTGAAGTGAGTTATGAGGAGACATATTTAATGCGATTATTTACACGAAGTCTCATGGGACAAGCCATGGATTGGTATTCACATCTGCCAGGAAATATAAAGACTTGGTCTGAATTGGCTCAAAAGTTTATATCTCATTTTGCATTCAACATCAACAGTGACGTGACCATGTCAGATTTATGCAGCACCAAGCAAAAGCAAGGCGAGCCGTTAGTGACTTTCTTGCAACGATGGCAAAGCTTGTATAGTCGTTCTTCCCTAGATATACTTGAAGAACAACAAGTGAATCTATTTGTCCAAAACTTGGTCCTAGAAATGATGTATGAACTGAAATTAAAAAGTCCCAATACTATTGAGAAACTCATTAAGAAAGGGATGAATATTGAAACTGCTCTTGTAGCTAAAGGAATCATTAAGCTTAACAAAGACAGTGACAACACAAACAATTCAGGGGACATAAATAGATTTTGGTATAAGAACAAGAATGTCACTAATGATGGAGTTGTTGATGCAAGAGCAGTGAATACAAATCAACCCCCATTCACAATCAAAAAATTGAGTGTTCCTAATATGTCAACTATGGAACAAAATCAAGCACCAATGAGCAATGTTACTCAACAATAGCATACTCAACAATATAATCAATAACAAGGCCAACAACAAAACCAACAGTGCAAACCTTTCTGATCAAGGGATGGGCCTTCTCGACAATTTACACCATTGGGAGAGCCTATTGAGTCAGTAATGAAGCAATTAATACAAGCAAAATTTATTAAGCTACCAGATATCAAGGCAGAACCAGTGGTAAAACCGCATTGGTGGAATGATAATGCATACTGTGAGTATCATCGGTCCAAAGGACATAAAACCGCGTCATGTTTTCAATTGAAACATATGATTCAAGATTTGTTAGAGCAAGGAGTAATTGAGGTAGATCTGCCCCATGTGACCTCTAACACTGATCATACTATTTTCAAAACTCCTTTGCTTGATTATGACAAGAGTAAAGCGTCTTCTTCAAACTCTACCCAAACAACAAATTATGCAAATACTGGTTATAACAATGTCATCAATTTTTTTCGCACATCAAATGAGTATGTTTCCACCCTAAGAATAAAGGGACAAGATCCCTCTTGCGCAGTTACCACTCGTTGATCTAAAATAGTCCTAAAAGGAGCTCCTACAGCTCCTTCCAAACCAACTCCTGCAAGCCAGTATAATCTCTTGGATCATCTAGGAAAGACACCTACACAAATATCAATCCTTGAGTTATTAAAAATGTCTCCCATGCATCGTGCAGTCCTGGATAAAGCTTTAATTGAGTCCACTATCCTGACAGATATTGATGTTGACCAGTTTCAAGCCCGGATTGGACATCTAGCTGTTTCCCAAAATGTCGCATTTTCTGATAATGATATCTCACCTAATAAGCTCCCTCATAATGATCCTTTGCACCTTGAAGTCTTTGTCCATAATTGCAAAATCCGACGAGTCTTGATAGATGGCAGAGCGGGTCTTAATATTTGTACCTTGAGAGTGGTCATTGGCCTTGGATATACAAAAAATGATATTGATGCTTCCAGAAGAATAACAATAAAAGCATATGATGATGCTAAGCACCCATCCAAAGGGATAATTACATTACCTATCAGAGTCAATCCAGTGACAGAAAACACTTTCTTGTAGGTCTTGGACCTTGATCTCCCTTACAATATGATTCTTGGCCATCCATGGATCCATGCAATGAAAGCAATTCCATCCACTTATCATCAATGTTTAAAATATCCTTACAATGGAACTGAGATAACAATTCCAGGAGATCCTAATCCATTTCAATTTTGTGCTACTCTAAAGGATACCCCTCAGCAACAAGTCCCAGTCAATAGAGAGGCCAATTCACATAGTTATGTGGATCCTAATGAATTGTTAGGTGTTGTCAAAGGAAAATTGAAGATACAAGACCAAGGATGCGGAGAATATTCAATGGATCAAACATTCCTCATCAAGAATTTACCAATATCTCCAAAATCATATGGCAAACTGCATTTATTGCAAAAGGAACCTAAGGTCATTATTCAATATCAGCCTCCCACTACATTTACAAGATGGGGTGAACTTGACAAGGAAACTTTAGATGATGATGTCATAGATTGGCTTTACAAAGATCCAACTGAGACCCCACCTGTCAAGTTGCCAATGGAACGATACGGCAAAGGATTTAATATGCTGCAAAAGAAAGGATATGATGGTTGCAGTGGCTTAGGCTTGAACAACAATGGAAGGCTAGAACCTGTTATACCCAAGATGCGACCTTCGACTTTAGGGTTAGGTTTTGTATCGTTGTGAATTGGACCCTCATCTTCCAAAGTTCCCACGTGTAGAAAAGGGCGTGACTCTGATGATGAAATAACACCTGAGGATACCCGACCCGAAAATGATTCCAATGAATGGGAGTGGAGTTCTTTTTCTTCTAGCTCCTATGCCCTCGACAATATTTTCATTGACCCTGATAATTTGCCTATGGAAGACAAACATGAAATAACTCCTCTTCCTAAAACATGTCCTCATGCTTGGATAGAGTCATTTTGGGATCCAAGCTCCGAATCAGATACAAGCAGATTGGATAGTGACACTATAGATGTTTACATCTTTACCATATCAGCCCTTTCTCTCCTTACAACCGATGATGACATGCCCCTCATCTATCCCCAACTTATCCAACATGACCAACAAGAACCACTCACATTGGACTATTTTCAAAATGATGAAGCAATGGCAGAATTCCTTGGACTATAGGTAGGCATGCCATAAGGTGATCATAAGGCAAGATTTGCTATCGATTTGGATTCCACAACATATTTTGGGGGGTCAACTCCCTCTTCTAGTCATCAAAATGAAAAAAGAAAAGAAATAGTAAAAAATCAAAAGAATAGATCTTTGAGTGAAAACCGTAAGGCACTCTCTGGTCATACAAAAGTAAAAACAAAAGACGTACCTGCGGGTGAAAACCTCTCTGAGGCGCCCAAAGGTGGAAGAGTGGACATACCCCTATCAAGTTAGGATAAATAAACATTGCTTGTGGAAATGATCGAGGAAATCAATTTGGGTACACCTAACAACCCTAAGGTCATTCATTTTGCTGCTTCTCTATCAAAACAGGAAAGATAGATTTTATCAATTTCTTTCTTGAGAAGAAGATCAGCTTTGCATGGTCCTATGTAGATATGCCTGGCCTTGATCTAGAATTAGTCCTTCATCATTTGCCATTGAAAGCTGATGCCAAGCCTGTCAAATAGAAACTTTGAAAGATGCATCCCCAGGTGGCTCTTTTGGTCAAGGTGGAACTGAAAAAATTACTGGATGTGGGCTTTATCAGACCCATCGATTATGCAGACTAGATTTCAATTAGTACCATTTAGCAAAGTAACTGGGGGCATCAAAATCTATATAGATTTTAGGGATCTCAACAAAGCATGCCCTAAGGATGATTTTCCATTGCCAAATATCGACATCATAGTGGACATGACTACTAGATATGAGATGCTTTCATTGATGGATGGTATCTCTGGCTATAACCAAATTCGCATTGCTCCTGAAGATCAACATAAGACAACATTCACCTGTGCTTGGGGTACCTACTGTTGGAATGTGATGCCCTTCGGTCTTAAAAATGCAGGCGCAACATATCAAAGAGCAATGATGACAATTTTTCATGATTTCATGCATACTTTGATGGAGGACTATGTTGATGACTTGTTATGCAAATCTGTCACAAGAGATAGTCATTTAGCCATCCTAGGCCCAATCTTTGACCGAATGGAGACCTACAAGCTCAGACTCAATCCAAAGAAGTGTGTCTTTGGTGTCACAGTTGGCAAGTTACTAGGGTACATTGTTTCTCATAGAGGCATTGAGGTTGACCCTGCCAAGGTTAAAGCAATAATGGATATGCCTCCTCCTTCTAATCTCCATCAATTATGCAGTCTGCAAGGAAAGCTCCAGTCAATCCACCACTTCATAGCTCAGTTGGCCGATAAATGTCATCCATTCCAGCATCTACTGCATAAAGGTGTCACTTTTAAATGGACTAAGCAATGTTAATTAGCCTTTCAAGCTCTCAAAGAATATTTGTTGTCACCGCCTATCCTAAGGCCTCCTATAGAAGGAAAACCATTTTTATTGTATATTTCTGCAACTGAAATGGCATTAGGAGTTCTCTTGGCCCAACAAGATGAGAACAGCAAAGAGCGAGCTATTTATTATATCAGCCGGACACTGGTAGGTTATGAGATAAATTATTCAACTATTGAAAGGGCATGCTTAGGAGTGGTATTTGCAACACAAAAGCTTCGACATTATATGTTAAGCCACCAAACATTGTTGGTTACAAAAATTGATCCCTTAAAATACTTGCTTAGCCGAGCAGCTTTGATGGGTCACCTAGCAAAATGGGTCATGATTCTCAGTGAATTTGACATTGAGTATATGGAGTGAAAGGCGATAAAAGGACAAGTCATAGCAGATCAACTTGCAAAGGCTCCTATTTCTAATGATCATCCCATATTGACCAATTTTCTAGATGAATCAGTCTTTACTCTCACATCTTCTAATGAATGGAAGTTATACTTTGATGGGTCCCATACCAAGTTCGGGTTCAGAGCCAGCATCTTGTTTGTCACCCCTCAAGGTGATGCTATTCCCAAGTCCTATAGGATAACTTTTCATTGTACCAATAACATTGCAGAGTATGAAGCACTAGTTACAGGACTCCGAGTAGCAGTCCACTAGAACATCACGCATTTGCAAGTCTATGGAGATTCTTAATTAGTCATCCGACAAGTGAATGATGACTATGAAAAAAAAGATGAAACGCTTATTCCTTATAAGCATATGGTAGACTTCTTGAAGACAAAATTCACGGCTATCCATTTCAGTCAAGTTCCAAGAATGCAAAACAAGTTGGCAGATGCGATGGCTACAATTGCTTCCATGTTGAATATGCCCCACAATATGGACAAATGTGAATTTTTAGTCAAACAATTGCTGGTTCCTTCTTTTGACATTCTGACAGTGGATGTGATGTGCATTCTTGTTGGTCACAACTCCCCATGGTACAATGACGTATATCAATATTTGAAATCCCAAACCTTACCACCCAACCTTTTCGCTAACCAACGCCGAGCCTTTATCTGCCAGACAACCAAATATGTCATCATCGCCGACACCCTTTACCATCATTCTTTTGACCATACCCTCCTCAAGTGTTTGGATTCTGACGAAGCACAAACGGCTTTACACGAGGTTCATGATGGTATATGTGGGGGCCATTTCAATGGTCTGAGCTTAGCCAGAAAGTTGATTTGTGCTGGGTATTATTGGCCCACTCTGGAAAAAGATGTTCATGATTTTGTTAAGAAGTGCTACAAGTGCCAGATCCATGGAAATTACATTCATGCACCAACCCAAGAGCTTCATTCTATCATATCTCCATGGCCCTTTCCTCAATGGGGATTGGATCTTATTGGCAAAATTCACCTGACATCTGCAAATGGACACAAGTTTATCATTACAGCCACAGAGTATTTTACAAAATGGATCGAGGCTATCCCCATGACCTATATCATTGGTGTGCAAATTTCAAAATTCCTATTGAATTATATAATATGCCGGTATGGGGTTCCTTTTTCCATAGTCACTGATAATGGTCGCCCCTTTAAGAATAAAGATGTCAAGGAACTTTGTGAAAAGTTTCATATCCAACACCGTTTCTCCAGTCCATACTATCCACAGGGGAATGGTCAAGTCGAAGCATCCAATAAAACCATTATCAAGATCCTGAAAAAGGTTGTCAATGACGCTGGTCGAGATTGGCATGTTTAGTTGAATCCAGCACTATGGGCTTATCGCACTTCTATCCGCACACCTACTGGCGCAACACCTTATTCCTTGGTGTATGGTGTGGAAGCCATTTTACCTTTAGAAGTGGAGATTCCTTCCTTGCATGTTTCCTTGCAACACTTGATTGATGATGAGACACACAGAGTCTCTTGGTTGCATCAGCTTGAGATGTTAGATGAGAAATGTTAGACAGCCCTAGCACATTTGCAAGCATATCAAAATCGTCTCCGTCGCTCTTATAATAAGAAGGTCAAAGGGCGACACTTCGAAGTGGGAGATCTGGTTTTAAAGGCAAACCCTAAGAATGCACAATCTACTGACATCATCAAAGGCAAGTTTGAACCTAATTGGGTTAGGCCTTTCATAGTAACTACAGCATATGGCTCGGGGGCATATCAGCTTGCCACACTAGAAGGTGAATCTCTATCTGATCCTGTAAATAGCATGCACCTTCGCAAGTACTTGGCATAATTTAATATCAGCACTTCTTCAAATATGATCCTAAAAAAATACAAAAAAAGAAGTCAAAATACAAAAAAAGTGAAAAAAAAGCAAAAGAGTAAAGAAAAATGATTCGCCCTCTAGTGAAAACCTGGCAAACAGGCACTTTGGGCAAGTACCATGGTGAAAACCTGGCAATTCGGTGCCATGAGTAATGAGATTATTGCTCCGTCATCTGTCATGACCTCTAGCTATGCTTTCTCTTGGCCAGTTTATCATGTCTATCTTTGTCTTGACCCAATGTCCTATTCCAGGCCTGTTATTGGTCAACATCATTCTCTTGCATACTCCGGTTTCTTGTACATATGTTTTGGTCCCAGTCTATGTATGTCTTTTAGATGCGCATTAGGTGCGTTCCCCTTGTCATGATCAATCATTGGAACTTTTGCATCCAAAATTGTCCTGAAAAAATCATAAAAAATTGAAAAATGTCATGAAATAAATCATAAAAATTGAAAAATGTCCTGAAAAAAATCATAAAAAATTGAAAAATGTCCTGAAATAAATTAAAAAAAATAAAAAAATTGAAAAATGTCCTAAAAAAAATCTTTAAAAAGTCAAATAAAGTCCTGAAAAAGTGAACACAAAAAAATTGTAAAAATTCAAAAAGCAAAACAAAAAAATTCAATAATCCCTTTGTGCATAGATAGATCACTGAGCATACATCCAATGACACACAATCGCACATTGTGCTTTACTGAAATCATGCATAAACAGATGAAATTTTCAATCAAACCAGACATTCAAACTAATCACACTTGTCATGTCAATCAACCGCAAATTTATTTGTCCTTGGCACACTATCATGAGTCTTATACAGGGTGTGGTATACTCCAAACCAGACTGTGTCCTGTCTTAGATGGGGTATCGCATGTCCTGAAACCAGACAGCATGATCATCCTATTAGCACTTTCAACTTTTGACAATGAAGATCAAGATGTTAGTTTGATTTGTTGGAATTTGTGCATCTTCTCTTTTTACTGATTTATCTTTGGCTTCGATCATGTTCCTATGTTGCTCGATGATGTCACTGAGTAATTTAGAGTGACCGGGATGGTTCATGGTCCCTTTCTTTTTTGTTGTGATTGTTGTTTGTCTGTGATGTGTCTGTCTTTTGCAAAAAGGGTTGCATTTTGGCTCTGGCCTTCCATGCCATGATGCTATGCATCCATTTTGCTACATTAAAATAAAAGGTTCTCACCTACAAAGTGCATTAGTGAAAGCAAGTTTTTCTTCGTCTCTAACTGTCCTCTGTCTCATTTTCTTCTTACTAACATTTCTTCCATCCATTCAGATAGTCAGTTCGGTCTAGTGCTCCGATTTCTCTACATCCATATGCAGCATCCTGCATCCATTTGGTTAGTACATTTGCATTACATCAAGCCTCACATCAAGCATTTTATCCATTTCATATTATCAATGCATCAAAAACACATAAAAAAATACATTCATACATGTTCCATAATGGTATATAAATAGTGCATAAGTCATCCATACATGAAAAATATAGCTATCTGTCATAACACATTGCATCCCATCATATCGATGCATATCATATCATATGTCACAATAATATCGGAGTACAAAATTGGACTGTCTGTCCTAAGTATGGCCCGCAGGCTAACTACATAAATGTCCACTGTCTGTCATAAGTAGCACGTGCCTCTGTCACTAGGTGCTCCCTCTGTCCTCCTCATCCCTGCCATGTCTCGCGGATGATGTCCCTCATGGTCCTGGCTATGGTGGTCTCATAGGTCCACTCACCCCAATGTTGCTCAATGACCTCCGAGAGCGTGCCCTACTCTCTATCCTTGATCGTATTCGATATGATGTTGCTCTCTGCTCTGGTGGGACTACGCTCTCATATAGTGTCCTCCAATGGCATATCTCCTCTCTGGTCTCTACCAACATCTGTGCCATCTCGCGTGCACTAGCATCCCGAATCGACCCAATATACTCAGTGACTCTATGTTCTTCTCGCTGTGCTTGAGCTATTGCTGCATCTCGAGCCACTGTGAGTCTGGCTATCTCAGCTCTGAACTGCTCATGCTCTCTCTCTAAAGTCATAATATGATCATGCTAACTCTCTATGGTAGGACTGCACATCTCCATCTCCTCTATCCTAGCTGTCTCCGGCTCTATGGGTATATCCTACAATGCCTTCTGCTCACCGGAATCTGGCTCATCCTCATCATCCCCATCATCCTCATCTCCATCCTCATCCTCCCCATCATCCTCATCCCTGCCCTCATCCACCTCATCCTCATCATCTCCCTACTCCTCTCCTGTGAGTGGGAAGTCCTCCTGTCACCTCGGTACTGGAATATCCGGATTTGTCAATGGCACTGGCCGTAGTCATGCAAACCATCTCTCATACTCCTTTTTCGTCCTGGCATCTACTACATCTGATCTCCAATCCCACTGTCTCTGCTGTAGCTGTGAGAAGTCAGCATATGCTATGTGTGGCTGAATCATACTCCCCCACTGACTCGTCTCTCTGTGAGATCGGGCAAAGTGTGCAGTCCTCCTACGTACATCTTGCCTCTCTCCAAACTGTCGTCTGACTCTCTCTGGTAGGTACAACTCAATCACTCTCTGGCAATTCACTGGTTGCCCAATCAAGTACCTCTCCTATCTACAATAAGGTAGCTCCTCACTGTCATCTGACCATCCCAGGCAATCACGATATGGCCTCCATGTGAACTCTCTCAATCTGTCTAGCTCATGTCGCCAGTACAATATGTATCCAAACGGACCCTATCTCAATGCTCCTCCATAGCAGTACACATATGGTCAATGTGGTAATACCTATCTCTCTGCAATCGGTCGACATGTGGCTATGTGCTCAAATGCCCATACCTGTAGCAATGTGACTCCACAGCTCAAAGTCTACACTCCCTGATATGCTATCTAATGCAACTAAAAATATAGCATAGCCAGTACACATGGTCCCCATGCATACACTGTCCCCTCTATCGCCATCCACTCTAGCACTCTTCCCCATCTAATAGGGAATCCATTTCCTCATCTGTCTCCTGATAGTAGACATGCTATCACCACTGCTATCACCACATATCGCCGATCATACTCTGATGCCATAGTCTCCCAGCCGATATCCCTCTCTATGATATCCAGATCATCTGCGTCGCACTTGAATAATCTGCACAATACATCTCTCCCTATCACTGGGTCATACTCTATCATCTCTCCATGAATCAAAATGCGAAGGATACACCATACATCCTCCAGTGTCATAGTCGCCTCTCTAGTTGCCAGATGGAAGGAGGAAGTCTCCAAATGCCATCGCTCTACCAATGCGGTAAGAAGTCCTATGTTTGCCCTAATCTCGGGCATGAATGTGACATAGTATATCCCCAGTCCTACTAATGTATCTCTGTCCATGCTCCTAAGTCTATGTCGTAGCATGAAGCAGTCAGGTCAGTTCTCCCATGTGATCAACGGATACTGTCGACTCTGCATCACAATAGGGGCATATTTTGTCAGTTTTAGGGTTTGCTCCTATGGGTTGCATTTCCTCATTTCATCCACAAATCAGGGTGTTTCTAAGCTATTCTGACCTATCCTACCCTTATCCCCCCTTTCTGGATCATTTGCATGTTGTTTTGACCAAAATTAGGGTTTCCATTGCATAATTGCTCCTGTGTGATGAGTCCTGCGCCTTTGTCACATTTCCTATGCCTGTGTCTCCCTACACAAGCATAGAAGACCCTACACAAGCACAGGATTCACCCTACACAAGCGCAGAAGTCATTTTCTGCATTTCCTGTGGGCCCCACAATGTCTCGCAAGCAAGTCAAATTCATAAAATTGAAAACATGGGTTTTTGAGATACATACTGCTGCTCCTACGTCATCCGGTCATCTGAATGTGTGTACACATTCTCCGAGGTGATCTACCCTTGGAATGTTCACCATCTCTCTGCAAGTGTCCTTTTCCAGAGCAACACATTCTCCTCTTAGGCTAGTGCAAATGAGCAATTTTCACTCTCTTGGTCTCATTTATAGATCTTTGTTAGTGCATAGATGGATGTGCACCCTCTCCATCTTATGTTGGTCATAGTCTTTTGTGTCATTAATTGCTTGTCCTTCATGCATCCGGTATCCGATTGTCAGTCCGTTCGATCCTATCATTTTTATCGATCAATTGGCCTATTTTCTGCATGTTTCCGGCCAATTCCTCGAGGGGGCATGCATATGTCATTGTCATTGTCTGGGGCATTTTCATTACTATTCTTTGAAACAACACTTAAAATTGCATTGTCTCAAAGAGGGGCAAAATGTAGACACCTAAAAATGGTCAATGCTTGCGGAGTCGTACTTTAACATTTGCGCATTGCCTTATTTTAGGTTTTTGCATCGCATTAACATTTCTCCTATGATTCGCACTTGGTCTTTATCATTTGTGAGCATCGAGTCATTCTTCTACATTCTTCATTCATCTCGCTCTCAAATTTGGTCTTGTCGACAACACTATCCAATCATGATTTTGATCGATTTTATCCTATCACATCAATGTGCGTGCTCATTTGTCATCATTTTGGACATCGTCAATCCTAATTAGGGTTTTGTCCTCTTATCAATCTTATCATCTGGTGATTGATTTGTCATCAATCGTTGTTATGTTCGATCTTGTCATTTTGCGATCAATTTGTCATTAATCGTTGTCATTTTCAATCTTGTCGTCTTGCAATCTATTTTGTCATCGATTCTTGTCCTCGTCAATTTTGTCATTTTGCGATCGATTTGTCATCGATTGTTGTTTGTCTCAATTATGTCAATTTGGATCAATTTGTCATTGTTCCTCATCAATTGGCGCATTTATCAATCAAATCATTTATCACATTGGTCCTTTGTTAATCTGAATCATGATCGAGTCAATTATCTTTCATCAAGACCTAATTGTCATCTTTGCATTGCTAATTCATCTTCTAGGGTTTCGTGATTTAATCATTTAACCTTGTTTGTCATTTTTCCCTTTAGGATTATTAAATTATTTATTTATCCTAAGTCTTCTCATCGCAATTAAATGTTTATTTAATTGGCTAATTATTCCTCTTTTTGTGAATTAATTAATAAATGACAAATTATTAATTAATTTACCTAATTCCTAATTTCCTAATTTCTATCAATTTCTAATTTCTAATTTCCTAATTTTCATCAATTTTCTAATTTTCTATTTTCTAAATTCCTAATTTCATTTTCTTCTATTTTTCTCCTAATTTCATGGGAATGGCATTTCAATTTGTCATAATTTGTCATAATTGACAATCAATCAATTTTGACATAGAAAGTTGTCATAATTTTGTCATAAATTATCAATCAATCAATTTTGCATAGAAAGTGCAAATTTGTCATAATTTGTCATATTGATTTGCAATTTCCATTTGAATTGAATCATGCTAATTTGATCATTTCTCCAATTTATCTATAAATTGGATGAATTTCTTCAATCTCAATCTAATAATCAGATTATCGAATTTCTAATCACTTTGTCAAATCAATCACACTTCAAGTACTCTTGCACCAATATCTTATTTACTTGCTTTCATCTCATGTGTGTGCACTTGAAGGTGAGATCCACAAACAAAGGCTATTTGGAGAAGAAAGAAGGACAATGGAGCCGCATGAAGGAGACATTCGAATCTGCATCTGGTTTGCTTAGTCTTTAGTTTTGAATGTTTTGCTTTTCATGTCTCTATTGAGTGTGTTAGGATTGATCATTGCAATCTGCTTTTGTGATTGAGCTATTATTGATATTTGCTTTGATGATTTCCGATTTCCTAGCTACACATAGAACACAATAATTTTCTAAGGAAAACATGCAAGAAAACTAGCCTATTTACACAAGCAAATCCTTTCAACACAACATGCAATATAAAATAATACCAAGAGAAAATATGACCAACCTTCTACTACCCAAAGGTATGCTAGATTGGTTGAAGATGAGCAGCCCAATTCCACAAACCCTTGCCTCTCTACCCTTAGCCAAATTTTCTAAAACCAAATTTGTCTTTCTTTCAAAATCTTGTCTCCAAAAATGGAGAGTGGGTGATTTCCCACAAAATCTCTCATTCTTGCTTAAGAAGATCCTAGTGAGAGTTCTCACAAGTTTCTAGAACTGAAAAGGAAAGGTAGGAGAAAATGGGAAAGGGATCTTACATCCAAAAGGAAAGTTTACAACTTAGATGATCCTTCTAATTTCAATTTTCGCTCAACTTAGAAAAGTCACTTTTTAGGGTGTCTAAATGGTCACATGAGAGTTGGTACATGCCTAAAATTACTCCTAACCCTTAGGTATACCTTATGGGCTTTAGGAAACCCTATTAAACTACCCCTAGGTGTCCATTTAACCCTTTTTAAACCCATCTGAAGTTAATTTTCGGGTCAAACTTAAGTTGACCATCCCAAAGATTCTTTTCTCAAGGCAATTATGGATTTACATTAAATTAATTGAAAAAGCTATGGTTAAACAACTCCCTCCAAGAGACAAATTTAAAATCTGAAACATAAATCGATCACATGTATCAAGCGACACAATAAAAATACTTTTACGAAATTATACACAAAATCTTGTCTCTTGTTGGATTTACACAAATAAACAAAATTCAATTTAACATTCATGCAACAATCACTTTTATTAATAAAATATGATACAAACGGGGTGTTGTCTCTCCAAATAGACAAACCCTGGTTTTATGAACGTACATAGGTCTAGGTTTGGTTCTCCATAATATTTCCATGGTCACATGGATAATTTTCCTACACATCTCAATTACACATTAGTAATTTCAAATAACCTCATATCATATAAAGCACATGAATAAGAATACACATCAAACACTCTGCATACAATATACATTTTAAAAATTCAATATATCTTATATCCGGATAATTCCACATAAGAACTTATCATAATTCTCATAATTTTGATCCACACATAAAACATACATCCTAATTCTATCATCATAGTAAAGTCCTGCAAATCCAAAAAATACATACATCATCTCAAATTCATCCTATTCTAAAATCATGTAGAGTTCTATATCATAAAGCATATAAATGAAGCATCAACATATAGCAATGTTATCCATATCATGGAATCATATAAGTTCTAAATCCATAATGCATAAAAATAAAGCATCCATAATAGTCTCAACATAAAAATCACTGAAATGCTAGACCGAGTCAGGGTAGGGCCTCACACCCTCCCCCTCTAGGCATGAACTTCCTCCTAGAGTTCATCAAAAAGATGGGGGTACTCTGATCTCATACGTGTTGCGTCCTCCCATGAAGCCGTAACCTCATCATAGCAATCCCACTAGACCCTAACCTGGTCCAGCTCTTGACCTTGAAGGGCCAGCATCCGACGTGCCAAAATGCGAATGGGCTCCAAAGCTAGCTGCCCGTCCGACTCCACCTGCAAGGCATCCCAATCTAATATATGAGACTCATCATAGATATACTTCCTCAAAACTGATACATGAAACACATCGTGGATGTGTGATAGGCTAGGTGATAATGCTAAATGGTAGGCAATTGGTCCTATCTTCTCAAGGATCTTAAATGGTCCTACAAAGCAAGGTGCAAGCTTAGAAACCTTTCCATAACAGATTGGACTCTTATGCGATTGCACTATCAGGAAAACTCTATCTCCAACCAAGTAGCTATGATCTATCCTCTTCGCATCTACATATTTCTTCTGTCTATCTTGTGCCTCTCTAAGATGCTACCTAATCAAAACCACCTACTGTTCCATATCCCGAACTATCTCAGGACCAATAGCAACTCTGTCCTCTATGCGGTCCCAACTCAACGGTGTCCGACAAGGCCTGCCATATAATGCTTGATAGGGTGGCATCCCCAAAGAAGTGTGATGCCCATTGTTATAGGCAAACTCCACTAAGGGAAGGCACTCTTCCCATCTAGTTTGATTATCCATGACGTACATGCGAAGCATATCTGGTCTCCCAATCTATAGAGGTTACGCTCTATAGATTTTAACGTACTGTATAGGCATTGAGGGAGGCATAATATCATTGTGACAACATGTAGCACTCATCGCACATGATTTTTATCATGTATGCATTTGATTATAGTGGCTTGGATTACTTGGTTTTATTTGTTCACCACTTAGGTTGTTCCCCTCTCACCGAACTTAATGGTGCCCTAATATGCATTAACTAAATGATGGCACCAAATAGTGTGGACAAACTAATCACTAGCCAAAGAAATATAAAAATACATTAGACACATAAATGAGTTGTAAATGGGAGGTACACATGTTAATGTTTGTTTTGACACATCATAGGGCATCTAGGATTGAAGGTAAGATGAGTACCACTTTATTTTGTGGGTTTATCCCATGGTTTTGTAATATTGTTTGATGGTTTCATGTATTGTATATCCTATATATGAGGTGTGTGTGATGGAGATTGTGTGTAATATTCTTATAGCTATTGAGTTTCCTCTGAATCTTTGGTTAATGACACTCTTTTGAAAAGCTTTCTCTATAAGCATATTGTAATTTGTTATTAATTTTTAAATAATATATTGGTCAACTTTTGGAGTGTGGAGTTTTTCTCGCAAAAATGTTTTCCCCACATAAATCATTGTATTCTGGTATGTATGCTATTTATGTTTATTTATGTTAAGTTTTGGTAACTATTGTAAGGATCTATAAAATCTTTGCATTACCATCCTCTCAAAGATAGTGTAGGAAGTTGTTTCACTACTTAACTACGTGAACTCACAATAATGGTTCCCACTTTTTTGCCACTTTTGATAATGAGATGAACAATTTAAAAATAATCTTCAACTTTTGACAACTATAACTTTTAAACTATTAAGAATTTGAAGATTATGTAAATTAGTAATTTGTAACATTTGTCTGTATACTCTAAATATTATTTTTAAAATTTTCTTTTAAGTTTTCTTTTGAAATTTTTCCATATGCTTCGAAAAGTAGTTTTTTACAGCAAGCTACATTTTCTAAGAGTGATGTGCCTCCCAAAATGTATAAATTTTTCCTATAAATGATAAAAACTCAATTATTTTTAATTTTGGTTTCTAACATCAATATCTAGGGCTTGTTATTTGTTTGATCGTGATATGTTGAATATTTTTCATTTTATTAAGTTGTAAAGTATGACTAGTTATAATTCAGACATAGGTTTAAGTTTCAACACATAGCTTGTTCTATATATATCAAAATTCAATTTATTTATTTGGTTAGAAAGAAGACATCAATACACGGGACATATATATTTTTCAGAATTTTTTTGAATTAGTTTCCTATTTTTTCCAATGCATTGAACATAGAAGTTCATGTTAGGTGAAAAACCAATATTCCATAAAATTAAAAAAACAAGAACATAATAAATTCACAGTGTAATAAAATTATACTCATTGGAAAGCTTGCTCCTAGCACTACCATCTTATATTTTTGGGTTATCAAGATTCTTTCATTTGTGCCTTGAACCAGAGGTCTGAAGGTGAAAATTTATCATAACTCTAGAAAATTTGAGGAGATATATCTAAAAAGGGCATTCGAGCGAAGGGGAATTCGATCGAATCCCCCTTCGCTCGAACCCCCTGGGCAAAATAATGATGCGTACTTTCATGTAATGGCCGAGTTCGAATGAACTCGACCTTTTGTAACTGTCAATGTTCGTTCCAACCCTCGCCGACCCAATTTTTTATTTTTCTTACATTTTTGTATAGTCATATAAATATACATAATTTTTTTCATTTTTTTACACACAAATGATTAAAACAATTCCCATTTTTGGATGAAAGAAGACATTTGAAAGTTATTTTCAGGGCAATGATTCGAAGATATTTGAAGGTTATTTTAAAAGCATGGGGAACAAGAAGAGAAGGCAAAATAAGGCTTCAAGGAAATATTCTCTCGAAATGGAACAAAGATATCGAGAACAAAGAAGGCAAAGATAGCATGATGCAAGCATGTATTTTTATTTTTATTTCTATTTAATTTTATATGTATTACGTACCAAAAATTGTGTTTATTTCTTAGTATCAGTTAAATATTATTTATCTAATGTTTTTATGAAAATTATTTTAAATAATATTAATTAAATTAAAATAATTTAATTTATATAATAATTCTATCTCAATTAATTCTAAATGATGTTATTTTTAATAAATTAATTGGAAATAGTAGGATTAAAAATAATCTTGTTTTAATTAAAAATAATTATGTTTTAATTTGAAATAATATGTGTATTTGCCTTTCAAATTCCATTAACTTGCTTGTTGTGTAATTGACATTTTATGTCTCCCCTTAAGCCCACTTATAATAGATCATGGTTTTAATTTAAAATTTAGATCTTTAGGACCCCTCTCTTTCCCATTTATTATTTAAAATTTATAATTTAATTTAGATTTTGAAACTATGTGTCTTTATAGTTTGGCAAACACTTCAATAGTTGCTCTAAAATAAACACTTGTTTTTGTGTCGTCAACAATAGGTTGTTTTTATTTTATCCTTAAGAAGGGGCCTGCCTACCAAGTATCCCTTAAGGCTCGATCAGAGAGAACGACCCAAAGTGGTAACAAGCTAAATCCAAGCTCTTCCAAGCCACTATAAATAAATGTGTTTGTGATGAAAGTTGCAAGCAACAGATGTTACATGCTGATATAATGGCATTATGACTCCCCATAAACCCTATAAAGCACAACCTCTATAGGTTGGGAATCCTTCCATTTAATGGAGCGTAACACGCTGCTGATTATAGCCACCCAAACTAAATCCTTTACTAGACACCTTTTATGTTAGAAGCCAAAAACCTTCTAGTTGTTGGCGCATGAGGTTTGACCTCTGAAGCGGCTCACTTTCTTACGGTTCTTAGTAGAGATACACATTTTTCTACTAGGATTTCCTATGGGGATTGGTGCTTGGCTTCCTTGGAGAAGTGAGTGTTGTGGAGGGGAGCCAGTGGGGTCTTTTAGGCCCAATATGGAAAGCTAATGTACTAAGAGGGGAGGGGTGAATCAGTACTCCAAAACTTTTCTTTGATAATAACCTTACTACACTATTCTGTCATGCATAAACAGAATAGTGCAGTAACATAAAATAAAACTAAAATCAATAGATAACAATCATATATGATTCACTCCATAACACATATATTTTGGTCACGCAGAAACTCTTGGTTAGAGAGAAAAACTGCAGTGGGGATGGCACCCACAACTTCACTACTACAATAATAAAGAATGCTCGGTTAGAGCTACATTTAGCTATTTTTGATAGCTTACCCTGTTAGGAGTATCAAGATCAGTTAGATCTACCTTACTAAAGGATTTTACAACACTATATAAGTGTAGCAACTGGTTAAAGGATTTACAATTTATAGACTTGGTTAGAGTCTTTTACCCTATTAAAGGTTTCTCTTACAACTTCAAAATATTACAATAAAATCATTACAAATATTTGCAACTTTACATCTGAAATGCTAAAGCAGATTCTATGTGCTCTAAATAAGATTACCTAGCTTGTAGCTTACCTCAGTAACCCATAATGAAACTCGGTAAACTCTTCTGTTTACTCTGTTCTTCAGCTGTTCACTGATAACCTTCTCAGTGACCTCTCTGTGTCTCTATAACAGTCTTCCTTCATGCATACACACTCTTGTATCTCTTGTTGCATATCTTATATCTAACCCTAGAATCATGTTGTATAAATAGATCTCTTATAGGAGTGATTTAATTCATTGCTTCGATCTTACAAAAAGATTCTTCAAATGAATAACTAAACAAAATATCTCATTGGTTAGATTGACCTTGTGATCATACACAATCTCCTAATGCAATTTCCAATGCAAAAATGGTTAGATGTGCCTCGATCTTGTAACACGTTTTCATGTGCATGTCCAGGTTCAATGTATCTAGTAAAACATTTCACTCGGTGAGTTAACTTTACCACTCGGTAGCCATGAAACATTACTCGGTAAACAGCTCGGTGAATACTATGTTCTGTGACTGCTTTCTTCTGTAACCGACTAGATTGTTCATACTGACTTCTCTATGTGTATCGACTGCATGATTCGGTAATACTAACCAACTAGAATATATAGTATGACTTTGGATATGAAACTAATGGCAATTTGATAAGTAGTAACAATCTCCCCTTTTGACATTAGTTGAGATGTTTGACAAAAACTACTTACAAAGTCATAACTCAAAAACTATATACTTGATAATATACTGCATTTTGGTCTTCACGATGGTGACGCAACACGGAACCTGAATGGAGACCCCGAAACTTGTCCACGACACCAAAAACTGCATTTTCAAGCACCCTGGCCTGAACCTCCTTTGCACCCTGTTGTCCCAGGAGGTGGGACCAGAGCGCCCAACACCCTGGTCCTTCAGGACCAGGGCACCCAGCGCCCTGGTCCCTGGCCCTATTTTGGGCCCGGTCTCCTATGGGACTTCGGGTCTTTTTAGTTTGCAAATTGGAAATTATCTTTCCTGGTCGGCCTAAGGTCGGGAAAATCAGTCTTTTAACCCTAATTGGCAAGTATATAAACTACATTTTCCTCTCCCATTTGAGTAAGAGGGTGATATGTGTACAAGCATGGAAACTATACTCAAGCATTCAAGCATTCAAGCATTCCTTCAAGCAATTGATCATTTCAAGTCTCCATTCAAGGCTAAGTGTTGCATTCAAGACAAGGATTCAACCATTGAAGAGGAGATCACTTACAACATACTACTACAACATACAACATACAACATCTATACCTTCGCACATAAGGATACAAACATCCTTACAACAAGGTATTAGTACTTGTTTTACATTACAGACATTTACATTTACAACATTGCTCATTTCTTGGTTAATTCCAAAACTGGGGTTTGACCTAAAGGCAAACCCCTAATCCCTAACCCCCCAATCATCTTTGCTTTTTTGTGTGTAGGTTGCAGGTACACGGCTGAAATTGAAGATCTGGAATCCTTGTGCAGAGACGAATAGATGCCCCTTCGTTTCGAGGATTTTTTAGAGGACTATAGCACTCGGGCGCCATCGTCTCGACAACTTTCGCTCAAATTTGTAGGACAGCGCCGTATCGACATTTTACTGCTAATTCCAGGTCCGCAGCTTCATCCTATATCCCTAACTCAGTTTATAAGTGAATCTTTCTCACTTTCTATGCATTCCTAGCTTAATTCTTCTATGCACATTCTTTACAAAAGAGGGTAGCCTTGCTGTCACAACCCTTGAAACGCATTTAGCATCCAATCTTGCATTGCATGGGATTGGATCTTGTGGGTTTCAACCCCTCTTTTGAATGTAAAGTCCCTCCTAAGTGAAAACCATCAACCCTAGAGTGACTCTCCCTTCTCTCTCCTTGGAGTTGGAAGAGGGGAGAGCAACTAGGGTTCGATCGTGATTTTCCGCTTTACATTTTGGTGAACCCGACGTGAACATCCTTTCTGATTATTCATGGTTAGATCTGAAAATTGGATTCCTTGATTACATTTCCATGTTGATCTTTTAGAAAATTTTAGAGGTTAATTGCATAAAAACCCTAAATTTTCTTTTTAGTAATTAAGCTTGTGAAATGTCTAAATGTTAATGCTTGTTTCAGATCTACCCTTCTATTACAAATTATCAATTCATATCTATGCTTTAATTTTGAAAATTAAGTGGTTAAGTGTCAAAACCCTAATTTTTGAAACCCTCTTGATTCAACCTTTGTCTGACAATTTCACTGATCAAAACATCTCCAAATCACCTGTAACTTTGGATTCTGCAATAAAATCACAATATCTTTCATCCCTGAAAATTTGGAAAAAAGTTGCGAGGACCGTGTGCACTCCGAGCGCCATCGTCCCCGACATTTTTTTCGAAATTTCGGGAGCTAGATCTTACTATATTTTCTTGCTAAAATCCAAAATTTTGGCTGATTTTATCAAATCTAACACTTTCAAAATTAAAGTCAAAGTTGGTCTAGGGATTGCTTGGATTAACGCTTCTAATCATTCAAAAAATCATTGAAACTAAAATTTTGTGTCAAAATTGTGTTCTTACTGTCCTAAATCTGAAAAGTGTGTTTGCATTCATTCGAAATTTCAATGCTTTATTCAAATTCTTACAATTTGTGACTTTTGAAATTAAGTGCTTAATTACAACAACTTTAATTTCCGCTTTCAAAATTGAATTTTGCGTGAAATTGAGTCAATTTTTAAAATTTCAAAATTTGCATTGCTCTTGACATTCGCTCTAAAATCATAAAATTCAAAATTTCAGTTTCCCTCTCTTTTATCAAAATTCAAATTTTTGCATTTTTCGATAATCTTGGTAGGGTTCAATTTCGAGATTGCAACTTTAATTTGGCCTATCTACAGATCGTAAAATCACTCAATTTTTTCAGGTTAGCTGTAAAATCATCATAACTTTCATCCCTGCAAATTTCGAAAAAAGTTGCGAGGACCGTGTGCACCCCGAGCGCCATGGTCCCGGACATTTTTTCCGAAATTTCGGGAGATTGTCCTGATTGCATTTAACAGCTTAAATCTGGAAGATTGGCTGGTTTTACTAAAATTTGCTACCTCTAAAAATCAAAATTTTCTCTCCCTCTCTAGTGCATGAGTTTTACAACAATAAGCCCTACTTACACTATTCCCGTTAGACGAAGCCGTAGAATTAAGTATTTTCGAGGTTTAATTACTGAGGAGATGGAACCTAATTTGAATAGCCTTTTTAACGAGGACATGGGTAATTCCTCTAATCTTCCTAATGATGAAGAAGCTCTCCATGAGGTTTCTGAAGAACAACTTTCAAAATTGGATAACCAATTTGATGATTTTCGACAATGGATGTCTCAAGAATACCCTGATAGTCAAGCTCTTCCTTTAATTGAGGGTCTAAAACGTATGCTTCAAAGTGATAAGAATGGAATTGATATTTTGCGTGGTATTGCACACATTGTGGATTCGGATGTGATGCCTATGAAGAGTTGTGCTGAAAATTTGGGTTATACACAACCTCCTACTCAAGTCAATCATTCTATTCCTTTGATGACTTCTATTGCTAGCATACCTACCTTTACATCAAACATAATGGCTACTTCTACACAAGACATTCCTCCTGTGATCACCAGTCATGGGGGCAATCCTTCCTCTTCAATTAATCCTCTTCCTTCATTCAATCCGATTTCTTCATTCGTCCTTTCAATGAGTGTTCCTATTACATCTCCACAAATGAACATGATGCAAGGGGGCAATTCATTCAATCATTCCATTCCTCCTTGTAGTGTTCCTCCTGTCCAATCATCTCCTATGACTAATTATCATAGAGTCCCGCCACCTTACTCTTTACCTTCTTTCAATAACATAACACCTCCATCTCAATCTAACACATCTAATATGAATTCTTCGACTGAAGCGACCATTAACAATCTTGCACAAACTGTCTCTTCTTTATAGCAACAAATTGCCTCTATGAATCAATCTAAGTTTAGTGTGCCCACATTTGATGTTGCGAGCCCACTTTCTCTTGACATTGTTCGAGCTATCCCTCCTAAACATGTTGAAATCCCGCATTTGGAGCTTTATAATGGTAAAGGTGATCCTCTAACACATGTTAAGACTTTTCAAACAATATGTACTGATTTTGCTTATGACCAAAGGTTGCTTACAAAACTGTTCACTAGAACATTAAGAGACAAAGCCCTACAATGGTATTGCTCGTTGCCTTCTTATTCTATTATTTCTTTCGAACAACTTGCAAATGCTTTCATTCAACAATTTCAAAACAATATAAGTCCTAAAGTTACTTTGATTGATTTAATGCATTGTAAACAAGGTGTTAAAGAGAAAGTGACTGATTTCATTGGTAGATATAAGCATTTGTATGCTCAAATTTCTTTTCCAGTGCCTGACAATGATATTCAAAGAATCTTTATTTCTAATTTACAAAAAGATATTCGAGACAAACTTCTATTTTCTGAGTTTACTTCTTTCCAACAGTTGTGTGCAACTCTTCACAATTATCAACTGACTGTGAGTCAAATGGAACAATCACATCCTATGGCTCTGAGTGATAAGGGTGATAGCAGTCAACAACCATTTGGGAAGTTTAAACCAAACAGAGATTCCATCAAATTCAATGAAAACATCATCAACAACAATGTGAATGCAGCATCAGGTGTGCCTCCTATTTCTAAATTTTTCAAGAAAGAAAGAAAGTATACTCCTTTCAATGAATCATTGCATAGTATTATGAATAAGTTATTGGAACAAAATGTGCTTACTCTTCCTCCTATAAGGCAAATTGATCCTGCAAAGATTACTTCACCTTATTTTGATAACAAAGCTTTTTGTCAATTTCATCGTCAGCCTGGGCATGATACTGAAAAATGTTTTTCTTTAAAGGGTAAAATTCAAGATTTGATTGATAATAATACTATTTCTGTTTCTGGAGTGAATGATAAAGGCAATACATCTGTAGCTCCTCCTAATCAAAATCTTTAGATTTTCACTGATCCATTACCTTCTCATACCTCTAATGCGATTGAGACTAATGATTCCTCTCTTTCATCTGATGGTCTTGTGTCTATGACTCCGAATGTGATTAACTTTGTAGAGCAGCAAGAAAACCCTAAAGAACCTTCCATCACATTTGATTCCAGTGAAACCATTAGGGCACCTGATGGTCCTTTATACATAGTTGCAAAAGTCAAGAATACACCTTGCCGTGGAGTGCTTATTGATCCTTCGTGCATGGTTAATGTTATTACTGAAGAATTTCTTTTTACTTTGCAATTGAATCAAGTGATTTATGACAAAACAGATGTGATTGTGAAACTATTTGATGCATTTTCTTCTCCTGCAATTGGTTCTATTACATTGCCTATTGAGGTCCATAACAAATCCCTTGATGTGAACTTTGCTATTATTCCTTCATCCAAACAATTTCGTGTGAAGCTTGGCTATCCTTGGCTATCTTCCATGAAAGCTATTGCTTCTCCTATTCATAAGTGTTTGAAATTTCCCCATAATGGTGAAGTTGCTACTGTCAATCATAGTCTCTTTAAACCAGCTGAAAGAACTTCTAGCGTTCCTATTGATTACTTTTGGCCTAAACAATTCCAATCTCTTCCTCCGCGAAGTGATCATCTTTTCAAATCTTATCAAAAGTGGAAAAAAGATATGATCCTATCTCTAAGTGAACCTAGAACACCCAAACTTGACATTCCTATCATTCTTGAGAAGGAAGTTCTTCCTTTGAAAGATAAAACTAATGTCTTTCCTCAAGAAGATTCCCAACCCATTCCTATGGATGTGACTATGCCTATACCTAATAAACCTTCTAAGAGTAGACCTATACCTCCTCGTCATGATGGACTTGGTCTTCTTCCTAAACCAAAAATTCCTCCTTTATATGGAGCAGTTCCTCCTCCTTCTTTTTATAGAGCGAAGAGACCTTCTTCTCCTATTATCCAGCCTAAGAGATCACAACCTAAACACCCAAGTGATAAGGATGAGAACACTCCTCCTCCTCAATCTTCTCCACTTCCTACTAAGACTAGACGAAATCGTTCTGCACGTGAACGCCGACGAAAGTGTCGTCTTAGAGCTCAAGCAGCTGCTTCTCAAACTTTGCAATCTCCAAAAACACCTTCAACAAGCATTATTCCATTTTCTCCTCAGCTGACGATTGAGCCGAAATCTCCTAAACATAAGATGCATGATGGTCTTGATCCTGTGCAAATTAAAGACCCTATTTTTATAAATCTTGATGATGCTATAGATGAAAATGTTATTCATGATGAAAATGTTACTTCTCTTGCTTCTGATAGTGAATATGAACTTGTTGATATTGATAACCATTTATCTAACGAATTTTCTAAAGCACTTATCCTAGCTCCTAGACAAGAACAACGTGGCTTGGAACATGAACATAGCCCTTGTTTGGATCTTGTGATAGCTCCATCTACTGTGTTGAAGGTTCCTCCTCTAGCGTGTTCCCTGCCTTCCCGAAACATTGATCAGCAAGATCGGGGGGTAGATGATGTGCTAGACTAGTTACATTAGCATAGCAAATTCTCTCCTCCTCTCTTGTGTTACTTCTTCTATACGTTATTCTCATTCTTCTATTTGTTGTCCTTGGTGTTGTCTACTTGAGGACGATGTAAAGCATTGAGATCTCTTTTGGTCTCTCTCATGTTGACTCAAAAGACACATGTGTTCCCTTCTTCTAGGTGACCTTCCTTGATTGGGGAATGAAGAACAATTATGCATACATACATATGATATATATACATGAATTATCATACAGCATACTGACCCCGAGGAAAGCGAAGTCACCTCGTGCTTTGTGTTTTGTGTCTATTATCCTTGGGTTTATCTCACACTTGGGGGCTAAATCCTTGTGATAACGTGCTCCTTTCCTTTCTCATTTCTTATGTGTATCACTACGTTAAAACAATCACCCCCGTTGAGGCATGTGCGATCGCTTTAACATAGGGGGGCATACACCCTGTCTATCCCTTCAGGATACATGAAAATTTCTTGGAGAACTCAGCTTTGCCTTGAAAATTTTTGGTATTTCTCTTGCATGACTCATAGTGAGGAAACCTTACTACTGACAGTCATGGTTCTCCCTCGTGATCTTCCCTTTTACTTTATCAATCGAAGTCGTAAGATCCTTAGTCCACTGGGGGCTTGGTGTGTCTTTCCTCCTTGACGTGGTGAAAGTCTTTCAATATTGTTTCCTTGTACTTTACTGGAAGTATGAGCATACATACTCCCACTAAAGTGGGGGATAAATGTAGCATCCTAAAATTGCGACACTTGCAATTTCGACTGCATTTCAGTCTTCACGATGGCGACGCAACACGGAACCTGAATGGAGACCTCGAAACTTGTCCACGACACCAAAAACTGCATTTTCAAGCACCCTGGCCTGAACCTCCTTTGCACCCTGCTGTCCCGGGAGGTGGGACCAGAGCGCCCAGCGCCCTGGTCCTTCAGGACCAGGGCGCCCAGTGTCCTGGTCCCCCAGGACCATGGCGCCCAGCGCCCTGGTCCCTGGCCCTATTTTGGGCCCGGTCTCCTATGGGACTTCAGGTCTTTTTAGTTTGCAAATTGGAAATTATCTTTCCTGGTCGGCCTAAGGTTGGGAAAATTAGTCTTTTAACCCTAATTGGCAAGTATATAAACTACATTTTCCTCTCCCATTTGAGTAAGAGGGTGATGTGTGTACAAGCGTGGAAACTATACTCAAGCATTCAAGCATTTAAGCATTCCTTCAAGCAATTGATCATTTCAAGTCTCCATTCAAGGCTAAGTGTTGCATTCAAGACAAGGATTCAACCATTGAAGAGGAGATCACTTACAACATACAACATACAACATCTATACCTTCGCACATAAGGATACAAACATCCTTACAACAAGGTATTAGTACTTGTTTTACATTACAGACATTTACATTTACAGCATTGCTCATTTCTTGGTTAATTCCAAAACCGGGGTTTGACCTAAAGGCAAACTCCTAATCCCTAACCCCCCAATCGTCTTTGCTTTTCTGTGTGTAGGTTGCAAGTACGTGGCTGAAATTGAAGATCTGGAATCCTTGTGCAGAGACGAATAGATCCCCCTTCATTTCGCGGATTTTTCGGAGGACCGTGGCGCTCGGGCGCCATTGTCCCGGCAAATTTCACTCAAATTTGCAGGACAGCGCCGTATTGACATTTTACTGCTAATTCCAGGTCCGCAGCTTCATCCTATATCCTTAACTCAGTTTATAAGCGAATCTTTCTCACTTTTTATGCATTCCTAGCTTAATTCTTCTATGCACATTCTTTACAAAAGAGGGTAGCCTTACTGTCACAACCCTTGAAACGCATTTAGCATCTAATCTTGCATTGCGTGGGATTGGATCTTGTGGGTTTCAACCCCTCTTTTGAATGTAAAGTCCCTCCTAAGTGAAAACCATCAACCCTAGAGTGACTCTCCCTTCTCTCTCCTTGGAGTTGGAAGAGGGGAGAGCAACTAGGGTTCGATCGCGATTTTCCACTTTACAAAAGTCATAACTCAAAAACTATATACTTGATAATATATACAATAGTCAATAAAATAGTATATGCAGATATACTCCCCTTATCATTATTTTGTACATAACTCTTAATTTTGCATGTTCGGTTCTGTTCTGTACTTGTGTTCTCTAAATGATCTATATATTCTGCTCGGTATACTCCTCTTGTATACAATGCTCAAAATTGTGTTAAAAAAACTGTATTACTCTCCAAATGTAGAATTACTCCCCGTTTGCTGGGCTTTCCTCTTTGTAGTACCATAATATTACTCCCCCTTTTTGACAAACATTAAAAACTTAATTTCCATCCAAAGGCGGTAACTAATCAAAAATAGTCTTATACTTAGGTCCGAGCGTCAGTGAGGGTGACTAAGAGTGAGTCCTTGACACTTTCCATTAATGAGTTTTGTGCTTGAATATTAGATAATAGTGATATCAAGCCATCAAGAGTGCTTCCCTCTTGGGTAGTTGATAAGCATGTAGCTCGGTTGAGTTGTTCCTGTACTGATGAGAGATGAGGAAGGAATAATGTTTGAAGGGTCATTATATCCATCCTAATTTTATGCTCTTCATTCCTTAGTTCTAACTGTTGAGCCATGAGCTGTTGTAGCCTTTTGTAAAAGTTTTGAACTGAATTAGGCTCAATGGTCAACTTAGATGAGAGATCGGTGATCTGTTTCTCAATTGCATCAGTTTTATTTTTGATATCTTTAATAAATAAAGAAAATGTACACAATTTCTGGAATAAATAAAGAATGTGCTTGAGTTGAGGGGATAACTCAGCAATGGATTTGACAAGTTTTACCTTGCCAACAGCAATTGATTTTTGTACTTCCTCTATCATTTTTGTTGTAAGCTCTTTATCCTTGAGCTTGCTTAAGTACTCAGATGCATCAACTCCAGATGTTTCAATCTGATTGAGGAGTTCATCCAACTGAATATGGATGGCTGCATCGGTTGACACTGTTGTTGATGGTAGCATTTCTATGAGTAGTGTCCTAACCTTCTAAAGTACTTTATTATTTTTCTATATGGCTAGTTGCTTCTCTTGTTCGGCGTTTGCTTTGCATAGTTCACCGAATTCAGTGAGTGCTTGCCCTTTCAATTTGGAAATGTCTACATTGGGCAACACGATCGGTTTAGATAAGTCAAATTTAAAACCTTTCTTTCTCACCTTCTTTTCCTTTCCTTTGGTCTATGGCACTAATACAAGTGCTTGTGAGGCTTTCTAACCCTTGGTAGGTTTCTCGGTAGATGCAACACTTTGGTTGATTCCTATAGCCGTTGTAGTGTCTTTGGGTGGCTTGGTGCTAGGGGTCTCAGTTGTAATAGTTGTAGTGCTTGTCTGTGCTTGAGACGTTTGATCTTTGGTTGTATCACCTACAGCTTCACATTTGTTACCTGTATCTCCTGTAGCTTCAGATTTCTTGCCTTTGGTAGCTTGCTCGGTGTCCTTGGGAGCTTCGGTTGAGACTGGTGGCTTCACCGATGGATAAGGCTAAACTTGTTCTAAGACAAATTCACTAGAGATAAGTTTTGCATAAGTCGTGCCTTCAATCATTTCTTGCTCCGATGCTACTTCATCCATTACATCTTCATCAATTTGTATAGTGTCAACTGGGTCTGGACCTTGCTCAGACATCTGGATCTTGCTCGGTGACATCAACAATTTCAATTTGAGATTGTTCATTGGCATCCTTTTGTTTGAAGATCTCTTGCCACTTGGCTTTAGTCTCATTTTCCACATCAATGTATAGCCCATTCATCAATTTTAAGGCTCTCTGTTTCACAAGAAATTTTGAATTGTATGTGGTCAGATGCTCCTTGATTTCAGCTATGAACATGTCAAGAAATAGATGAACTAGACTTCTTTCTCTTATTTTTCTCTTTGAATCCATTGCATATTTCCATCTGTTATCAATATGTGAGTAGAGCTCACTCGGAAGTGACTTTGCTAGTTCTAATGGTGCTAACCGAAACTTCAGAAGTGTACATATGACAGCTTCTTCAATTTGTCATTTCTCATCATTATTCCTAGTCTCATACTTAACATATCTGAGTCCTGCAAATCCACCATATGCTTTAAGATTGGCACAAAAATTTTCAACACTGTGAATGTTTACCTTTTTTCTTTTCACAATCTGGACTTTGTTTGCATCATCAAACTCTGTATCACTTGACTCTTTTTCCAAAATGAGTCTCTGAGTATATTTCTTATAAGTTTTGGTTACCTTAGGAGCAACAACAGGCTTTTGTTTCTTACTTGGTGATGCAGCTGATGCTCCGGTGTTGGGTCTCTTTGTTGGTGGAGTTGGTAAGGCCTTTGTGATGTCCTGTTTCTTTCTTTTCAGAACTTTACCCTTTGGCAACTCTGTGCTCAATGTTATTGCAGCCTCCTGTGCTTTTGATTCCTCTTCGGTAATGGCAAGATTGCCTTTGACAGGTGTAGAGGAGGATTCTTCTCTGAATTTCTTAGATAAAGCCTTTATCATCTTTGTAGCTTTTCTTGTAGCCTTAGGAACTACAATGACCATTTTTACTTTCTCCTTCACCTCTTCATAGGTTCCATACCTTAGTTCAGTTGCATGCCTTGGCAATGATAGATAGGCATCAATTTGTTGCTATGTAATATCATAATCAATCTCATAACCCATTCGTTGCAACGATTGAGTCCTCAGTTCAACAACATTTACATAGCAATAATCAATGTCGACTTCAAAACATATATTGTCCTTGTATTTTTCAACCAGCTGTGGTGGGATCCTGTACTTGTTGTGCATTTTCTCTTGGAATTTTCTGAAGTAATCATCCATGATATCATTAAAGTTATCACCTAACTTCTTGATGTAGTCATTGATTTGATGGGCGATAGGTCGGTGTATCTCCCATACTACTTTACCGATTGAGGGAAAGAACTTCTCAAAATAGAAAAACATACATACAAGTAGTGAACCAAACTTTAGTGTGTTTGCTGAGTTGTTCTTCTTTGGCTTCCTTATTGTGTTCAGGTTCTCAAACAAGTTCTTTAGTAGCACTTCACATAAGTCTACTTTCATTCCCTTCTTCACTATTTTGTAGGCCAGGTCCACTATAGCACATGGTACACTATTTTCCCTTGCAGATTGGAAGAAATAGTAACCAATAACTCTGATTGCAAATTTTAGTTCAGCATCAGTGACATTATTCAATTTTAGTCCTCGGTAATCAGATTCTACTCCGGTTAGACTGATTAGCTCCTTTTGTGATATCATTTTTTGTGCACGAGCATGATCGTAGATGGGATATCTAGTGATCATGTGAATGACTTCCTTTGTGATCTGGAATGGTTGCTCTTGTACTCTACTAAATCATCCTATACTCTACTAAATACAAACTTAACCCACTGGGGTTTGAACACACGGGGATATACTAGAGCTTCAGTTAATCCCTTGATTTTGATATGCTCAAATTTGCTATCCAGTTTGCTATCAGTGCACAGTTCATCATATGTGTCACTAATCTCTACATGACCGAATTCCTCAACACGACATTTGGTAAAGAATCTGACATCTTCTACCAACAAGACTCGATCCGGGATGAGTGAAAATACAGTTTTATCATCCGGTTCTGAGGCAACTTTAGGAGTTAGAGAATATTTCAGCGAGGGCTTCTCCACATTTTGGACAACTATAGGGTCTTGGATCTTGGGTGCCATGGTAGATTTCAGGTAAAATTCAACAATTTATCCTTAGGGTTTACAAATGATTGACACTTCACACTCGATAGACAATAGCAATTTGACTAGATCGGAAACCAGTTAAATAGTGTGAATAGATTGATGTAAATACCTCGAAATTCACTCTGAATGAAGTTTGATCGCTTTGATTCACAATGCTCTGCTTCTCAAAAACTTGGGTGAATGAAAATGACCGCGAAAACACTTTTAAGTACTCAACAATACCTCATCGGGCTCCATGCAAGTTAGGTCAAGATATTAAATGCACTCGGTTCACCTTTTACCGATTTACTCATTTTTTTGTTTTTATCAAGTACCCAACTTTGCTTTATTAACTGAATTGACAGGTTTCCTGTATACACCGACTTGACAGGTTTCCTGTATAGTATATAAACTGACTAATTGCATCTTAACTATGTAGATTTTGAATTTTGTACATAATAGAATAGGAACTGTTATGATTTAACTTTTAAAGAATGTAGTCCCTTCATACCTTTCCTTGACTAATTTGAAATAGGTGCACCTAACTTGGTAGGTAAGGTGCTTTCTTCATCAGACATAATTTCTTTCTTTTTCCAAATCATCTTGAATTTTACTTTTATCTCTTCAATGTCTCTTCTCAGTTGATCTCTGCAATCTCCAGCTAAATGTCTAGCTTTGTGACAATGAAAACATGCCATACCGGGATTTCTCCATGATCTTCGGTTATTCATTCCAAATCTTATAAAACAGTTGGCACTTATATGTCCATATCTTCCACAACATTCGCACCATATCCTTGTATTGTAATCCCGTGGTACTGCTGCATATTGTCGGTAAAGATCTGTGTGAGTTCAGTAACCTCCAGTGTTTGCTCGGTGTGGATACTTCATGTAGTTCTTTTGCTTAAACCATCACTTCTCGGTACTATGTCCATATCTATTGCAGTTTTTACAAAACCCTTTAAATTTTGCCTTCTGATGGTTGTTAACAGACTTTGTCCTACATTGATTAGGTATGTGACCATATTTATTGCAATTATAACAATATCCATTGGACTTAGAGATATTTGATTGCTTACCTTTCTTGATCTGGCATATGTTGGCAGTATGACCTTGATTTCCATAGTAGTAGTTGTATATGGTGAAAATGGATAACAATAATAACAATATTGAAAGGCTAAATGAATTCAACCACAAAACCCTAGCCTAACAACAACAAAGATCCACCATAACATATGAAGATTACCTAAGACAATGCAAATCAAATGAAATCACAAAGATTATACCATCACATGTCCAATAGGGTTTTGATCTCCATTCTTCCTATCTCCATTGATCTTGCTTGATATATTTGCTCTCAGATTTTATGTGCACAAGAGCTCAACAAAGAATGGAATGTGGTTGCAAGTAAGATCATAGTGTAGTCAAGTCCTTAAGATGATTCATTAGGGTTTGATAATGAAGGAAGCATCTCCTTATATAGAAGACACTATATGAAATGGAAGGATAAGATTGAGAGGTGTAACAGGAGGTTGGCTATGATTAGAGGGTAGGTAAAAGAAATAATAAAATAATGAAAGGGGTAGGTAGTGTATGAATTAAGAGATGAATGACATGTGTCATGGGTAGAAAAGGTTAATGAATTAATTAAATAAATAAAGATTTATTTAATTAATAGAAAAAGTGGGATCAATTAAATAAATAAGATATTTATTTAATTTAGGAAAAGGATAATTTAAATAAATCAATGAATTTATTTAAATGAGAAATAAGGCTAGAAGAGGATAAATGAATTAATTAAATAAATAAAGATTTATTTAATTAATAGAAGAATTAGGCTAAAATAATTAAATAAATAAAATATTTATTTAATTAGACATGACAATTTTAGGTGTCTACATTTTGCCCCTCTTTGAGACAATGCGGCTTGTCGCGTTGTTTCAAAGAAGATAAGATGAACTGATACAAAGTTGCCCCAAGATGGGAATGATATGCCCCCTTGAGAGATTGGATGAAAATGTGTGAAAAGATTGTAGACAATCTCTTGATAAGAAAGAAAGGCTAGAATGGACTGACCAGATAAGGTGACAAAGTCACGGGATAACGAAGACTGACACAGGAAACTAGGGCTAGGGTAGTCTATAAGATAGACTAGGAGGGGAAAACATCCTCATTGTCATCCACACATCCAAGAGATCAGAATGCAGAGCGAGATAGAGCAGCAACAGTCAGCAGCGATGGCAATGGCTCACAGATTCGATCGCGTTCACTGATTTCAGAGGCCAGCAGAGGCAGGAGAGCCAATAAGTACCACAAAACCTCCTTGTACTTTGATGCATTTATTGTTGTCATTAATGCATGCTAGGTAGAGTAATAAATGTTCTTAGAATAGGGTCCAAAAAATGTCAAAAATGTGTAGGCCCATTTTCGTTGGTGCCAGGCACATTTTCGTTGGTGCTAGGCACATTTATGTGGTCTAAAAGAGCGTGAATTTGTGTCTTCTAGGTCAAATTGGTAGTTCTGTGATGAACATATGCTGTCGATTGGATAAGCTACTGTGAGGATACACTCAAGCAGGTCCTCTAGGGAAGACTAGGATAGCAAATAGGGCTAGGATTGACAATTATGTGATATAACATATGTTGCCAATTAGAAAACTACTCAAGAGGATACACTCAAGCAGAGGCCCTAGGATAGGATAGATCAAGGCACTTTGTGATGAACAGTGAGTACCAAGATATAGTACTTTGTGATGAATAGGGAGTACTAAAATGTGAGCAACATTTTGTGATGAACAGGGAGTGCAAATGTGAGTAGCACTTTGTGATGAACAGGGAGTGCCAAACACGTAGTACTTTGTGATGAACAAGGAGTACTACTAGGATAAATAGCAACACTTTGTGATGAATAGTGAGTGTCACTAGGGTAGAATGCCATATGCATTTAGATAAAAAGTAGCATTTTGTGATAAATAGGGAATGCCACAATTACTGACATGATTGATTTGCTTGACTGTAGGAGTATTTGCCTATGCTGGAGTCATGGGAGAGATTCCCATCGACTCAGAGATTGCGACCTGAGCTGACAGTCGAGGACCAAGCTGTGATCAAGGCTATGGGATTGAGACATGTGTTGTATGTGCCTAAGTTTCGGGTGAACAGGGGACTATTGACTATGCTGGCGGAGAGATGGCACTCCGAGACATGTACATTTCATTTGTCGATGGGGGAGATGACAGTCACCCTCGAGGATGTATATAGGATTTTGAGGATATCGATCAATGGGGAGCTGATCCCATATGATCAAGATGGAGACAGGGAGGCCCTGAGATGAGTGTTCTAGGACCCAGGACTGGAGTTGAGGGCTGGACACATGGCTTGGGACACTATGACTGCTACAGGATTGGCGCTACTAGCAGTGATAGGAGGAGCGATTAGTGGGTTCCTGTGTCCAGATAGGGTGACACGGGGGTTGGCTGTAGGCTGGGGAGATGCACTAGAGACACTGGTGACACAACACACTAGATATGCTTGGGGATTGTGTGTGTTGGCACACCTCTACTATGAGCTGCATCAGTTTGTATACCACGGATCAGTAGGATTGGGCTGCAGGGTGACATTATTACAGGTGTGGGCCTATGAGCATCTGCTAGTGGTGAGACCGATACAATTTAGAGGTAGAGGTCACGGATGCATTTTTGTTCACTTATATGACATGATCACGTCGCAGCCACGGATTGGCAGGTTAGAGCTTGGCGGCAGGTGATTGATGACATTGACATGGTCATATGGAGGCCATACCTGGGATGCGAGTAGTGGGAGGACAATGCGGTAGAGCTTCCCTACACCTTCTAGAGTAGGTACCTGATTGGGCAGATGCCCTATGTGCTAGAGAGGCAACTAGTGGACAGGGTGGGCAGGCAGTTTGGTAGGATTCAGTAGATGCCACGGGGTTCAGGCATGTATGCATAGACTGTGAGAGATCAGGCGCAGTTTGGGCCCCTATTATCATATGATCAGGTTGTTACACATCTTGTAGAGATGATGCCCCTATCCTGGGACATGTGGCCAGAGATTGAGGATGCTGGCATGGATGCCGAGTACACAGCATACTGGGCGGAGCATCCATTCCCACGCCTGACGGATCCAGGAGAGTTATTAGATGGAGATGGTGGTGGGGATGGGGATGATGATGGAGATGATGGTGGCAGAGGCCGATGGAGGAGGAGGGGATTAGTTGCAGAGAGGAGAGTGGAGAGGATAGGCAGGCTCGGGTGGTGAGGGGTCGCGGTGGATTACTACTATAGGTGCCAGCAGCACAGGGTCCCAGACAGGTGTAGGTACAGGGACAGATACAGGGATAGGTACTAGTATAGGCACCAGTACAGGTACTAGTATAGGCACAGGCACAGGGGCAGGCACCCATACAGGGGGAGCCACAGGCAGAGCCACAAGGGGCTGAGGCAGAGGAGGATGAGCTGACGGAGTTGAGGGAGATCTGCCAGGGATAGGCAAATGAGATCCAGGACCTGGAAAGGGAGAGGGATAGGCTCAGGAGGTGGCTCAAAGATACTGAGCAGGAGTGAGACCAGGCCATTTAGCGCTACACAGAGGCTGAGACAGCACTGAGGGCTGGGAGACAGGCAGCAGAGGACATAGGGGCCGGATATGCCTACGTCCTGTGGGCAGGGGAGGAGATTGCCTACTGGCGAGATCTTTATTATGGTGCAGTGCCAACGGATCAATGAGCGAGGAGCTTCCATAGACCACCGCGGACAGTGACAGCTATGGTAGGGAGCCAGAGGAGACAGGCATCTAGTGGTGGGGTTATGGGTCCCCCACCACCACCAGATAGACGGGATAGGAGGGATGATCCTGGGGCGGTTCCTTCAGGGGCTCAGATTCTGTCGAGGCCAGGCGGCTCCGAGGGAGGGAGTTCATCATAGTCGTAGAGGGCTCCCTATGTATCATTATTGTACCATTTTTGTATGATGATGTAGACACCTTTAGGTGATTGTAGCCATATGATTTTTTAACATCATTGTATCATGACACTTTATATATATATATATATATATATATATGAGATGATTCATCTTTACGGCAGCTATATGTTTTATGATGTATGTTTCTATGTGATTCTTATGACATGGATGCAAATATGTACATGATGCAATGCAATATTTTTGTTCTTTTATATGTGTAAGGATGATGTAAATGTGAATGTATGCAATGTAGATGAATATGATAATGCGAATGTAAATTGTGCTAACAGGTGTTGTGTGCAGGATGTGATGCAGTTGTGATATCTATATGTATGTATGAAATGCTTATATGTGGTAATGCAGGTGCAACTACATGAAATGCAAATGTTTTTGGTGTGTCATTATACTTAGTCATGTGATAGCAGGCTACGCGGACTCGAGAAGGATGATGGAAGTCAATCAAGAAAGGGGGATGAAAGATAGAATATATGAAAGTGAAAGAGCTTCTTGTGCATTATCATCATTGAGCTTTATTATGGCAAGTAGGTTATGACAATCGAGGCATATGTTCGACCCAGAAAGTCATTGTACCTGTTTGCATGGAGATAAGACTGTCACAAACAAAGAATGCCCCAGTTCATACTAGACTCACAGTGTCCTCATATCCTTGGACAAGTCATAGAATTGTTAAGAGACAATCCATAGATAGCAAATACAAATAGGTGACGATACCCCATCCTCGCCTTTCTAGTCAAAGACATCCTAGAGATAGAATCTCTAGTCAGAGACATCCTGGAAAAGCTAAAAGACATGTCACCAAAAGATAAAATCAAAAGAAAACCAAGACTCAACACCAACATCCACTGTAGTCCTCAAGTTTAGTGTCTCTTGTCACTTGTATAAGTCTTATTTGATTGTGGTCACGATGTTTACTTTCATAGAAAGGATAGATAGCACTGAACCATATGTTGTCTAAGTCTGTTGAAAGATTTGATTTTGTTGAAGCCCATTGTTGTTGTTGTCTCATCTGAAACTGACTGAATCCATGAAACTAATACTTTATTGTGGAGAAGACAGAACTTTATTGCGGATCTGTGATGTGAATGTTGCTTTATTGTAGATTGTGCATGGATAGATTGAAGAAAGATGGAAGAAATTGTACTCCTCGAAACATGTGATGTTCTCAGTTCCACACCCATCACTAGACATAGGATTTGCCTTAGCCACAGATAGGATCTGATTTATTATGGATGGAAAGGGAGGTGAAAAGGGAGGTTTATTATGAATGGCTAACCAATCTTAGGTAGATCAATAACAAGCCATGATGGGAATGGATAAGTTTATTATGGATGGATAGGCTGTGAGTGTGTGCAAAGTGAAAGGATGAAAGTGAATCCTAAAGGAGGGAGGAGCAATGTCTCTACACATGGCACTGGTGACCCAGTTTTCATAATGGTACTTGCCCAGGGCGCCACCGAAGTGGTTTTCATCGTTGGACGAAATTATTTCTCTTTACTGTTTTTGATTTTTCAATGTTTTTTGTGTCACAAGGTGCTTGTTTGCCAGGTTTTCACCAAGTAAATTTTTTTTTTGTTTTTATGATTTTTTTGTATTTTTTGATTTTTTTGTATTTTTGAAATTTTTGAATTTTTTTGTATTTTTTGAATTAGGATACTCTGAAGAGCTATGTGTAGAACCTGCGAAGGTGCATGCTGTTGATAGGATCCTCCAAAGGTTCACCTTCTATAGTTGAGACCTGATATGCCCCAGATCCATATGCTGCTGTAATAATGTAAGGACCAAGCCAATCTGGTTCAAACTTGCTCTTCTTCTCTCTGTCTTACTAATTTTTGGGGTTTTCTCTGAGAACCAAATCACCTACCTCAAATGTGTGAGGCTTGACCTTGTGATTGTAGCTGTGACTCATTTTTTGTTGGTAAGCCTTGAGATGATTAAAAGCAGTTTGTCTTCATTCATCCAATAGTTCCAGTTCTTGTAAGCGAGAGACCCTATAGTCTTCATCACTGATGATGTTTTGCATAGAGACCCATAAAGAGGGTAGCTTGACCTCAATAGGAAAGATGGCTTCAGTGCCATAGACAAGTGAATAGGGTGTAGCTCCTGTAGGTGTGCGAACACTTGTGCGGTAAGCCCAAAGTGCAGGGTTAAGTTGGATATGCCAATTACGGCTAGCCTCGTCGACTATCTTCTTTAGGATTTTATGGATTGTTTTATTAGACGCCTCAGCTTGACCATTACCTTGGGGGTAATATGGCATGGAGAAATGATGGGAAATATGGAAGCGGTCACAGAGTTCATGAACATCCTAATTTTTGAAGGGACGCCCGTTATTAGTGATAATGGAAACAAGAATACTGTATCGGCAAATGATATAGTTGAGGATGAATGTAGCAATCTTTTTTCCTGTGACTTTTGTGAGAGGCACAACTTCATACCATTTTGTGAAATACTCTATGGTAGTGATAATGAATTTATGACCATTGGAAGAAGGAGGGTGAATCTTGCCTATGAGATCGAGTCCCCACTAACAAAAGGGCCAAGGAGACGCAATTGGTTGAAGTTCTTGTGCTTGTACATGTATGAGGTCTCCATGAATTTGACATTGCTTACATTTCTTGACAAACTGATATGAGTCTTTTTCCATATTGGGCCAATAATATCTAGTCCTGATGAGTTTCTTGGCCAAGGTAGGACCACTAGCATGTGGACCACATATCCCTTCATGTACTTCACATAACGCAATCTGAGCTTCGTCGCTTTCTAAACATCTAAGAAGAGTGCCATCGAGACCTCACCGGTATAGGATATCAGCTAAAATGACATATCGAGAGGATTGGCGAATGAAAGTGCGATGTTGGTTATTTGATAGATCAGGAGGTAGGGTATTGTCATGAAGGTATGTGAAAATGGAACCGTATAACTAAGACTCAGGACTGACGACACATATCATCTCAGTAGGAATAATCTCATATGAAGGAACCAAAAGGTTATCCACCAAGAACTCATAGCGGGTCTCATTTGGAGGTAGATCGATCAGTGAAGCAATTGTAGCCATGGCATCTGTAGCGTGATTCTGTTCTCTTGGTATCTGCTCAAAGTCTATCTTTGTGAAGTGTTGTTTCAGGTCATCCACCATTTGTTTGTAAGGCATTAATTTTTCATCTTTTGTTTGGTAATCATTAGTTACTTGACGGATGACAAGTTGAGAGTCCCCAAAAACATAAAGTTCTTGGATCTTCCACTGAACTGCGATCCGTAATCCTGTTGTTAATGCCTCATATTCTGCTATATTGTTAGTGCAAGGAAATGATAAGCGGTATGATTTTGGTATAGAATCCCCTTGAGGAGTTATAAAGAGGATGCCAGCTCCTGCCCCAAGCTATGTGTATGAGCCATTAAAGTACAGTTGCCATGGCATTGCATGGGACATTGTCAAAATAGATTCATCTGGAAATTTTGTATTTAGAAGAACATCATCAATCATGGGAGCGTCTGCTAATTGATCTGCAATGGCTTGTCCTTTTATTGTTTTTCTGTCCACATACTCAATGTCGAATTCACTCAGGATCATTACCCATTTGGTCAGTCACCCAGTAAGTGTTGCTTTATTGAGAAGGTATTTCAATGGGTCTATCCTTGCAACCAACTTGGTCTTATGAGTGAGCATGTAATGTCATAATTTCTATGAAGCAAAGACCACAGTGAGACATGCACGCTCAATTGGTGTGTAATTTAGCTCATATCCTACCAATGTGCGACTGATATAGTATACTGCTTTTTCCTTGCCCTCAGCAATTTGTTGTGCTAAGAGTGCCCCCAGTGCTGTTGGAGTAGCTGATATGTATAGTAATAGAGGTTGATCTAGAACTGGTGGCATCAGAACTAGCGGATTTAGAAGATAATCTTTGAGTGTCTGGAAAGCCTATTGACAGTTATCATCCCATTTGAATTTGATGTTTTTTATGTAGCAGGTGTTGAAAAGGATTACACTTATCTGCAAGTTGTGCTATGAATCTTCGTATGGACTGGAGTCTGCCTTGTAAGGATCAAAGTTGACTGATATTTCTTGGTGGTTGCATCTCCAAGATGGCCTTGACTTTTGCTGGATCATCTTTGATTCCCCTTTTGGATACAATGAATCCTAGAAGCTTCCCAGCGGTTACTCCAAAGACACATTTCTTGGGGTTTAATCTTACTTTGTATTTTTCCAACCGATCAAAGACAACTGAAAGTATGTCCAAATGTGTATTTCTATCTATTGATTTGTCCAAGAGGTCATTGACATAATCTTCCACGGTTATGTGTATGAGATCATGAAAGATAGTAGTCATGGCTCTTTGATATGTAGCACCTGCATTTTTTAGCCCAAAGGGCATGACATTCCAGCAGAAAGTTCCCCAAGGACAAGTGAATGATGTTTTGTGTTGATCCTCAGGCGTGATCCTTATTTGATTATAACCAGAGAATCCATCCATTAATGATAACATTTCATGACCTACTGTGAAATCAACAATCAGGTCAATATTTGGTAATGGGAAGTCATCCTTTGGACAAGCTTTGTTGATGTCTCTAAAATCTATACATATTCTGATGTTGCAATCTGGTTTACTAACAGGCACTAAGTTAGAGATCCATTCAGGATAATCAATTGGGCGTATGAATCTGACATCCAATAATTTCTCAAGTTCTGCTTTGACTAGTAATGCCACTTGTGGATGCATTTTTCTTAATTTTTGTTTCACTGGTTTTGCCCCTGGTTTAACTATCAAATGATGCATTACCAAATCTGGATCTAATCCAGGCATATTAGTGTATGACCAGGCAAAGTTGATTTGTTGTTCTTTGAAGAAACTTATGAATTTTGACCTTTCTAACTCTATCAACGATTGAGCCAGGAATATGTTGTGTGGAACCTCTTCTGTACCAATGTTTGTTTTGATAGTCTCTTCTACCAACATGGATGAGTTTTCCTCATATGATGCTGGGAGAATGTCGAGCCTTCCATCTTCGGGTGCCTCGGAGAGGTTTTCACCCTCAGATACGTCCTTTCTTTTTACTTTTTTGGGGTCAGACAGCGCCACAGTGCGGTTTTCGCCATAAGACCCTTGGTTTGTTCTTATTTTCACATTTTTACGACTGGAAGGTCCGACACCCTCACCAAAATATGCCATGCTATTGAGTTCTATACTGTATCCCGCTTTATGGTCCCCAGGGGGGAGATCATCTTGTATGCCAAGATAGTCAATAAAAGCTTCATCATTTTGGAATGTGTCAAACTGTGCAGGTCCTTCATGATCCCAATCAATGAGTTGGTGGTGAACAAGGGGAAGGCCTTCAATGTCTTCAAAGTTAGCAGGGCTAAGAGTGAAGATGTAGTTATATTCGGGTATGTCAAGGTAATTATCAAGATCATCGATGGCACTCTCCTCATCAGTCTCAATCGCGAGCGAATCCAAATTATCATCACTAGTAGCGCATTCTGGGACAGGTGTTCTCATCCTATGTGATTTCAACCTAGAACCTTGAGACAAGGATTGTGTGGAATCCTCATGGGTTATTTCTTGACCAACTCTGAACTTGTTATAAATTCCTCTTCTTCTGTGGGTTCATCTGGCTCTCTGAATGTCTTGGTGAGCTTGTAGTCACTGGAGGACTTATCTGAACCCCATTCCCATTCGTTGGAGTCTATGGAATAGTGATCCTCTTGTTGAATTTTGGTAGCTTTGATTTGTAAGGCTTCTTCTGTCCTTTGAGTGTGGACCTTTGAAGTCAAGAAACCAAGTCCTTTCAAGCGTTCCTTTTTAAATGTCAATTCAAGTTGTAAAGGTTCAATGATGCCTTCCTTTTGTAACCCAAGAGGGCTTTTTCCATCATACCCGAATTTTTGTAGAATTTTGAAGCCTTTGCCATATTTCTCACATGGTAGACTGATGTGATCTTGTGTGTCATCTTCAATGTCTTTGTAAAGCATTTTGTATAGATCTTCCTCTTCCAGTTCGCCCCATCTTTGAAAGGTAGTAGGGTCCCATTTAAGTACCATGATGGATACTTGCTTGTTAGGATGTGGTCTTCCATATTCTTTTGGGGAACTCATGACTTGTCGTAAGTACATGGTCTGATTTAAAGTGTATTCCCCCATGCCTTTGTCTTGAAACTTTCCTTTAAGCTCACCTTGTTTTGATGTCGAAGGTTTTAATGACTCAGGATCAATGTATGCCGAAGAAGGAACAACTTCATGATTACTGGGAATGATGGTCTCAGTTTTTGATCTCAGGTTATTGTAGTATATGAACGGATTAGGATCATCGTTAACTGTTACCTCCACTCCATTGTGAGGAAACTTAATGCATTGGTGATATGTGGATGGGACTGCCCTCATTTCATGAATCCAAGGACGTCCTAGCAATATGTTATAAGTGAGATCTAGATCCAAGACTTGACAAACCACATCCTTTGTAACTGGCCCAACTCTGAGAGGCAAGGTGATTGTGCTCTTGGATGAATGTTCTTCATCATCATATGCCTTGATGGTGATTTGATTTGTAGAATTCATAGCTTTATCAGAATATCCCAATTGTTTAATTGTGCTCAATGTACAAATGTTTAGACCAGCTCCTCCATCTATCAGGACTCGTTTTATTCAATGTTTGTGTATGAAGGCTTCAACGTGTAGTGGTGCATTATGTGGCTGACTTACAAAGGCATCATCGGCTTCTGTGAATGTAAGTGAATGTGGAACAAAAAGTTATCCTACCATGGCTTGAAACTGGTCCACATTCAGATCAGTAGGAATGGTAGTATCTCTCAAGATTTTGTCAAGAATGGCTTTATGAGTAGGGGATATGCGTAATAGCTCAAGGATGGAGATGAGCGCAGGTGTCTTCCCTAACTGTTCTACAAGGTCATACTCAGGTTTGGTTGATGAGGAGGTAGTGTTCTTGGCTGGAGCACCCTGTAAAGTGAATTTACCTCGGCGGGTTGTGACATTACATTCAGAGATAGGTTTGGAAGAAGATCCAACACCTTTTAGGACAATCCTGGGTCTTCAGGTAGAATTCTCAGACATTTTGTTCTTGATGATAATGGTAGAGACATAGTTGTCCATCGAGATGTGATTTATGGTTGAATCATAGTTATAAGATGCTTTGGTATAGTTGGTTTGGTCATCTGTGGCTTTAGCTTTTCCCCTATCATGCTTTAGGAATGGTTCCTTGAACATCTCATGTTCTTGATTAGATGAGTGTCCCTTAATTTCAATGTCACCTCTATCAATGAGATCTTGTATGATGTTCTTCAGTCGATGACAATTTCCTATCTTATGACCCTTGCTCTTATGAAATTCACAATACTCATCATCATTCCACCAATTTGGTTTAACCTTTGGTTCATATGGAGGAAAATCTGGAACTGTGATTACCTTGTTTGCCACTAGCTTTTTGAAGACTGATTCAAGTGGTTCTCCCAATGGAGTGTACTTCCTTCATGATCTGGAAGTTGTTTGAGTATTCACTTGATTGCTTGTAGAACTTGATCCCGAAAAAATTAATTTGGGTCGCACTATGTTGGCATCAACAACACCATCATTGACTATGTTCTTGTTTTTGTTCCAAAATCTCGGCTTGTCTTTTCCCTTAAAGTCATCTTTGTTTTCCTTGAATATCTTAATGACTCCTTGTTCAATTAGGACCTTTTCTATCGCTAAACCTTTTTCAATAACATCCTTGAAGGTGGACAAACAAGATTTCCTTAGATCATAGCCAATGTCTTTGTTAACATTCTGGGTGAACATTTCTACCATTTGTTTTTGTGGAATTTCACAAGAGCATCTGCTGGCTAGATTTCTCCATCTTTGTAAAAATGATGAAAAGGACTCTCCATCGTTTTGCTTGGTGTTGCACAAAGTAGTGAATGATATGTCTGTCTCTATATTGTAGGAGAAATGTTGAATAAATGCCTCTGCTAAGTCACCCCATGACTTAATACCAGGTGGAAGTTGGGAGAACCATTCCATAGCTTGATCTCCTAAGCTTTGTGGGAATAATCTCATCAAATATGTCTCTTCTGCTGCTACCTCAATGCAAGCTATGAAAAATTGTCTTATGTGTGCCTTAGGATCCCCTTTTCCTCTATACTTATCAAATTTAGGTGTCACAAAATGTGTAGGAAATGGAGGCATTGGAATGTTCTTGTCAAATGGATAAGGACATATGTCTCTCATTGTGTATGTTGGCTTTGGTGTATTTATGTCCTCCATTTTCTTTTGTAAGTCCCTGATTTGTTGTTCCAAATTGCTCTTAGGTGGAGATCGACTTCTTGGACCATACCCCATGCTTGAGGCACCAATTGGAGGAGGAGCATGTTGCATATATGGATGATATTGATCATACACATGTTCATATGGAGGAGGTCTATAGTGATGCTGCGTATATGGACCACTTGGTATTGATTCATGTTGAGGGATGCCATATCTATTTTGTCCATGTATACCATACTCTACAGGCATGTCATGTTCTAATGTGTTTCCCCCAAATTTGACATGGGGTTTCCTTGTGTCCAAATTTTGAGCATGCCTTTGAATATCCAATTGCTTTGGTGGTTGATCCTTAGCATTGGTATGTGATTGAGCATATCTTTCTGCATAAGACTTCCATAATGGTCTGTGAAGGCGAGTATCATATGCTTGACCATGTGTATGTGGGACATTTGGTTTTTGAAACAAAGATGATGGTGATTCAGGCACCATATATGGTCCTCTATTTCCTCCACTATTAGGTCTCCTTTGATCCATGTTGGAGTGAGGTTGTTGCAAAGTTCGATTTTCCATTATTTGAGACATGTCAAAATCATGAGGTATCTTGGCTCCACTTTGTGCCATCATTTGTAAGAAGTATTGTATATCCCTTCTCATTATTTCCTCAACCAATCGATTGAAATGGGGATTCATAATGGATTCTTCCACATCTACTGAATGTATGGAAAAGTTGTCCATATTGTCATTATGTGTAGCATTGTTGTTTGTAGTGTCCATGTTCTCAACATTTGGAATGTTTCTATAGGCATCCATGTCAGGTAATGTGTTATGATCAGTATTGAAAAAGACATCATTGTCATACTCATAGACACTCATGTTTGCGGACTCTTGAGCCTCTTTAGTTTCTCTCCTAGATTTTTGAAGGTAGGTTTCAACCATGAACTAGGTATTGACCAAGATGTGTGAGACTAGATGAAAATGGAAAAAGTACAGAAGACCAAGAGTTGGATGGAATGTAAATGAATATGAGGTGTACTTGCAATATCCAAAATGTAAGACCAAGTATGTATGTAGTAGAGTAGGTGTGGCTTCCAAAGAGAGGATAGCTTCTCTTGATGTGGTAAGTTGACCTTGACTCTAAGTAAGACCAAATGAGACCCAAAGGTAAGAAACCTTGATGAGGGACCACTTAACAAAGTGTTGTTGTATGTAGTGTGTTGACAAAGTATAGTGAGGACAAGCAAGTGACTGTTTGATTCAAGTTTAGACAATTGTGAATGTAAAGTGAGATGTGAAGCAATGATGGACTTTGTGAGACCCAAAGACAGGTTGAATGCTAAATGAAACCCAGGAGAAATGACCTAGGAAGCTCAAGAATTCCAAAACTGACTGTGTTTGTTTGCTAAACTGTAATAGTTTTTCAATTTTGAACACAGACGCGCCTATATAATTCATAGATGCAGTTTCCTGACACAGACGTGGCTCTGTTCAACACAGACGTGCTTCTAAGATATTTTTGCAAAGTGTAATATTGATTCTGTAAACACAAATGCTATTATGTCAGACACAGACGCGTTTCTGCAAAATTTGTGCAATCTTTTCCAATCTGTGAAGTCATTTTGTTGTAACCAAATCTGACTGTTTGACTATTTTTCGTGACAAGAGGACATAGTGTTATTGAAGACCTAATGTTTGGAAGTGTCTAGACTCCAAAATGACTCCAATAAAAAGTGTGTTGTTTGATGTAAAAATGTTTTGCATACACTTGAAGACACAAAAGACACAATGTTTTGTTGTTTGGTCTTGAATGTTTTGAATGTTTAAAATAAGTCAAGCACAATTCTTATGGCTAACCAAGACAATAGTTGTTGATCCCACATGGGGTTTTACCTTTGAGGCTATGCTATTCAGAGCGGATACTTAGATGCTTGACCTCACTGGCTCCACCCTTGGCACTCACTTCTTGGGTCAGCCAAGCATCAGTCCCCATGAAAACTCCCCGTGGCGAACTTTGTATCTCTACTAAGAACCATATGTATGTGGGCCGCTACTAGAGGTCCGACCTCCTACCCCAACAATTAGAAGGATTTGGGCTTCTAAACAAAAAGGTGCTAGTAAGGGCATCCGCTCGTGTGGCCATACATGCGACACTTTCAGCTCTGTAAATACAGAAGGCTCCCAGCCGGTAGGGGTTATGCCCTACAAATGATCAAATAAATTTGATCAAATGGGTTTATGGGGAGACATAGTGTCGGTATGAACTAATCAGCACACGTTATCCATAGTTTTCACCATGAATATAGTTGTTTATAGTGGTTCAGAAGAGGTGGGTTTTCCTCACTACCACTTGGGTCGTTCTCTTCTCACTAGTAGTCCTGATGACCACATGGGAAGACAGGCCCTCTAAAGATTAAACAAAAAGAGCCTATTGCTCAAGACACAAAAGACAATGATTCAATTTTAGTCACCAATTGAAGTGTTTGCTAGTCTATGAAAACAAGGCACACAATAAAAATCCAAAAACCCTTGCCAAGGACTTGCAACAAAGATTTATTAGTAGTTTGGATTGTTTCAAATAATCACCCCTTCCTACAAGCACACAAGTTAGGTAAATTTTAAATCCAAAAGACTTTGTGAAAATAGGGGCCTTCAACCAAATGATTTTACTTTCAAGACAAGCTGCACCAATTTCATTAGCTAGATCTGAAAATGTTAGCTCCAAATAAATCGGATATGAAACTTTAAATGCAAAACCCAAAACAGAATCAATAAACCCAAAATTTGAAACTGGTGAACACAAACATGATTACCCTCAACACAGACGTGACTTCCTATCGTAGACGTGGTTCTGTGAGACACAGACGCGACTCCAGAACACAGATGCAACCTTTGGACACAGACGCGGCTAAAACACTGTAGACGCGACTTAATAACACAAATGCGATTCCCGAAACCTGCAAAATAAAGTACTGCCAATAACATAGATGCGATTCCAGATGTTGCAGATGTGCCAGAAAATCAAAAATGCGATCCGAAAGTGCATAGACGCGGGAATATCAAAATGCTGTCGAAAATGTTAGATCTGCAACTTCAAAACACAAGATCTGCAACAAAAATGTTAAATACAAAAGGGACAAGAGACCCACCGGGTGTGCCAAAATGTATATGTTGAAAATGGATAACAATAATAACGATATTGAAAGGCTAAATGAATTCAACCACAAAACCCTAGCCTAACAACAACAAAGATCCACCGTAACATATGAAGATTACCTAAGACAATGCAAATCAAATGAAATCACAAACATTATACCATCACATGTCCAATAGGGTTTTGATCTCCATTCTTCCTATCTCCATTGATCTTGCTTGATATATTTGCTCTCAGATTTTATGTGCACAAGAGCTCAACAAAGAACGGAATGTGGTTGCAAGTAAGATCGTAGTGTAGTCAAGTCCTTAAGATGATTCATTAGGGTTTGATAATGAAGGAAGCATCTCCTTATATAGAAGACACTATATGAAATGGAGGGATAAGATTGAGAGGTGTAACAAGAGGTCGGCTATGATTAGAGGGTAGGTAAAAGAAATAATAAAATAATGAAATGGGTAGGTAGTGTATGAATTAAGAGATGAATGACATGTGTCATGGGTAGAAAAGGTTAATGAATTAATTAATTAAATAAAGATTTATTTAATTAATAGAAGAAGTGGGATCAATTAAATAAATAAGATATTTATTTAATTTAGGAAAAGGATAATTTAAATAAATAAATGAATTTATTTAAATGAGAAATAAGGCTAGAAGAGGATAAATGAATTAATTAAATAAATAAAGATTTATTTAATTAATAGAAGAATTAGGCTAAAATAATTAAATAAATAAAATATTTATTTAATTAGACATGACAATTTTAGGTGTCTACAGTAGCAAATAGGCTTCTTCCTTTTGATGTTATTCCTTTTCCCAACTTGTTTTGATGATTCTCCTCTCTCGATAGTATGAATTCCTTTCTCAATTGATTCTTTTCCTTTGTAACCGAGTCCTCCATCTTTGTAGAGTCTTCTTGTATTCAATTTCTCATCCAACATCTTTGATGCTTCATAACTTTTCTCCAATGATTCTTTGGATTTCTTCTCAGTTTCAAGTTCACCAGTCAACCTTGATACGTCAAGTTTGAATGATCAATTTTCATCATTCTTCATAATTGCTTTATGATGTGCATAAATTAGTTGATCTGTCATATTTTGTTGAATAATAGTTAACCTTATGATTTCATCATCCTTATCAGATACTAGAGCTTCAAGTTGTTTCTCTCTTTGTAAATCTCTTGCTTTATCCTCAGCTATCCTTAATACATCTAGATTTTCAGTCATCTGTGTACTGAAATGTTCATGTTCTCTTTTCATTTCTTTTAGTTGATCAGCCAATGCTTTGTTCTTTTCTTTCAACATTCCAATCATTTCTTCAGTCTCTTCAGATATACTGTTCTCAGATGATGTCTTGATTTGTTCCAATAGCTCTTGAGAATCCTACAAGTCATCAGATAATCTTCTCCTTACCTTCAGAGATTTTTGCATTTGCCTCTGCATGTCTGCAATCACTTGATTTGCATTATCCATCTCTTCTTGAAGATGCACAATCCTCTGAGATTGTTTGTAGCCTTCCATTACTAAGATCTTTCTCTTTAGGTAGTTAAACCCTTTTCCAAGATTCAAGCTCTGATACCAATTGTTAGGCCCAACATGAAAAGCTAATGTACTGAGAGGGGAGGGGTGAATCATTACTCCAAAAATTTTCTTCGATAATAACCTTACTGTTATGCATAAACAGAATAGTGCAGTAACATAAAATAAAACTAAAATCAACAGATAACAATCATACATGATTCACTCCATAACACATATATTTTGGTCATGTAGAAACTCTTGGTTAGAGAGAAGAACTATGGTGGGGATGGCACCCACAACTTCACTACTGCAATAATAAAGAATTCTCGGTTAGAGCTACATTTAGATATTTCTGATAGCTTACCCTGTTAGGAGTATCAAGATCAATTAGATCTACCTTACTAAAGGATTTTACAACACTATATAAGTGTAGCACCTGGTTAAAGGATTTACAATTTATAGACCTGGTTAGAGTCTTTTACCCTGTTAAAGGTTTCTCTTACAACTTCAAAGTATTACAATAAAATCATTACAAATATCTGCAACTTTACATCTGAAATGCTAAAGCAGATTCTATGTGCTCTGGATAAGATTACCTAGCTTGTAGCATACCTTGGTAACCCATAATGAAACTCGGTAAACCCTTCTGTTTACTCTGTTCTTTGACTATTCACTGATAACCTTCTCGGTGACCTCTGTGTGTCTTTGTAACAGTCTTCCTTCATGCATACACACACACTCTTGTATCTCTTGTTGCATATCTTATATCTAACCCTAGAATCATGTTGTATAAATAGATCTCTTATAGTGGTGATTTAATTCATTGCTTTGATCTTACAAAAATATTCTTCGAATGAATAACTAAACAAAATATCTCATTGGTTAGATTGACCTTGTAATCATACACAATCTCCTAATGCAATTTCCAATGCAAAAATAGTTAGATGTGCCTCAATCTTGTAACACATTTTCATGTGCATGTCCAGGTTCAATGTATCTGGTAAAATGTTTCACTCAATGAATATCAACTTGGTGAGTTAACTTTACCACTAGGTAGCCATGAAACATTACTTGGTAAATAGCTCGGTGAATACTGCATTCTGTGACTACTTTCTTCTATAACCGACTAGACTATTCATACTGACTTGTCTATGTGTACCAACTACATGGTTCAGTAATACTAACCGACTAGAATATATAGTATGACTTTGGATATGAAACTAATGGCAATTTGATAAGTAGTAACAGGGTCAAGCACCTAAGTATGCACTTTGAACTACATAGCTTGGGGTAAACCCCCAAGTGGGATTCAACAACTATTGTCTCACCCATCCCTAGGATCTATGCTTGCATGATCAAGACAATCAAACACTTTCAAACAAACAAACATTATGTCTTCTTTGTTTTCAACTGTATGCAAAAATATTTCACATTATACTTGAGTCCCCTTAAACCTATATTATGTGATACTACAACCTATTATGTGATATTAAGACCTATTATATGTGATAATACCTATCTTAAATATGACATAATAAAAAAAATTATGACATAATAGGTCTTATTGTGACTTAATAACATGACCACACATGCAAAAAAAATTCACATTATATACTTGAGTCTAGGCCTTAAGACCTATATTTCTGAGATATTAGGGCCTATTATGTACATGTGATAAATTAATGACCTACTATCACATAATTTAGGTCCTAATATTTGCATAATATAGGTCTTAAGGGGACTCACGTATAATGTGAAATGTTTTTGCATGCTTGGTCATGTATTAAGTCATAATTAATCAGACCTATTATGTCATAATAGGTTCTAACTTATATCATATTTAAGACCTACTTAATTGCATGTGATAGGTCCTTTAATATCACATAATATATCTATCTTAAGGGGAGTCAGGTATATTAATGTGAAATGTTTTTGCATATGTGGTCATATTAAGTAATAATAAGTCTTATTATGTGATATTAGGACTTATTATGTGATTATAGATCTTCAATATGACATAAATTTAGAACCTATTATGTCATAATAGGTTCTATTTATATGACTAGACATATGCAAAAACATTTCACATTATACTCAAGAGTCCCCTTAAGACCTATATTATGCATATATTAGGAAATATTACATGTGATATTAGGAGGCCTATTATGCAATGTTAGGTTTAAATATGACATAATAGTCCACCTTTTATGACATAATATTTAGGTCTTACTAAATGACTTGAAAAAATGGTTTCAAATTAAACTTGGAATTTCATTGCATTAAAAATATTCTCTGTCATCTTAAATTATATGCAAAATGGGCTCAAGAAGAAGGGAGTTCTCAAGTGGGAGTTGAGGCAAACGAACTTGTTGAAGAACACAATATAGCTGATGAAAATAGGGAGGAGCTTGACCAAGTTAAACCAATGGAGGTTGAAGGAGAGGGGTCAGGATCTTTACCTCTTACAACCGGTATGGATGAGCATATTGTGGATCTAGCTAAACAGGTGAAAAGAAATATTTCTTATAAAAATTTAGATCATTTACTTGAAATGGATGTGGATGAGTTGAAGCGTCTTAGTGAGGAACCTAGATATACTAAAAGGAGGTCAATGAATAAAAGTGCAAAATAAATAATGTCTGATTTCAACAATCCTAATAATGCACTAGAGAAAGCTCAATTGTTATCAATTGTACTTACTCCCAAAGACTTAATAGATCCACTGAAATTGTTGGGTATAGATACAACAAGTCAAAAGTGGAAAAATTCTCAGCTACAAAAATCTATTGTTGATAATGTTAAGAAAGGTTTTGTGAACATTGATAAAACATATCGAATAGTAGATAAGACCATTTCAAGAAGACTGATGTTGACATCTTTAGTAAATGAAAGATTGCCTCAAAAAAGACAAATCTCTTCACTGTCATCTGAGTTTGGTTTTAGTAGAAGGAAAATATCAAAATATGTGAAAAGGAGAAAGAGTTTGGATGATACTACCATAAAAGGGAATTGGGCAATTATGTGTAGAGCTCCTTGTTCTAATAGAATTGAAGATGTTGTTAGGAACTTCGTGACAAGTTTTTCGAATGATAATAGTTGTCCTTCATTAAACAGTAGAGATGTTATCAAGAAAAGGATTGGCCCTTATCATTATGATCTCAATGTAAAACATTGGTTAGACACAACAAAACATGAATTGTATGTGTTGTTTAATAAAACAAACCCTCATATAAAGATTGGACAAACCATGTTTGAATGGTTAAGGCCATATTATGTGAAGGTAGGCAAAGTCTTCAAAACTTGTTGTTGTCATTATCACATCGAATTTGATCTATACTATAAGGTGTTTTGAAATATTAGATAAGATAGTAATGGTTATGAAAAATCTCCTCCTAAATGAACAAGTCAATTCATAGCATCCATCTTATGTGATAAATCAAATGATAATGCAACCGGTCAAATAATTTGCATAATATGAATTTGTGGAACATGCAGGTAGTTGGCTAAATTGACTTTGAGAGATGAAGATACTGACATGAGGAAGATGTTAAATTGCAAGAGTTACAAGTACAAAAAAATTGAAACAAAATTTGGAAAGGAATCTACAAGGTTAGATTATGTAGACGAGGAAATACCTATTGGAACATTTATGGAAAATTTTCGTAAGTTGATAAAACCATACATATGCCATGGTTTTTTTTCCAAGTGGCAAGCCAAACAATTTAAAACATTAAGAGGCACTTTACCACTTGGAACTATTCTATCCATAGTGGACTTCACAAAAAAATACTCTTTTGCACATCAAAACGAGATTCAATCAGAGTATTATTTTTCAAAGGAAATCACTATTATGGTGCATGTGTTATTGACACACACAAATGAATTTTGATGGTGTTGATAGTACATTTTAAAATTGTTTCATTAAGAAAGAGTACCACTTCTAAATCAGTGATGATAAGGAGCATGACACACTTTTTGTACAACATTGCTTTAATAAATTTTTTCAATATTTGAAAGAGAGAGGCATAACAATAGTTAAAAATTTTGTTTGGTCTAATGGATGTGCGACACAATTGAAATATTCAAGGACATTTTATGCACTATGTAGATATCATCAAAATGATAAAATACTACATGTTTTGAGTTTTCTTAGAGTGGTCATGGAAAGGGTGAACGTGATGGTGCAGGAGCTTGTATCAAACATGATTTAAGAAAGCATCAAATAAATTATACAGGAGATCATACAAGAGATGCACATGATGTTGTTGAATGGTGTAAGAAACACTTTGTGCAACCTAATTATCCTAGTGAATCATCATTGAGAACATACAGGCCCATTCCATATAGAGTGTTTTGGGAGATAACGGTTATGTGTTCTCTTTTAGTGTTTTATTTAAATTTTTTTTAATTTTTTAAAATGTTCCTAGTTCAAATGTTTTAATTTAACAACTTTATCTACATGTATGTTTGTGTAAACATGTACATTTTGCAGATGTGGATAGAAGATCAATGCATGGATGCAAGAGCGTGGAGAGGATAAGATCTTTGCATTGTGTCATGAGTACAGATAATTGCCAATGGACATTGTACACTAGGGATTATTCATGTTTTTGTTCTGATTGCATTTTGGAAAACTATGTTGATTGCAAGAACCAAGAGCTTGTATATGTTAGTGAATGGAAATTGGTGCCACTAGATGTTTTTGACACGTATGAGGATTCAAATGAGGAAAAAATATTTGAAGACATTCCTTTGATTTCTGGTGATTATGACCATATTTCAGGATTGATTAAAAAAGGTATATGACGTACACATTTATTTAAATTATATATATATATATATATATATATATATATATATATATATATATATATATATGTGTGTGTGTGTGTGTGTCCTTTAAAAAGAATGCATACATGTAAATAAATTATATAATTTTTAAATCGAGTACATACATTTTAAATTTATTTAACTTGTTTCAAATTGCAGGAGATATTTTTGCAGTCATAGCAGAAGATGGAAATATAGAATGTGTTAGTTATTATTTATTATGTTGCACAAAAGAAAGAAAGAAGTTAACAAAATCTGAAATGAGCGATAGAATGTCCTTTCCCACAGATTGAATTGATTTTACCGTTTAGATTATTTTAAATAAATTTATTTTAAACATGCACATCTACACATATTTTAATTTTTATATGTACACAGCTCGCTTACGTGCAAATTTTTTATTTCTCATTTCTTATATACATGTACATGCAGGCTCAGTTATAGCACAAGTGACATATTTCAAACAAGTTAAAATTGTTCAACATGGCATTCATTTCACTGAATACCAAATTGAAAACAAGGTATATCAGTATAGCCACTTGGTCATTGTTGTTGGCCTAATTCTTCAAACAGTTCCACATCGTGGGTGGTCTCAAAAGTGGAGACTAGATAGTGAAGATCATGAGAAATTATTAAGTGTTTTTGAAGAGCGGTCTGAACCACTTCATGTGGTATGAACTATTTAGTAAACCAAAGTATATGTGTTTCAACTCATGAATTGAATTAATACTTGATAAATTAGAACTTAACTTGTTTTCAAACTTAGATAAATTATTAAATACATTAAAGTGTTTGAATTTAATATTTGATATATATATATAGCTTGTGTGGACCATATATTATTGAGTTAAATATGAAATTTTCAATTATATTAAATTAGGATGTATGAAGTTAATGTACATGTTAAATAATACTTACGTGCGCGTATGTAAATTAAATTGGGACATGTGGATGAGTTTAAAATGTGTGAAGGCTCGATGTATGGACTTGATTAGGATGTATATATATCTAATTCTAAATGCACATGCATAATTTGTAAGTTGTTAAAATATTTTAGCATGTATGTATGTTTTAAGTAAATTAAGATGACCATGTATTCATTAAATTTTAAAAATGCATTTGTATTAAACTTGATATTAAATTAGGATACATATGTGTGTAAATTTGAATAGGTCTTAAGGGGGTCACATGTACAATTAGGATGTATAGTTTATCTAATTCTAAATGCATGTATGCATATGTAATTTGTAAGTTGTTAAAATAATTTAGCATGTATGTAAATTAAATTAGGACATGTTGCATGTGTAAATTTAATTAAAAATGCATATTAAATTAGGATGTATGTGTTAATTTGATATTAAATTAGGACATGTGTGTAATAATTGAAGAGCGATCTGAACCACGTGATGTGGTGTGAACTATTAAGTACACCTAGAAGTACATGTGTTTTAACCTACATGTGTGAATTTTTAATTTTTAATACTTCAGAATGTTCAGTTCTACTTAACTTGTTCCAATTAAACTTCTAGAATTTAAATTATTGAATATGTTCATTAACTTGAGTTTGTTCATTTGATATGAACAAGTGTGATTTTTTATATTGTTCATGGCTTGCACAATGGAGTGGATATATTGTTCACAAATTTATTTAAATTCAATGCATATCTACATATACATGTTACTTGTAGTAAAATTAAAAATAAACATATCAATCTTTTTTAAATCTATCTACATGTACACAAATTCAATCACAGATCTATAAATTTGAAAGTTTTAAAGTTCTTAAAAACATTTTTTAAATTGGACATTTACACCAATCCAGTCTAGATGATCTTATATAATATAATTTAAAAGAATAATCAATCATGTACATACATATACACATGTGATCTAATAAGTTACATATAATCAAACACATCATTTAACTTAAATAAATATTTAAAGTATATATATCAAACATGCAAATATAAAGTGTGTAAGTAATCTAATATGTGCATGATCATATATAATCTAAATACAAATGATGTGATATATAATCTAGGATCAAATGTACAAACTATACATATAAAGTATAATCTAACCATACATGCACATGACATATTTAATCCAAGATCAAACACATACTGTATAAAGTACATAATCTAACATACATGCATGAAATATATAATCTGATCAAACATAAACTATATAAAGTATAATCTAGAACTTCATACATGCATGAATGTATAATATGAAATTATAAAATGTACATGTATATAAAAAGATAAACAAATGAGCTATAAAGTCCAGCAAATCAACATGCATCATGTCGGTTATGAACATGGCAACCATTTGAGGGAGAGTCTTGGTGAGAGTCTAGATATCAATAGACCCTGCAAAAGTAGAATTTATTTAGATATTAAATATAGATCTCTACACATATACATGTGTGCATATTTTTAAATATAATCAAATCCGACTACTTAAATTTAAATTTAAATATAAATTGCAATGCACATACATACATGTACATATATGCAAAAAACCATAACTAACCTATCCACTAAAAACCTGTGTACCATCGAAAGAATCTCTCCTGCGCACATACTGAGAGCTCAAGCTAGAAGTGACATGAGCTAACTATTATACATATGTATATACATGTATTTTAGGATTAGTCCAAGATCAATTTAAATGATAAAAGCTAACTTCTATTATTTATTAAATGATCTGTATAGATTTATCATACATTACAACATATACATCTTTTAAAAATTTAAACGCACATGTACATACCTATGTATTAGGAGTAGGCTGTATAGTCTAATTATGTCTTGTGATCATACCAACCACATCACTCATGCCTGTATATCTCTCTCTGGCTGTACATATGACTAAGGAGTGTAAGGGGCTAACTAGATGACTAGGCATCATGGATGAAGTGTCTGATTGTAGTAGCATATCCATAAACCCAGTATGGCTCAAACCTCGCAGGTGCTCCTCAAATGAATCCAAGCCCTCATCTATGATATGGAATTGATCAGCTCATATCTCCTCCTCTGTAGAAATAGAGTTATCTATAGGTGGGTCAGTGCTTGGAGCATGCATAGAGTGATGAGAATATTGTGACTACCTTGGGGTATGCATCAATGCATCGGTAGCCTGCCCATCTCTGAGAATATCCTCTCTAACAACAACCAATGGTATCCAAAGATGAGATGAAATAAAATGGTAAGAATATAGCAGGTCCTCGGCTAAATACATTGATATCTGTACATGTCTGCCACCTCCTACTATAGCTTCTACCTCATCTGAGGAAGTGATGCCAGTAGTAATATACTGATCATCTGAATCTGAAGCCACCCCATGACTAGAAGATGCATGATTTGTGGATGATCTCGAACGTGGTTGACTCAACATGTATTTGCCCAACCTATCGAATGATATGGTGGCTGCTATTGATGTAATCTGTCCAATCCTATCAATTGCTTCTCTCTAAGAAGAAATCACAATGTGGTCCACTATTGAGGTGAGGGCTGGAACTAATGCCAAAAATCTCATGGCAACAAGGTCCTTGTGTCTAACCAAAGCTCTATCATGCCTATGATATGCATCTCTGTCAGCAATCTTGCCCCTCCCCTGTCCATAATATGCTGGAATATCAAGGTAGTTTGGTTTCATTTGACAATGAACCTTAGCAAATACCTATTGTGAAAAGTATAATGGTATTTTGTCATTATTAGGATAACAACCATGGGCACCTAAGAAGCGTGGGTAAATCAATTATGTAATGTCTAGATCGATACATCTCATGACCTGATATCATGTCACCTTACTCTTCTCCTGATATTGTGGAAAAATTCTCTCCTTGATGGTCTCCTTCAAGACCACCCTCACCACATAAGAAAAAGAATCATGACCCATCACCTCACTACTCAACTGTCTATAAATATCAGCTATAACCTCCGGTGAAAATGAGGTGTGACTAACTAGGTGGTCCCTCAATGTCCACAAACTATCAAAAATTGATTTGCATGTACTCTTGTACACGCCATCAATATGTGGGTAATCTAATATGACCCTCAACCTTTGTATTCATGGTCACTGTAGTGAAAAATGGTAGCAATATTAGGCAACGAGGGATCCTGGTGTGGAGGATATATATCATCATGTGGCTACTGATCAGGAGCCTATGCAGGTGGATCCTGATTAGGTACATGATCATGGAGTGGACCTTGGGATTCCATCTATCTAGGTAGGTCATAAAGTTATAATAAAACATCAACACACACACATGAAGTGCTTGATCAAGTCCATATCATTCCAAATCATATCAAGAATACCTTTTCTTGGCATCATTAAGATTTTCACTCAATAATGCCACCTGTCTATTGTCTTGGCTTAGGACTGCTCCAACTGCTATGTTGCTTGCATCACATTCAATGGTGAAGAGTTTTTCAAAGCTTGGAAGAACAAGGATAGGTTGAGTAGCCACCTTTGTCTTCAATAGTTCAAATCCTTTATTTGCCTCTTTTGTCCATTGAAACTTATTCTTCACACCTCCTTTGATTGTATCAAGCATAGGTGCACATATCTCACTAAACCCTTTAAGGAACTTCCTATAAAACTGAGCCAAACCATAAAAACTCCTCACTTCACTTATTTTTTTGGGTGTAGGCCAACTAATTATTACTTTTGCCTTTGAGGTATCCATCTTCAAATCACCACTTGAGATTACAAACCCAAGATACACCAACTCCTGTTTCATGAAGTCATATTTCTCCAAATTGATAGTTAGTTGTTCATCACATAATTTTTTAATACAATTTTCATATGCCTAAGATGTTCTTCTTTACATTTATTGAAAATCAAGATATAATATAGATAAACAACAACAAATTTACCAATGTAATTTTTGAGGACTTCATTCATGAGCCTCATGAATGTGCTAGGGGAATTTGTGAGTCCAAATGGCATGACAAGCCATTCATAAAGACCTTCAGTGGTTTTGAATGTTGTCTTCCACTCATCTCCCTCCTTGATTCTGATTTGGTGGTAGCCACTCTTGAGGTCTATCTTGGTGAAATACTTAGCATCCCCTAAATAATCCATCAAATCTTCAATTCTTGGAATAGGAAATTTATATCTCCTTGTAATTTGGTTGATGGATCTTAAATTAGTACAAAGTCTCCAAGTACCTCCCTTCTTAGGTGCCAAAATGGTGGGAACTGCACATGGGCTGATGCTCTTTCTTATAAGACCATTATCCAAAAGTTCTTGAATTTTCTTAGCCACTTCTATGTTCTACTCTGGTGTCATTTTGTAGGTTACTTTATTAGGTAATGAGGCTCTAAGTATAAAGTCAATCTGATGGCTAATGGCTCATCGAGGAGGCAAAGTAGTAGGTGTTCCATCACTTATGATTTCGCTAAACTGATTGAGTATTTTTTGCACTTCATCAGGTATACAATCCTTCTCCGTCTTTTCCTATTTTGGTTTCACAACAAATGCAAACCCTGCTCCTTCTCCTTCTTTGAGAGTGTTCATGAACTCCTTCTCACCAACTAGTAGTACATTTGAACCTTTAGATCTGCCCTCTTCTCCATATCCTATGGATTGAATTTTGTAGGTAACTCCATCTTTTTGAAAGATGTAGAAGTTCTTTTCTCCATGGTGTATTGTTTTTCTACCAAATGGCCAAGGCCTACCTAGCAGTAGGTTGCATGCATCCATTGGCAAGATATCATACAAAATATTGTCTTTTTAGCCTCCTATGGTGAACTCCACCCAAGTTTTCTCATTCACCAAAATATGTTGCCCCTTGTTGAGCCAAGTAACCCTATAAGGATCACTATGTGGGATTCTTTGTAGTTTGAGTTTGCTTATTACTTCTTCTGACACTATGTTGTCAGTAGATCCTAAATCCACCACCACTCTACACACCTTACCCATGATCTTGCACTTTATCCTAAACAAGGACCTTCATTGACTAGGTTTCTCCTTTACTAGTTCTTTGATAAAAAATCTTCTTATCATGAGGTTCTCTCCAACCTCAAAATCTAAGCTCACCTTTGGTGACTTCATAGTTGTTGCATCCTCTTCGATATAACTCACTCTCCTTTCACCTCCTTAGGATGAAGAAGACTTCTTCGAGCATCTATAGGTAGGGTTCCCGAGTTGATGATCGTTGTAGCACTTCATTGTGGAGAAATAGGACCCTTTTCCTAGTCCACTAGATTTTCTAGATCCCCTTCCTCTATAGCTGCTCTTTCTATTGGATTCCCCTTAGGATCTTTTGTCTACACCTCTTCCACCATAGCTACCTCTATGATGTCTGCCTATATTACTTTGCTCTTGTTTCTTTTTACTCTTCTATTTCACCTTGAGTGCCAATTGATAGCACTTGTGGACAATACTAGGACACAACAAGCTTAACTCTTCTTAGATATTCAACCTCAAACCATTCAAGTACCTAGCAACCTTGATGCTTTCATCTTCTACCACCTTGGATCTCAAACACAACTTCTAAAATTATTCAGTGTAGCTTCTCACATCTAGTTCTCTTTGTCTCAAATTTTGTCTCCTTTTGTGTAGTTGGATCTCATAGTCTTTAGAGATATAGGCTTCTCTTACCTTGGCTAACATTCCTTTCCAAGTGGCAATTTGGTTCATACCCTCCTTTTATCTCTACTCTTGGATGAACTTCCACCAAGTCAAGGTTTCTCCTCTCAATCTAGATTTGGCTACCTTCACCCTTTGGGATTCACTAACTCCATCATACCCAAAGTGATTCTCTAACCCTTCAATCCACTCCATAACCACTTCTGGTTCCATTTTTCACTAAAAAGTGGCACTCCTTTTAGGGACTTAACCCCCTAAGGCTTTGATGGCTCTAAGGAAAGGTTCTTCTAGAAAAACAAGATCTAGTTTAGGTGTGGCATCCTCCTCTACCACTTCTTTACCCTTTTCTTCATTGACTTTGATAGTCACCTTCTCGGTTTTTTCTTCTACTTCACCTACTTTATTCTCCAATCGTTCCAACTTTTCCTTGAGGAGTCTATTCTCTTCCTCTTAGTCTTCTACCCTTTTGGCCAAATTTGCATTAGTCACCATATTGAAACTATTTTGACCCACTGATTCAATCTCTAACATAAACTAGTTTCTTCTTATTGGGCTCTGATACCACTTTGATAGGGAGATTCTCTCAAAGGAGTGCAATTTGGTTTTTAGGCTAGGAAAAGGTGTTATTGTGGGCTTCCTTGTTTTTTTAATGCCCTACTCTCCTTGTGAGTCAATCACAACACCCAAACTCCTTTGGAGAACTCTCTACCAATTAGATTGCTCTAGTTACTCAAGTCCAAGGTTATAACTCACATGAGTAAGTTCAACCTCCAACATGCCTAATCCAATGGTGTTCACTTGCAGGGGACTAGGAAGGTTATTGCATGGTTTACCAAATCCATCCATGCTATTTGGGTGTCTTCTCCCTTTCATCTTCCTATCATTTTCATGATTCCTATGTTTAAGGCCTTGTAGCCCTATGAGCCCCTTTTAGCCCTCCTTTTACAGTTTTTCCCCTTTGCCTCTAAAAAATTCCAGTGGACCTCTCAGAAGATTTTTTGATATGGATACCCATTTTGACACCCTTCAATATTTTCAAGGTTAGATCATTTGTCATGTCCGTACAAGTACGGTCCCCAAAATGGCCCTTTTCAAGGGTTTTAGTCTTGTGTGCTTTCATCAACGGGGTTTGTAGGTCTCCACACCCTATCAAGCCTCCACAATTAGTCTGAGGATCTTCCCAACATCTAACTTCAATACCAAACATTTGGCATTACTAGATTTGGTCACCCCTGCAAGAAATAAGGAAAAGAGCAGTCATGTTCCCTAGCCATGATATAGAAGAGCTCGCCTAGGGCATGATTTTACAATGATCAAAAGAAAATTACAGGACACAAAATTGAGTATTTACACTATACACAGACTCCATTACTTGAATCCCAATGGTTGTTGAGAAACTACAATGAGAACTCAAGATGGAACCTTTTTTAGTGCCTTAACTCCTTTGCTCATACCCAGAGCAGTGTAAACAATAAATAATTGTAACACACCAATTAAACCTACATAATGAAAGGACACAAATAAATTTTAAGCACCAAAACAACATGTGCTAAACATCCATGAAGGTATAGTACGGAAACTAATCCATCTGATATGGACTGCAATAAACAATTTGATAAATTTTATTGAAAACCAGCAAATTACTTCAAGTTGCTAATGAAAAATCCAATCTTAGAGCTTCCAACTCTTATAAAACATTTTTAGTGGCCTTATATATGCCTACTTAATTAAATACAACCACCAATAGGACCTATAACTACCGATTTGAGCATTTTTCCAAAATTACTCACATTTTGACAAAATGTTGTCAAGTCACCATGACAACTTTTACTCTATAATGCATTTTGACAAATATTGCAAATCTTCACACTCTTGACCCCCTAGGATGATTTACTCACATAAAATAAACATCTTCAAAAGCCTTATGAGGCCTTACAAGGAGTTTTACAAAATTTTCTATGTCATGCCATTTAAGGCTTACAAAGGCATATAGGCCAAAACAGAGTAAAAAAACTAAATTTAATGACAAAGAAAACTATAAAACAAACTCAACCGTACTTTTGGACTCTTCAATAGTCATTTATTCAGCCATTAACCCAATGAGGATCATTCACACCAAAAATTTAAAGTTCACTAAGAAACCTCAGGTGCTCCTGCACCAATCCTTGTCCTCAATTTTAGCATCCAATATTGAATCACCTTCCTTGATAGCCAAGAATACCCATTCCTTCCCATTGTCAGATCCACTAGCAGATTCTTCTACCGGTATATCATCTGAACCAGTAATGCCTTCCTCATCTATTATGTAGCATGATTTGTCTCTATTTTTCTTCTACTTATACTTGTTCTAATATCCAACGTTAGGCTTAAATGATCTTTTAACTCTTTCTTCAAATCTTGAATTCCTTTCAAGACATCTATCATTTTCATGATTCCTATGTTTAAGGCCTTGTAGCCCTATGAGCCCCTTTTAGCCCTCCTTTTATAGTTTTTTCCCTTTAACTCTAAAAAATTCCAAAGGACCCCTCAAAAAATTTTCTAATATGGATACCCATTTGGACACCCTTCAATATTTTCAAGGTTTGATGGTTTGTCATGTCCGTACATGTACGGTCCCCAAAATGGCCCTTTTCAAGGGTTTTAGTTTTGTGTGCCTTCATCAACAGGGTTTGTAGGTGTCCACACTCACTCTAAGGATCTTCCTAACATCCAACTTCTATACCAAACACTTGGCATTAAGAGATTTGGTCACCCTTGTAAGAAATAAGGAAAAGAGCAGTCATGTTCCCTAGTCGGGCTATAACAGAGCTCGCGTAGGGCATGATTTTACAATGATCAAAAGCAGCTTCCAGGACACAAAATTGAGTATTTACATTTTACATATACTCTATTACTTGAATCACAAGGGTTGTTGAGAAACTACAATGGGAATTCAAGATGGAGCCATTTTTAGGGCCTTAACCCCTTTGCTCATACCGAGAGCAGTGCAAACAAGAAAGAATTTTAACACACCAATTAAACCTGCAAAATGAAAGGACACATAATTTTTAAGCACCACAAAAACAAATTCTAAACATCCATGAAGGTATAGTACAAAAACTAATCCATCTGGTACAGACTATAATAAACAATTTGGCAAATTTAATTGAAAAACCAACAAATTACTTCAAGTTTCTTACGAAAAATTCAATCTTAGATCTTCCAACTCTTATAAAATGTTTTGAGTGGCCTTATATATGTATAATTAATTAAATCAAACCACCAATATGACCTATAACTACCGATTTGAGCATTTTTCCAAAATTGCTCACATTTTGACAAAATGTTGTCAAGTCACCATGGCGACTTTTACTCTACAATGCATTTTGACAAATATTGCAAATCTTCACACTCTTGACCCCCTAGGATAATTTACTAACATAAAATAAACATCTTCAAAAGCCTTATGAGGACTTACAAGGAGTTTTACAATTTTTTCTATATGATGCCATTTAAGGCTTACAAAGGCACATAGGCCAAAACAGAGTAAAAGAACTAAATTTAATGACAAATAAAACTACAAAAAAAACTCAAGCACACTTTTGGATTCTTCAATAGTCCTTTATTCAACCATTGATCCAATGAGGATCATTCACACCAAAAATTGAAAGTTCACTAAGAAATCTCAGGTGCTCCTGCACCAATCCTTGTCCTCAATTTTAGCATCCAATGCCGAATCATCTTGCATGATAGCGAATAATACCCATTCCTTCCCATTAATGGATCCACTAGTACAGTCTTCTATCAATTCATCATCTGAACTAGTAATGCCTTCCTCATCTGTTATGTAGCATGATTTGTCTCTTTTTTCCTTGTACTTATACTTGTTCTGATATTCAGGGTTAGGCTCAAATGATCTTTTAACTCTTTTTTCAAATCTTGAATTCCTTTCAAGACATCTAGATACAATATTACCAATCTTATTACATGCAAAAAATTTAAAAGGTTCTTTTACTTCATACTTACTTCATATCGGTCCTTTCGATACTCTTCTAGAAAATAGTCCTTCAAGTTGCTCAAATTCATCATCTTCTCTTTTCATATCTTCTAACTCCTTTGCATATAAAGCTTTCCAGTCTTGCTTACCGGTTGCAGATGTAGATGCATGAAAAGTAGGTTCAGTCTTCACAGCTCCATAAGGTCCAAATTCCTCAAGCTCAAAAGGAGATAGTTTTCCAACCAAGGTATCTCTATTGACAGATGTATTAGCTATTGTTATCAACTCATTAATAGTAGTATCCTTCATTTTGTAAGTCGGTGGTAGGGCTCTCAGAACTTTAGAAACAATTTCATCTTCACTTAGAGTTCCACCACAACATTGAATTCCCATAACAATCTCATTTACCCTTTCCTTGAATGTAGTAATCCTGTCATCTTCTTTCATCCTCAAGTTTTCATATCTCACCCGGTAGCCATCAAGTTTAGCAATCTTTATTGGAATTCTACACTCAATAAGAATATAGTTGATGTTTTCATTGATGTAAAACAACCAGTAACAAGTTTCTACACATACACCGACATGCAACGACATCGATAGGCACATTCACGGGCATCTAGCTTACACTGACAATGATGTATACCACCTCTTAGGCTAACATGAGACAAAGTTTTGTTTATATGAATTGTATTGTAAATGTAATTAATTATTTGTAAGTTGACATGATGTATTGTAGAGACTCATATACGTATGATATCTTATAGATCATTTTGTATTGAGAAGGATAGGACTTTTGGAATAGAAGGATATTATGTAAAGACAACAAAAGGTTTTGGTTAAGGTATTTGACTGAGCTTAAATTGGTACTGAACTAAGAATTAGAGATTCTTCTATTGAGAAGTGTAGTTAGTGAGACTCTTCTATTGAGAAGTGAGCTCTAGGTTGTTGGCCTTCCTGCATGTGCAGGCCCATCTTGTAAGAAATATTTATTCATATTGGAGAGTGAGTAAATATTGTTGCTCAAAAATCTCATTGAGGTTATTCCCACACTGGGTTTCCTCACCAAAATATCATGTTTTATGGTGTGCATTTATGCTGTCTCTGTTATTTCTATTTGCCGCATTATTTCTTGTTTATCAGTACATTAATTTAAGTTGCAAAGTTGTAAATAAGTTCAAATATTACAAAAACCGGTTAGACACTGATTCACCCCCCCTCTCAGTGTCTTTGGGACTTTCATTGCATCTAACAATCTTCATTGTAGGGTCACCTTCATTAAGCATCTCCAACTTATCCCATATAACCTTTCCAGATTATTTGTCTATTAATCCCATTATTTGTTGATCAGAAAGAGAACACAAGAGGGCTTCTCTTTCTCTACAATCCTTCTCAGGCTCCTTGTCCAGGTTTTCCGGAGGAGGATTTCTAGATCCTAGATTAAAGGGTGTGACACCATTTTGTGTGATCTCCCAAATCTCATTGCCAATACATCTTAGACGAGTCTCCATCTGAATCTTCCATACTATGTAATTTGTTCCATCAAGCCTGAGAATATCCTTCAAAAGATAGCTCCATAAGAGCTGGATGAACTTGAACTGTTAGTCACCATATGATCTTCCTCAAGCGGTTAAGATTTTTACAAAGAGGAGCAAAGCTTTGATACCAATTGTTAGAGAGTTTAGATAATTGGTAGAAAACTGAGAGGAGGGGTTAATCAGTTGTCACAGATTATAGGAACATTCAAAAATTAAACTTTAATACTAGAACCCACAACAATAATACGAGAAGAGTAGTTAATCCAATTAAGCATAAATAGTAATCACAGAATAAAATACATCCCCACAAAACCAAGATTTGTACGTGGAAAACTTGGTAAAGGGAAAAACCATGGTGGGAAGCCTACCCATAGTCAGATAATACTTCTGTAGGAAGTATGTGAATTACAATGAAGGGGCATGCACTTGTAGGAAGTCCAACAACCTAGAGCACACTTCTCATCACAAAAGGAGCCTCATTGACTACATATAAATCCAGACCACAATCCAGAGGTGTTGAACTGAAAAAGATAGCATATCCTATGCCAAAGTATAGTTATGGTTAAGATCAATTCTAGAGGACAAAGCCTCTTACATAAACCCAATTCAATCTCCAATGATTGACCAACTCCTTTGCCTAAATGATATTATATTATTTGCACATTACATTCCTTGACCATGACCTCTTACATTAACCATGATGAATTACAATGATATCTTACATCTATTTATACAAACCCTCGACCATAAACAATTAGGCCAGCTACTAGACAATAAACCCATTACATAATTACAAATCAGGTAATCCTTAGACCAAATAATATCAACACATAAGACATCCCAGAAATACATCAATAGGTCCTATCCAGACATTATATTAAAGTCGGTCCATAACCTAGATCAATTGGGACCAACTATAGGTCCACACACTTCAATAATGATCTCCAAATGAAAATTCTTGAACATGATCACCAACAACATCCTGAAACTTCATCAGGAGCTGCACGAACACCAATTATGCAATTCATCAAAGATCTTCATCAAAAGCTCTACTCATGAAACCCTTGACGGAACCAGAAACCAATCTTCTAAGCAAGCAGGATAGCATCCAATCACACGACCAAAACCAACTGACCAAATATGAGTATTAGTTAACTAGAGCTTGTCGGATCATACCAGATCCAAGTAAACTAGAAACCACTCAACCTACGAGGACTAGAAGGGTGTCGGTAAAGCATCCAAATAGCTAGTGTTGACATCAATTATAAAACATCAATGCAACACATAAAAAATTCCACCAAAGGGCCAACAACACCTTTACAATCAATAAGAAATCCTTATAGAAGACACTACTTCACAAAGGGGAAATTTTAATCTTCAAGAAGGAGGGATGTTTGAAATCACTTTCCCCCTATATATAGAGCAAGAAGATATGGGATAGAAATAGGCTATTATGTTTCTTCCAAAAGTATGATTGCACATTAAATTGTACCATCATGAATGGCAATGAGCCCCTAGTAAGTGAGCTACCAATGTCACATAATGATGAGCAACATAATAGCCATTAATATTATTTAAAGACATGATATATTGAATGAGGTATTTGAATATGACATGTTAAATTCTCTACTAGAAGTGAGATTAAAAACATGTATAAGATGATGAATGTTAAAAGTCTTTAGAGAGAGAGAAGTTTAGAGGAGAAGAATAGGCCACTAAGTCATACTTTTCTTGCACACAAGAAATCTTAGGAGAGGGATAAGTGTAGTCCCTTAGAGTCTTATTCCTAGAAGAAGGGATTTTAGAATGAGTTGATGATGAAGCCTCATAAGTGGGGTTAGAAATCTCTTGAGGAGATTAATAAAGAGATTTGTTCATCACCAAGATTTCCTTGTGAGGGGGATGAGTCTTGAAAGAAGTAATAGATGATTTAATTGAGGTGAGGTTATCATCACTACAAAATATATAATTCATATTGAGAGATGGTCTTTTAGATGCTTTGGTGGGATAAGAAGGATTATGTCTAGGTCCAAATGAAGCTTCATGTGTATTATGTTCTTAAGGAACTTTAATTCCTTATTCATTTGTGCCACAACCATTGCCATCATAGCCACTCTTAGCTAAAATGTGAAAACCGAGACCATAAAGGGATGCCAAATAAAAAGGAGATGATGATACCTCATAGATCTCAGTGCTATATGAATTAGAGGAAGGATTTAAAGAATCATTAGAAGTAGTCATAAAGTGGTTACTTAGTTGTTTAGACAAAGTAGGTTTCTCTTTAGGTTCCTCCTTATATTTTTCCTTCTCAATATTAGATTTGTTACATGGTAACCTATATTCTCCTACAAAATTAGGGGTAAAGTCTAGAAATCCCCAATCATCATTTGTGATCACTTCTTAGGGAGAAAAGAGATCCTTGGGAGGAGATTATGATTGAGTAGAAGAATCAGGAGTACTAGAAGGAACATGATCATTAAAGGAAGTAGATGTATTTGAAGAAATAGAAGGATTGGAAGAAGAATGGGAAGTAGTTGAACAAGAAGATCCAGATTTTAATGGTTCTTGAGGTTTGGCAGCAAACAAGGTGTATGTCATATTGTTATAAATGAATTCGACTTTCCTATGCAAAGTTGAGGGTACAACTTGCATGCTATGAAGCCAAGTTCTCCCTAATAAAAGGTTATGTCAAATTACTAGGAATGACATGAATAGGTGTAGGTAACACAATAGGACCTACCCTAACAGGCAAGGTTATGACACCTAGACATTGTTTAGAAATATTATCAAAGTCTCAAATAGTAAGAGAAGAAGATTCAATGACAGAACAATCCGCATTAATCTTATCCAATAAGTCCACACCACAAACATTAAGGCTAGATCAATTGTCCACAAGGATTCATCTTATAGCACTATCATGGATAATAACCACAATCATAAGAGGATCATATTGATTTTGAATTTTAGGACAAGGTAACTCATCTTCTGTGAATACAATTTGAGCTTTGGATTTGTTTGTAGGATCAATCAAAGTGGACATGTTATTAGGTGTCACTGTAGGTAGGACATCTAAGTTTTTCAAAGCATCTTATAACATCCCATGATAAGGAGGTGAAGTTTAAACCAAATCCCAAATAGAAATCTTAGCATGAGTGGCCTTAAGTTGTTCAATAAGATCATAGTCCTTACTAAGGACTGATATACGAGGTTCTTGTGGAAGAATAGGATGAGACGGAGAATGTAAAGTTGGGATAACCAAACGAGGACTAGGTTGCCTATTGTTTCTTGTTTTGTAGATATGAGCAACCAGATTATAACTCTCTCCAGTCAGTTTCTTAGCATACTCATAAGGGCTTTTAGTACGATAACCTCCTTGCATAGTAATAATAGGTTTCTTAGGAGTGCAAAAAGAATCATTAGCATAGCCACCTTGAACCACTAAGATAGGCTTACGTGGGGAATTTTGAGAAGGACAAGCACCTTGAACTGTGAAGAGGGGTTTATCAGGTGTTTCATTCACATGTATCAAATTGATTGAGGATGGTTTAGGATTATCAAAGGTGTCCTTAGAAGAAGAATGAACAATATTGTTCGAAGAATTGTTGATAGTCTCTCCTTTCACTAAAATGTTATCATGGATAAGACCAATTTTAGGAGGGAGACTAGAAGTAGGCATTGATATTTTAGGAAAGTTCATATCATCCTATATCACCAAAGGAGCTACATTGGGAGTAAAATCTCTTGGAGATAGATCAACATTACCCTTTAAACTCCTACCTTTGAGAGGGAGATCTTTGAAAAAGATGTTAACCATGTCATCTTCAACTAGGCTATCCTTATGAGTAGAACCAAGTTGAGGACAGGGAAATGCTTTGTTTTTAGAGGGAGGATGGTTGATATTCATGGAAGGTGAGATGCTATCAAGGGAGTTATTAATCACTATTTCATGTCCTTTGGCTAGGGTTATCTCATGAGGGAGAGAAAAAACAACACCTTCTTCTAATGGTTCATCTCAAATAGTGAGGTCATTAGGAAAAGTATTACAAATATCTTGCACAAATATGCCCTTATTGCTATTGCTAATTTTGGGAGAAGGGAAAACATTGTTCATTAATTTTTCATCCATAGGAAGTAGAGAATCACTACATGTGTTTACATCATCTTATTGCCTCAAAATGTGTTTAATAGGATCTTTAGGGGAGAGAGAATTAAGGAAATTGATTATAATTTCATCTTCTTTTTGTAAGGCGTCTTTAGGGGTAAGACAAACTTTAGGAGAAGGGAAAGTATTTCTTATTAATGCATCATCACTAGTAGGAATTTTGTTGGAATCAAAAGAGGAAATGCCATCACTAAGAAAAGTAGGGACCATACCATCTTCTTGCACAAAATGAACCTCATGAGGGGAGTATTATTTAGGAAGGAGATGAACATCTTTCTCCAAAGATTCATGCTGAGGAGGAGATCTTTGGAAGAAGTGGTCATAACCTCTTGTTGTACTAACATGCCCCCATTGGTAAGACCAAATTTAGGAGAAGATAAGTCAATGTCCATCAATACCTTTTCACTTAGAGAGACATAATTTAGGGAAGGTAAAGTAAAATTAAGAAAGATGTTTATGATATCATCCTCCTCCTCTAAAATAGATAGATGGGAAGGGCACATTTTAGGAGAATTGTCACTATCACTCTTCAAATCTTCATCCTTAGAGCATGGGAGAGTTTTGAAGGGATTGGTAACAACTCTTTTAGGCACTAAAATGGTGTCATAGATAGGAAGAGGTTCTTTAAGAGATGGAAAAATTGAAACAAGGGAAGCTCAGCCATTATCACATTTACAAAATGAATGCATCATGACAAAAAAATTCCTCTTTCCAATGATAACCAATGCAAGCAGTCTAAATGTTGATTTAGAAAATGAAATTTATGAGTGAAATGTGTTCATAAACCAGATATTAAATTAATGATCCAAATTAAGCCATCCACAAGTTCAATTTTGAATTGAAAAATTAGGGTTTTAACAAAATTAACCTCTAAATTTTGAAATTTGCAAGAAATTGAAACTTATAAATGTAAATTTGAATTTGAAATAGGAAAAAAACTCAGCTCTGAGAACATAAATCAGAATTATAGAAGGTTGGATTCACATCGGATTAACCAAAATATGGTGGCGGGAAAAGCGAGATCGGGTGACTAGGACCTAATCCCACTTTTGCCAACACATTGGGAATACGAAAGAGCTTAGGGAGATAGCTCACTTTGGCTACTTCTTAGCTGATGATTTCAGTGATGGATTGGGATGGTGGTAAATAGGATCAATGCTTCTGGTTGTAGCTCTAGCCTTAGCAACTATTGTCAGTTCCTTCCTATATTTTTTTTGCATGACTGATTTCTGTACAGGTAATTTTGGGCTCTTCTCCTTTTAGGTTTCGAACCTTCTTCATTGAGATCCACTGGTTGACTCAATAAATATTGAGCATAAAGTTCAAAAAACTATCCATCAATCTCATAACCCATCAGTTGTATCTATGATGTTCGCTATTCTACTACTTTGATTAGGCATTGGTTAGTGTCAACCATGAAACTTATTGTGTTAGCATACTTCCCAACAATATCTTTACGTATTCTTTCCCTGTCATGTATCTACTTCTAAAAATTCCTCCAATAGCCCCATAGGTTTACATTGTGGGCTTTGGAATCACTAGAGCTATACAGATACTCTCAGATTTGTACTCCAACTAGCCTATAAAATGCCCATTGTACTAGACCAACTCCTGGAATCTCATTCTTGAAATGAAAGAAAATACAGAAGAATAGATATCCAATATACTTGAAGGAATTTTCTTTTTTTTCTTTGAATTTCTTCAATTTTTTAATTAGCTCACTCCAGAGTAACTCGCAAATATCATACTTCTTATCTTTCCTCAACATCACATATGCAACATAAATGGCAGTACTAGAAATAAATTTTATCCTATTGGAATAATAAATTTTGCATCCTATTACCATGAAGGCAAACTGGATGTCATCCTCCAAGATATCATCAATTGTAATCACTCTTCTATCGAATTTAGATACAGTTGCAGTTGTTACAACACCATTATTTGTAGCTTTCAAAGACAACAATTGACCAAATGCACATAACCCTGCATCAGCTTGAATTACTCCCTTCGTGATCTTATGTGGCTTATCCAACCATACGAAGTCATCATGAATATGATTTAATATATATTGAATCCACGCCTGCTCATATGCCATGAGGAATTTCACAAACTGCACAAAACCCTTTCTATCCAAATCCAGAAATCCAGGTTTCAACATGGAGCTTCCATCCAAGAGCTTGTTATTATATAGATTCAACATTTTGGAACTCCCCAATTCTTCAATCAGACATGCATATAAGCTCTAACATCTTCCTTATATAACACTGTAGTGTACGGACAAAAAAACACTCTTTGGATTGTCATCCATAGAGATACACGAGTGATCTTTGAGATTCAAACGAGGGCGCTTGGTGATATTCACAACAAGAGGGGTTGTGGTACTAGACACAACCTTTTGGCAAATTTAAATTCCAAATATCAACCAAAAAAAGGTTTGCAAAATACCTTTGACGCTAGAATAGGTTTACATGCTAAATCTCTTTGGAAATCAAATAGCACTTGGTTTCGCTAATCGTCTTCTTTGTAGAACAATCTAAGATTATTCTCTTTAATTCATAATATGATAATTGAAGTGAAAAAGTCACATTTTATCCATTGCAAACCTAACTTTTCACTGTAATAAATGCACTTTTTTGTAATTGTTCCAGATATTCTCCATCTGATATAAATTCTTCTTCAGATCTTCAAATCGGTTCAAATATTCTGGAGATTCATCAAAAACATCTGTAACCAACATATACACTTCTGCAACCTACCAAAAATAGGCACATAGGTTTGCATTGCAGGCTTTGGAATCACCAGAGCTATAGAGATACTCTCAGATTTATACTCCAACTAGCCTATCAAATGCCCATTGTACCAGACCAAATGCTGGAATCTCATTCTTGAAATAAAAGAAAATACAGAACAATAGATATCCATACTTCAAGGAATTATTCTTTTTTCTTTGAATTTATTCAATTTTTTAATCAGCTCACTCTGGAGCAACTCACAACTATCATACTTCTTATCTTTCTTCAACATCACATATGCATCATAAATGGCAGTACCAAAAATAAACTTTATCCTATTGAAATAATAGACTTTGTATCCTATTACCATGGAGGCAAACTGGATGTCATCCTCCAAGATTTCATCATTTTTCATTGCTCTTCTATCAAATTTAAATCCAGTTGCATTTGTTACAACATCATTCTTTGTAGCTTACAAAGACAACAATTGACCAGATGCACATAACCCTATGATGTATTGAATTAATCTCTTCATGATCTTATGTGGCTTATCCTGCCATATGAATTCATCATGAATATGACTTATTATATATTGAATCCACTCCTACTCATATGCCATCAGGAATTTCACAAACTACACAAAAACCCTTTCTATCCAAATCAAGAAATTTAGGTTTCAATATGGAGCCTTCATCATATAGCTTGTTATTATATAGATTCAACATTTGGGAACTCCCCAATTCTTCAATCAGACACATATATAAGATCTAACATCTTCCTTCTTACCGGATGTAGTTCCAACACCAGAATCAGGTGCGGACCCACTTCCTACCTCTAAATCAGTCTTTTTGACCCATGTCTTCTTCATTTGATCTATGATCTCTTCACCTTTTCGTTTACCCTTCTCGTTTGTCTTCACATTCTTTCTTTTTATCTTTAGGACCTCTCCTATTCATGTTTTTGCTTCTGCAATACTTAGCAATGTGAACGGATTTCTTGCATGCATAGCAAACAACATTTTCTTGCATAGGCCTGAAATTCATCTGATTCCTTCTCATTCTACATTGGCTAGCAACATGTCCAAACATACCACATGCATATCATCTGACATTTCTCCTATTCTAGAAGTTATTCATCAAACTTTTGCATTCATCTGACTTATGTTCTTATTTGATGCATTTAAAATATTGACTAGTAAAAGTAGGACCATTCTTGATCATCATATTTATGTATTGACTATCCATATGACCAAATTTGTTGCAAACAAATTAATCTCCATTGAACTTATGAGTATTAGGTTGCCTTATCGGAGACCTTCTTGAGTTTTTTTCCAATGGGCTTTCTTGGAGTATTCACCTTTCTCAAATCTAAGACCTCGAGTGTCATTAGAATTCTTCTAACTTGCAAGCATCTCATCAAGTCAGGCTGAACTATTCCAGAATTTCTCATTGTATTCATTTGCAGCATCAAGATTAACTTTGAGAAGTAGAACCTAGTTTCCAAGATCTTCCTCATGTTCTCTGAATCTTGTAGGTCATTTTTCAATTATCTAATTTCATCTTCAAGTCTGCAGCATTCATCTAATTTGTCTATGAGGGACTGAGTAAGCTTTTCTTCATTTTTCTTTCTTTCTTTCTTCAATCTCATGACAATAGCTTCCATCTCATTCTTGTAGACTATATTAGCTCTAGCAAGTCTTTCACACTATTCAGTCTTTTGTTTCAAGGCTTCTTCATCAATGCTCTAACTTTCTTTCTCGTTTATCTTATCAACAAGTTATTTCTTCTTATCCCTTGAATTGTTCAATTGATCTTTCAATGTCTCAATATATTCCTTAGTATATTTATGATTTTCCTTCACTTGTTGATTCTCATCCTATGCATGATCAATATCTTCAAGAGAAACAACCAACTATTGTTTCAGACTACCAAAATACATTGATTCACCTTCCCAGATCAACCTCTACTTGTTAGGCTTCTTCCAAGGAACTATGCTCTGATACCAATTCTTGTAATCAATGAACACTAAGAGAGGGGTGAATCAGTGTTTCACAATTTTTAACTTTATCAATCTAATATTTGAACCACTTAATGCTTATGAAAGAAAGTAAAGTGCAAAAATAGAAAGCAAAGAACAACATCACCATTACACCAAGATTTTTACATCAAAACCCAGATAAGGGAAAACCATGGTGGGATTCAAATCCATAATATTATTATACTTAGTTAGAAGTATAAAAATATCACATAAGTGGAATGCACATGCATTCAAGAACGTTGCCTAGAGCTCACTGCTCAAATTAAAATTAAGGGAAACAACTTCAAAAGGCTCACCACCTTACAAATAATTGTACGATATTACAAAGAACTTTTAACTATACAAAATATGTGTTCTTACTCAATTCTGCAACATTTCTCTGTTCAGTTACTATGTTGTATACCAGAGCACAAATGTTCACCATTCGCATGTGGAACTATGCATATTCACTTATACATACATCTCACACAACCATCGATATCTAAAATGATCAAGACAATCGGTCTTACATATCCGCATTACAAAATAAGAACCATTTGATGTTAGCTTCAAGAACACGCCACAAAAAATGAAACTTGTAAATAAGTCGACTCAACTCCAAATCTAATGCACATGCGTGCCAAAAGGAAATGTCCTCATGCTTCCCCCATGATATCTCACCATCCTTGAACATGCAAGCAATAACCAAAATCAATCCAGAAGATTTGCAAATCGAATCACCACAGATTACCTGAGATATACACTGTTCTTTCCAAAAACATGATTACCGGATCTTCTAATTGACACCAAACTTAACACCAAAGGCCATAAATATAGAATAAGGCCAATTACATGACCAAAAACCTTCTCCTAGATCTGCAAACCAAAATACACTACCAAGATAATCTATTAAGCAAAATTATATACTATTGGATACATATCTTCTTACTGGACCTCACCGGACTCAATCAATCTCAACTCAATCTTCTGAAATGATGAAAAAATGAAGTGCGGATACCAAAACTAATATGAGTTTGCATTAATGACAACATCTCAACATGTGTGCAGTGTCTCTTGCCAACAATTTTGATGTGGCAATCAAAAAAATTAATAGTCATGAAGCAATGGTTGATGCGAAGGCAAGGGTGGATAAATAGGTTATGGATATCATAGATAAACATGTTTGGGAAGCGACAGTTGATATGGCGAAGAAGTTGGAGAACTAGAAGAAATTTGAGGGGATATTGAAAGAGCTCTTAAGAAGGTGATATAGAAAAATGAGAACAAAATTGTTTTCAAACTAAAAGAGAACTAGGAGCTCCTGCTTGGAAAATTTGAGAAAATGGACAAATGATGTCAAGAGATGGTGGTGAAATATTCAACTTCTCTTAAAGCTATACAATATTAAATTGATTAGAGGAGAGCCAAATGCAAGCAACATGTTCTATCTCCTTTTTTGTTAGTTGAATTCCCTGCTTCCATGGTTAAGGACGCTCTGAATTCTCGTAGCCCTAATTCTATTAAAGATTCAAATAAAAATATTTACATTTTTGAAAAAGTTCTTAGTTTATTTAATGATTGGCAAGAAGACAATCCCTCTGCGCAGTAGCCCATCTCTTTGTGCTTTTGGTTGTTAGTTAGTTTCGTTGGTTTTGTTGTCCTTTTTGTTGTCTTTTTTGTCTCTGGTTTAGTTTGTGTTAGTGTTTTTTCATTGGTATTTATTTGTTGGGGTTCTTTTTTGCTAGGTGTGCCCTTTTTATTTTCCCTAAGTGACACTTTTCTACAGTTATGTAATACATTATAATGGTACAAGCCCATCCCACTTTTCATAAATTATAACTTTAAGGAATTCTTAGTAATACTACACAAGAGTACACTACTCAATCATTAAGAGTAAAGCATCTGCATGAAAACTACAACCAATCCTAAAAGATCAATCCTTCACAAGGTCACTATACATGAGTGTAAGTAAAATCTTTTTAATAAAATATAGCTAAGGGCCTAGCATGACTGAAGAAGAAATTCAAATGGTTTAGCAAAATTTTAAATTAAAATGGCAATAAAAAACGTATTCATTCATTGTGGGCCATCATATCGCATTTTCAACATAAGGATGTATGTCAACCTTAAGAGTTATTGTGGCCCTTTAATTACACATGTTATCAAATATAACTTATTAGAAACTAAAAAATATATATTTGAAATCATATAGTAACCACAAATGAACAAGACTAGCCAAAATGATGTAACCATATTCAATGGTCATAATGCATGAAGGGTGTCTTAGTATCAAATATTGGGATAACTAAGTTCTTCATTATCAAGATGAAGAAATAAATATTATTTGATTTGTAGAGATAACATTTAAAAATGAAGTGGTAAAAGGAATGAAAAATTAAGGGTGAGAAAAGAGGAACCAACAAAAGAATATTCTATTTCTAACCAACAAAGAAAATAAGGAAGATAATGATAGTTGAAAATATGAACAACTTAGAGGTTATTATTATTCATTTCATTATTATTCAAGAAATCTAATAGCATTTTGACATGCACAATTAGGAATTAAATATTGTATGTGAAAGGAAAAAGATAATTAATTTATTGAACTTACAACATTTTCTTAGTAAATTAATTATTCCACCCCAAGAACTACGATGATAGAATGTCTTTCTTGTATTATAAGGCTAAATAACAAATAAAAATTTGAGTACACTACCTAAAAGAATATAATTAACAAATCCCATAACACAGTCGCAAACCAAAAGATTCAAAGACCAACACAATTATAGATAGGAGCATATATCAAAAGGAGTGACAATTTGCATTAGCTAATCCCTAAATTTTTCCAAATTTTATCATTTAACTTTAGACATAACACTAAGAAAATATAGTTTACCATAGATACAACTTCCATCAATACAAATAACCAAAGATATAATAAAAAAGAAATGTCCTCAATAGATACACATTTTAAATATCTATATAATTATAATATTCTATATAACTTAATTAAAAAAATCTACATATTGATTATAATCATAATAATAAACTTAACTTCAAATCTAAACTTTAATTATTATTGTTTTAAATTTATATAATTATTAATTATATTTATATAATATCAACTATAAAGATCTGTTGAATAGAATAATATTAATAAGGATAATATAATATAATACCAAACTATAAAAAGGGCAATTTTGTTAAATATTAGAAAATACAATTTTATACTAAAAACATCATAACATTTTTTCATATGAATTAGATCTTTCATTCTAAACATATCTAACAAATAAATAAATTTTTCAAGCACATTAAATTAAATTCACCAAACATCACAATTAACTCTTGGAAGCACTCATTAAGAAACAACATTTTGTTTTGCCATAACAAATTAAATCAATGAGAGCACTTTCACTATCTATACTTCAATGGTATAAGCTTAAAATAACAATAGTATATAAATATGTATTTTCCTTTGAAAGTCAAGTTCTTGCATTGCAAAATGAAGTGATCACAAAAAATGTTATTATTATTTTATATGTTTTAAATAAGTTCTTTAAATAGTAATTCTTGAGACATGTCATTACATTACACATCTTCTTTGTGTACTTAACTCTCTTCACATAATTAATTGCATTAGAAATATCAATCTACAAAAACCATTTAATCTAGTTATTATTATATTTATGTGCATATATGTGTATATGTATACAATATTGTATAATAAATTGCATAATTTCTGAATAAATATATCTAAAACATTTATAAAATTAACAATTTATTTTCAAATTTATTGAAAAATTTTCTAATTTTTTTTTTCCAAGTATAATAATCTATTGCTTCTTCAATTGAAAAGAATTAATATGAATGAAAAAATTAATAAAAACTAGTCAGAAACTTGATTGCCACCCTCCCACCTTTAGTTTAGGTTGAAATGACCTAATGCTATAATGGTATCTCTCTAGACATTCAGGCAGGCATTGCCAAAGCCCTTCCTTTAAATTATAAGCAACACCTTCTATAATTTTATATATGATTGAAACATAAACAAACAAAAGTGCAAAATCATAAATACAATAAAGAAGGGTTTAGTGTTTACAATTTTCTTGATATTCAATCTGAACTTTAATGATATTTACAAGTTGAGAGAGGGAAAGTATCACTAGGGTGCTTTTCTACCCAACCATGGACTTACTAGTCTATTGAAATTAGGGTTTTTGAAATTTGATTGGAAATTAAAATTTTAAATAAAATTTTGAATTGTAAAATCGGAAAACACTTAAATCTGAAATAATTAATCCAAATTAAGCAATTCACAAGCACGATTTTAAATTTGAAAATTAGGGTTTTGTTGAATTTAACCTCTAAATTTTTAAATTTCACTTCAAAATCAAACTTGTAAATAAAAATTTAAATCTTAAATTGCATAAAAACTCAAATGTGAGAACATAAATTAGAATTAAAGGTGTAAAATCTTAGGTTCACAAAAATGTAAAAGGTGAAAAATTAGGGTTTCCATCATAGAAGGAAGAAACAACTAATGTTTTCATAAGGACCTTTTACATTCAAAAGAGGGGTTGAATCTAATTGAATTAGTCACAAACCAACTAAGATTAGGACTGAAAATAGTGATTGGATTCAAGGTGTGAATTTTTTTACCCTCTTATGTAAGTTGAATTGTTGAAATTAAGGTAAAGTGTTGGAAATGAGACTAAAAATGTAGAAACGGTGAGCTACAGTCGTCAAATTGAGTCATGCACCTAGATCAGAGAAATATAAGAGGATTCGATTATGATCCCCAAAGGAGCTCCTCAAATGTTGTGACCCTGGTTCCCATCGCTCTCATTCTCCTATCTTTTTGCACACCAAAGGGGGATTGATTTGTTATTGTAAATAATATGTTAGGTCCCGGAGACAACTCAGAGGGGGGGTGAATCAGTTGTCTAATAAATTCAAACAAAAAACAACTTAACCAACTTAATGCTTAATACTGGTAAACCAATTAAGTATGCCAGTAGATAGTTTTAACAGTTAATTGCTATACCGATAAAAAATTAATGCATGAAACATAAACACAAAGTCATCCACAACATATGATACCAATATTTGTATGTGGAAACCCTGTAAGGGGAAAACCATGGTGGGAAACCTTACCCACAATCAGATGATACTACTACAAATAGTAAGTGTACATAAATGGGGTTTGCACATGTAGGAAGGCCAACAACCTAGAGCTCACTGCTCAATCACAAAATGGGAGTTAGACTGACTATAGTTGGATGGTTAAATCCAATAAGAATGTACTGCACAAAATAGCATCTTCATATGCTAGATTCAGTACCGGTGTAATGCTGATATTCTTTCACAAAAACCTAGCTTCACCTTCAAATGATGTTTGCGTGTATTTCACTACTTAATCTCGCATATACCTTCACACAATTCTTTTTCGCATTTCACACTTGATCTTACAAATAAGATCTTGCATTTATACCATAACCTAAGACGAATTTTAGTAGGTCGACTCTACAAGATATTACAATAAAACATTTTACGATCAATATAATATTTGATGTAATAACCAATTGAACATGTTGGCTTAAAGCATTTACAACAATAATTAATCATCTCCATAGCGTGCCATGCTGATCTGGAAAAGATAAACCTATCGGTGTAACCCTAGATAACCCTGGACCTATTTGCCGATAAAAGCAAATATGCAAATATGAATACACCAATGATTAATTCATTAAGATAAGATGTCCACATGATGTCTTCGATATTACCAAGTGTCTTCCATATCATTCCAAGTGTCGGTGATCCTTATATCCTGCCGCTGAACCATATACCAGTAACTATGCAATAGTTACTTGCTTGCCGATGAATTGTGTTGGATCTCCAAAGTGCTAGTGTTTTAGTAGGTGTTGACATCAATGACAAAACCATACCAAAATACCAACAATCTCCCCCTTTGGCATTGATGGCGACACAAGATGGAAAAACCATCAAAGTGCCAAAACGGAAATGCCAAAAACCAACAATCTCTAGAAAAGATTATAACCGAAAATCAAGATACATACAAAGAGTAATAGTCTCTCCCAAACAACAATCTCTCCCCCTGGGAGCAACATGTGTTATCTAGAGTTTTTCAATACCAATCTCTCCTCAAAAGATAATGTGTTTTTCCATAGATATCTCTCCCCCTTTGACATCAAATGCCAAAGTTATAATAAAACCAAGTTCATATACAAAATACCAATCAATTCAATATACCAACTACTCCCCCTAAGAAGTAGCTTCCTCATCAAAGACCAGAGTAAAAGATTTGTCTGTTAATTATGTCAGTTGATGACAATCATCAACTATCTAAGTCTCTATCGGTGGTGGTATGACTCCAAGCTGATCTCTGAGATATTTAAAAGTCTCCTTAGGCAAAGGTTTTGTAAAGATATCTACAAGTTGTTCTTTAGTATTCACATAAACTAGTTTTATCTCCTTTTCTTCAACTTTTTCCCTTAGAAAATTTAGTTTGATAGTGTGAGATTTTGCCAAGATCTAGAGGCAATGGAAAGCACAAATAGAGAAAACAAAATAGATGATAGAAATAAACTGTATTATATCAAGATGAAAATATTGGTCAACTAGATCATCAAGCAATACATACAATGAATATGAGCCTACTTATATAGGCAAGGCTATATGAATATGTGAGCACACTAACATGACATGTGGCTCAATAAGGAACAAGGGTAGGTAGGAAATAGGTGTGGGTAGGTAGGAGAAACAATATAATATTCCACATGAGGTGGATCACCCACTAAATGTGGAGTGTAGCAACAAGATCAACACCATAAAAGGTGGAAATTCTCCTACACACACTATCCCAATGTGGCACAAACACCCAAGTGTCTCATACCCAAACTACTATGAAATGCATTTCCTAAGTAAACTTAAGTAAAGTGTAATAATATCCATAATGAATAATTATTTACACCAACACCCCCCCTTAAGTGCAACTTAGGGGAATGCACTTAAGTCTACAATGCAACTAAGCAATACAAGATGGGTCCCGGCTATGAGGCCATGTCAGGTACCCATGTACAAATGCAAATGCATGAAAACCAATGCAAGGAAATCTCTCACAAAGTAGGGAAAGAGAGAAAAACCCAATGGGAAAAAAACCTCCCCCAAAAGAGAGATGAAAACTAGATACAAAGAACTCTCATAGAAGTATCTGAAGGACAAAACCCCATGTGAGGAAAAAGTCCCCCCCATATGAGAGAAGAAGAAGAGAGACTAGGAAGCCCCCCCTTAATTTGGAATCTGCACCAATGATAGAAGCTCGAAGATGAATGAAGAAACCACTCCATGAACGTTGAACAACATTCCTCCCCTTAGGAAGAAACAAAACTAAAGGTGTATCCAAAAAGTCTCCCCAACCATGAAAGGAAGATGGAGAAAAAATACTCGTGATGAAAGGAATCTCTAAAAATTGCTCAAGTGTCCCCATGTCGATGCTGAAAGGTACCTCCAATGGTGGTAAACTGTGCCACACTACTGAAAAAGGCACTTCAAGATCTAGCGGAGATGAATGTAGAACAATGTCAAAAGAATCATATGTCTCCTCAAAAGATAAAGATACCTCCTCCAAGTGTTGTACAAAAGTATCCACAATCATGTCAACCTCTAAAGATTGATCATGTAGAGAATGCACAAGAGGGTTAGAGGGATCCCTCGCAACAATCAAAGAAGGATCATCTTCATCAAAGAGAAGATGAATGTCATCAGTGATGTCTCCCAAATTTGTAATGTAGGACTCCACAAACAAACCTGTAATGTCTGTCAAGTAGGTATCCCAATCAACTGAAGCTAGAAGACATGAAATATCCTATTGCACTGAATCATAAGAAGGCAAAACTATCACACTAGCTGCATCATCAGGTGCAATAGGTGGTGTGATATCAATAGAAGGAGATGATATGCAAGGCTCAAGAACAAGATCACAAGTGAGAATCCCCAAGTTCAAATGCCCAAAGTTCTCCTCAAAATTTGAATCATCAACATAGGAAGAATCAACCTCATCAATAGGACCAAAATGTGAAAAAGAGTACAACTGAGATGCATGATCAACCACCCCAGTCGCAATGATAGCTCCACTCTCCAAGTCTCTAATGATAACTGAATCAGGTGTGAACTCCACAATTTTCCTAGTTTCCCCATGTGTGATTTGATAGATGGAAAGAAGATTATTTGTCAAGTGGGGTACACACAACACATCATTGAAGGAATTATCCCCAATTGCAATAGATCCTTTCCCAATCACATCCATGTATGTTTGATTGCCCATCAAAATCTACGGCATGTGGCAAGGCTCAAATGTAGAAAACATAGACTGCGAAGATGCCATATGATGAGAAGCCCCTGAATCTAGAAGCCATCTCCCTAAATCATGACTTGTAGTAGCACAAAGAGCTTGTCCCTTTCCTTTATTTGTCCCAAAAGAGTGGTCCTTTCCTTTATACTTGGAAGAAGAAGCCAATGTAGACATTCTAGAAGGTAGGTTGATTCTATTCTTCTCAAGAAGATTCTTCAACTCATCAATATCCTTATAACAATGATGTTCATCATGTCTTGACTTCTTGCAATATCCATAAAAAATATTGTCCTTATATGATTTCCTCTTAGGTGAGAATGGTGAATCACCTTGTTGTGGAGAGGAAGATTTTGCTCCATCTTGTTGTGGTTTAGACTTAGGTTGCTTTTGATTCTTGCCTTTTCCTTGATTACTTTGATTCCCTTTGTTAGCCACCAAAGCTTGTGACTTTGAATATTTGAGAATCCCCATTGTGGTCAACTTAGATTTCTCAAGTATCAACATCTCCGTGAATGAGTCAAAAGAGGGAGAAGTGTACGAGGAACCTTGAGCTAACCTATGGGTGTGAAAGCTAGATACAAAGGTTGCATACTCTGAAGGAAGCTTGTCCAACAAGTTATAAACCAATTGAGCATCCTTTTTGTCAATTCCACAATCCTTTAGCTTTTCTCTTAGCTCAGTTGCTTTTGTGACATAATCTTGGATTGTATCAAAATCCTTGGGATCCAAAGTTGTGAGTTCACTATCAAGCTTGTAGCCCTTAATCTCATCAACTTGACCATACAATTTCTTAAAAATATCCCAAGCCTCTTTAATTGTTGTACACTTATCAATGTGAAAAATGAGGTCATCTGATACATACTTTCAAAGAGTTCCAAGTGCCATAGCATTCTTAGTAAGCCATTGAATTTGAGCATTAGGATCAGCCTTAGGATCAGGTGGTGCTGTAATAGTTTCATTTACATAATGAATCTGTCCTTTTTCCATTAGTTTACTCCATGCCTTAATTTTCCATGATGCATAATTATGAGGAGTTAAAAGTGGAAATTTAGGAGACCCCATAGCACCAAAATGAAAAAACACAAGATAGAGAGAGGCATAATCACACAAGACACCCCCCCAAAATACTCAATCAAGAAATCCCCCAAAATGGTGATTTGGCACTTTATACTTAGTGCATAGACAAAGGGCCACTTGCAAAACAAGGAAAAGTGGACTTCTGATTTCAATTTATAACTTCTCAAAATGAGATATAAGAGACTTCAACAAATACTGCTAGTGATCTAAATTGAGATCCAAGCAAAATGCAAGTACCAAATATGCCAAGAATGGCTAAATACTGAAAGTACAATTTTTTCTCAAAATCACTACAAACAGATGGCAGATTATGATAGTAGATGAAAAAATATGCACTTTCAAAAAAAATGGCACCTGAAAAGGAGTCCATATGAGCCCAAACGAAGCCTCCAAAGTTGTAAAAATTGGGATTTCATGATTTCCGACAAACCTGTATCCGAAAATCAAAACAAATTATGCACCACTATACAGATCACAAAATTCTACTCCAAAACAAAAAAAATTGCTCAAACAAATGAGTCTGGATGAGTGAGATATCGCTATTTGAAAAATGCCTACAAAATTATAATTTTTGGAAAATTTCTAGTGCAGCGTCAAACATCAAATGCCTCTAGATTTGGCCTCCGAAGTCCAATTTGGATGAAACAAAAGGCAAAACTGACTTTCTTGGACCTCCTCAATCCAATGGTATCCTCAAATTTGACCCATCAAGCTTCAATAATAACCTGCAATAGAAAACTCCAAAATACACAACCCCAAATAACATCAAATTTCTCTCAATTAGCAAACCAATGACACTCTAATGACTCTGATACCATGTGAGATTTTTCCAAGATCTAGAGGCAATGGAAAGCACAAATAGAGAAAACAAAATAGATGATAGAAATAAACTGTATTCTATCAAGATGAAAATATTGATCAACTGGATCATCAAGCGATACATACAATAAATATGAGTCTTCTTATATAGGCAAGGCTATATGAATATGTGAGCACACTAACATGACATGTGGCTCAATAAGAAACAAGGGTAGGTAGGAAATAGGTGTGGGTAGGTAGGAGAAACAATATAATATTCCACATGAGGTGGATCACCCACTGAATGTGGAGTGTAACAACAAGATCAACACCATAAAAGGTGGAAATTCTCCTACACACACTATCCCAATGTGGCACAAACACCCAAGTGTCTCATACCCAAACTACTATGAAATGCATTTCCTAAGTAAACTTAAGTAAAGTGTAATAATATCCATGATGAATAATTATTTACACCAATAAATAGAAACATGTTTTGTTTTAGAATGTAGTACTGGATTCTTAGATATATCAATTGCTGCAGTGTTATCACAATATATAGTAATAGGTTCCTTGCATTTTACGTTTATGTCTTTCAACATTTTCTTAAGCCATAGTACCTATGTACAGTTAGTTGTTGCTACAACATATTCTGATTCTGCTATTGATAAAGATGTACAACTCTGTTTCTTACTCAACCAAAAAACTAGTCTGTTTCCAAGAAAGAATGCTCCGTCGATGGTGCTTTTTCTATCATCCACATCTCCTGCCTAATTTGCATCTGTGTATGCACATAATTCAAAGTTTTCATCTCTAGGATACCATAATCCAAGATTTATAGTGCCTTGTAAGTACCGGAAAATCCTTTTTACTACTAATTTATGATTTTCTTTAGGATTACTTTGAAATCTAGAAACAATACATACTGCATTCATAATATCAATTCTGGTTTCTGTCAAATACAGTAAACCTCCTATCATAGATTTGTATCTAGTTGGATTAATAGGTGTAGATTCATCCCTTTGAGATAATTTGTCATTTGTAGTCATAGGTGTGCTTACTGGTTTAGAGTTCTCCATCCCAAATTTCTTTAGTAACTCTTTCAAGTATTTGGATTGACTCAAGAATATACCTTTATCAATCTTTGAAATCTGCAATCCTGAAAAGAATTTTATTTCTCCAATCATAGACATTTCAAATTCTTGCTGCATTTTAATGGAAAATTCCTTACATAAACCATCTTCTCCTCCAAAGATTATATCATCAACAAATACTTCTATAATCAAGATGTCATCATTAGTTATTTTGTAATATAAATTGTTGTCTGCATTTCCTTTAGTAAAACCAATCTTTAAAAGATATTTATCCAATCTTGCATACCAAGCTCTTGGACCTTTTTTTAAACCATACAGAGCTTTTCTTAACCTGCAAACCATATCATTTTCATCTGTCAAAGAAAATCCATCAAGTTGTTCAATGTATACTTCCTCTTCAAGATCTCCATTCAAAAATGCACATTTAATATCCATTTGATAAACTTTGTAGTTCTTGTGTACTGCAAAAGCCAAGAATAATCTGACTGCCTCAATTCTAGCTAACGGTGCAAAGGTTTCATTGTAGTCAACTCCTTCCTTCTGAGAATATCCCTTACACACTAGTCTTTCTTTATTTCTGACAACCTTACCATCTTCATTAAGTTCTTTTCTATATACCCATTTGGTTCCAATTACATTTTTATCTTTAGGCCGGGGAACTAATATCCAAGTGTTATTTTTCTCAATTTGTCCTAATTCTTCTTCCATAGCTTTAATCCAAAATTTATCTTCACATGCCTCATTAATAGATGATGGTTCAATTTGAGAAATAAGACATACCTCTTCATTTGCCAATCTTCCTCTTGTCATAACTCCTTTAAACTTGTTTCCAATTATCTGATCTTCAGAATCATTCAATCTTACATATTGGGGTGTCTTTGTTTGTTGTTGTTCTTCAATTATTGTGGAATCCTCAGATTGTACTGAGGTAACTGGATCTTCATTCTGTACCAGTGGATTTAGTGTAGGTTCATTTGTCACAATTTCTATTGCTGGTTCAGAGTCTATATACCTTGAAGTTCCTTTGAATTGTTCATCAATTTTTACATTTGTACTCTCAACAATTTTCTGCAATCTCTTGATAAAACACCTATATGCCTTGCTCTTAGATGAATAACCAAGAAATATTCCAAAATCACTTCTAGGATCAAATTTGCCAATATACTCATTTCTTCTAATATAACATTTACTTCTAAAAATTCTGAAATACTTAAGAGGAGGAGTATTACAAAACCATAGTTCATGAGGGGTCTTACCGGTTTCACCTTTGATGTGAACTTTGTTGAATGTATGGACCATTGTGCTGACTGCTTCTCTCCAATATACATGTGGTAAATTTGCTTTTGATAACATACTTCTTGCTGCATCCAAGATAGTTCTATTTTTCCTTTCAACAACTCCATTCTGCTATGGCGTCTGAGGTGTTGATAACTGTCTTCTAATTCCATTCACTTCACAGAATGTATTAAATTCCCTAGATGTAAATTCACCTCCTTGATCTGATCTTAAACATTTGATTTTCTTACTGGTTTCATTTTCAACCATTGCTTTGAATAGTTTGAACTTTCCAAGTGCTTCTAATTTTTCTCTGAGAAAAGTAACCCAACACATTCTAGACTAGTCATCAATGATTAGCATGAAATATCTATCACCTTGTAAGCTTTTAGTTCTAGCTAGACCACATAAATCAGTGTGAATCAAATCAAGAGCATTATTGGATTTTTCTGGAATACTTTTGAAACTAGTTCTAACTTGTTTTCCAAATTGACATTCCTTACATATTGTATTATGAGGTTTGACAATTTTAGGTAAATCTCTAACTACCTTAGTAGTAATGATCTTCACCATGCATTCAAAGTTTAGATGACAAAGTCTCTTATGACATAACCAACTTTCATCTATATGTGAAATCAAGCATGTCTTTTCACTATTATTCAAATGAAAGATATTACCTCTAGTCTGATTACCGGTTGCAATTTCCAAACCAGTTCTATTCATGATTTTACATTTTCCATTTTTAAATTGTAACTGAAATCCTTTCTCAACTAATTGACCAACACTTAAAAGATTATTCTTTAATCCTTCAACATAGTAAACATTGTCAGTGTTATGCTTACCATCAAGAGATATTGTACCCTTACCTTTGATTGAACAAGCTTTGTCATCTCCAAATCTTACTAAACCTCCATTGTATTCATGAAAGTTCTAGAATTTACCTTTGTCTCCTGTCATATAATGTGAGCATCCTGAGTCAATGATCCATTCATCCTTTACTTCAACTTTAGCTACTAGGGCTTCTTCTACCGGTTGAGCAGTAGGTGTCGATTGATCTTCTGTTATAGCAACAAAAACCCATCCATTGTCTGCTGGATCCTCATCAGAATCATCAGTCACACCTTCATCAGCAATGTAACAAGATTTGTCTTTGTTCTTCTTAAATCTATATCTTTGATATTCAGGATTAGGTTTGTATGTTCTTCTAGCTTCTTATCTTAGTCTAGCATGTCTATCAGGGCATCTCGAAGCCATATGACCCATCTTATTGCAGTTAAAACATTTAAAGGGTTCTTTACCTTCATACTTACTTCTAACTGGACCTTTAGGCATTTTTCTTGCAAATAGTGCTTCAAGTTCTCTTGTATAAAAGGCTTTCCAATCAGATTTGTCAAATGATGGAGCAGATGATGTTGATGCTTTAAAGGCTAAATCTGTCTTTATAGTAGCAACAGGACCAAATTCTTCAATTTCAAAAGCTGAAAGTTTCCCAATCAATGTATCCCTAGTTACTGATGTATTAGGCATTGTTCTCAACTCATTTATAGCAGTAACCTTCATTTTATATGCTGGTGGCAATCCTCTTAAAACTTTTGAAACAATTTCATCCTCACTTAAGGTTCCTCCAAAACATTTAATACCCAAAACAATTTCATTTACTCTTTCCATAAAAGCAAAAATCCTTTCATCTTCTTCCATTTTCAGATGTTCATACTTGACCTGGAAGCTTTCAAGTTTTGCAATTTTGACTGTGGAATCTCCTTCATTTAGTGTTTCCAAATGATCCCAAATAGCTTTAGTAGTAGACCTATCTGATAGTCCCATGATTTGTTGATCTGATAATGCGCTCAAAGGTTCTTATCTTTCTTTGCAATCATTTTCCTCATCATTTGTCAAGTTAGCTGGACTGGGATGACCTAGTATAGCAGTAGTATAACCATTCTTTGTAACTTCCAAATGTCTTTTCCAATGCAATTCAAATGTGTCTCCATTCTGATCTTCCATATGCCATAGTTGGTTCCATCAAGTTTAAGAATATCCTTCTTGAAATAATTAGTAGGCATTGGATCTCCTCAAGCTGTTAAACTTCTGCAAAAGAGGACTAGGCTCTGATACCAATTGTTAGGTCCCGGAGACAACTGAGAGGGGGGGGTGAATCAGTTCTCTAATAAATTCAAACCAAAAACAACTTAACCAACTTAATGCTTAATACCGGTAAACCAGTTAAGTATGCCGGTAGATAGTTTTAACAATTAATTGCTATATTGGTAAAGATTAATGCATGAAACATAAACACAAAGTCATCCACAACACATGACACCAATATAGTTTGTATGTGGAAACCCTGTAAGGGGAAAAACCATGGTGGGAAACCTTACCCACAATCAGATGATACTACTGCAGATAGTAAGTGTACATGAATGGGGTTTGTGCATGCAGAAAGACCAACAGCCTAGAGCTCACTGCTCAATCACAAAATGGGAGTCACAGTGACTATAGTTGGATGGTTAAATCCAATAAGAATGTATTGCACAAAATAGCATCTTCATATGCTGGATTCAGTACCAGTGTAATGCTGATATGCTTTCACAAAAACCTAGCTTCACCTTCAAATGATGTCTGTGTGTATTGCACTGCTTAATCTCGATTATACCTTCACACAATTCTTTTTCGCATTTCACACTTGATCTTACAAATAAGAACTTACATTTATACCATAACCTAAGACCAATTCTAGTAGGTCAGCTCTACAAGATATTACAATAAAACATTTTACAAACAATATAATATCTGATGCAATAATCGATTGAACATGTCGGCTTAATGCATTTACAACAATAATTAATCATCTCCATAGCATGCCATGCTGATCTGGAAAAGATAAACCTGCCGGTGTAACCCTAGATAACCCTGGACCTATTTGCCGATAAAAGCAAATATGCAAATATGAATATACCAATGATTAATTCATTAAGATAAGATGTCCACATGATGTCTTTGATATTACCAAGTGTCTTCCATATCATTCCAAGTGCTGGTGATCATTATATCGTACCAGTGAACCATATACTAGTAACTGTGCAATAGTTACTTGCTTGCCAATGAATGTTGCTGGATTTCCAAAGTTCTAGTGTTTTAGTAGGTTTTGACATCAATGAAAAAACCATACGAAAATACCAACATAATATTTATCTTGAAGATCATAGCTCTGTACCCATTTCCTGTACACAGAAAGAAGAAGAAATAGGTTGGGAATAGGGGTTTGCCTAAGTCAAACCCCAGTTTTGGAATAAACCATGAAATAGAGATAAAAGATAATTAAACCATTGGAATAGAAAGATTCTCCATTTGAGGGAGATGTTGAATAATGACTAAAAGACAAATGATATACCTCCTTGTGAAGCTTGTTTTGTCTCCAAACGGGGTTGGGGTTTCATGAAGTCTTTAACAAAATAGGATGTGAATATCTTCTTCAACACTTGAATCTTGACTTTATTTATGCTCCAAGTCTTGAAGGAATATTGATTACTTGCTCAATTGTTTGATATCTTGATGTCGAATTGAACCTCTTGTGTGTGTGTATAATTATCTTGAATGATCAAATGAGAGAGGAAAGCCTTATTTTATACTTGTCAATCGAAAAAACATATTTATTTTCTTACATGATCCAACATGGGACTAGGTTTCCTAACCACTTTTTGAAATGAAAAGAAGGTTTAAAGGGGGTCCCAAATAGGGAGGACCAAGGCATGGTGCCCTAGTCCTATTGAGAACCAAGGTGCCACGCCCTAGTCCTACCCATTTTGGGGGCTAGGATAAGGGGTTAAGTTAGTGCAAATAGCAATAATGAAGTCATTTTTGAGTGATATGAGTAGAATTAGGTCTCCATTAGGCCTAGGGGCGCAAAACACTAAACTAAGGACCCAAATGTGGTCAAAATTGAAAGGGAGTACAATTTAGGATGCTAAATGTTCATGAGGTGATCTATGAGGACATAAAGTATAGTGATGGGGTATAATTAAAAAAAATCGTTTTTTATTGTAGCCACCTTTTTGGAAATTCAATTTTTGCTAGATAAACATATTTCCTTTTTGAAAAGCAGTTTCATTTCTCCTTGTAAGTATTGTGGCACCCAAACTGATGATTTTTGTTTCATCCACATAGTTTTTGTTAAGAATCTCTTGGTGGTGGAAATGGGGGGGTAGACTTAATCCAAGTTGAACCTGATATTTGTGAGGAATTCAATTCCAAAATAAATCTATGGCAAAAATTAATCAAGGGGAATTTAGATAGTTATGTGGAGGGCATGTAGGGTTTTGGCTTGGAGCTTTTAAAAAACTTTGTAAAGGCTTGGCATAAGGGGGAGGTACAAATTGGTAAAGTCTCCTTCAAATTCATGTCTAAGTTTATTGTGGTCATTAAAAGACTCTTTTAGGATGGCATTACATTTCCTAAGAAGCTCGAGGGTACATATAAGGATGAATTCAAGAAATTCTTCAAGAAGAGCGAAAAAGTGTTGAAGCTGCAAAATGGTAACAATAGAGAAGATCTCCCCAAAAAATGGAAGGATGTGACCTTTCTTCTAATGAAATATTTCACCCTTGACAGCTGTTATAAATGATTTTACTCAAATCTTCCCCATGTTAAATCACTTGAGGTATGGAATCGACATAAACTTTTCTGTCTGGGTCTAGTTATCTCTATCTCAATGTGTTACTAGAGCTAAGTCAAAGAACAACATGCCTCTTCATCAAGGTTTAGTCCTTAGGCTATATAATTTTTATCTTTCTTTAACCCCTTTGGGTGGGTCCCCACCTAATCCCTCTAATCCCCCAACAAATTCTAATTTGGTGATTGCGAACTTTGGGGCCCTTATGGCTAAAACTACCTCGATTATTGGTTCTACCTTTAAGAAAACAATTTCCCCACCTGTTTTAGCCCTATCATATAGGAAAAATAAAATCCCTCCTCTACCTCATCCCTCAAAAAAGTGGCGGTGTTGGGGTCTAGTGAAGAGGAGGAGGTTAAGGACTATGAATCTTCTTCTGATTCAAAATTAGAGTAGTCTCCTCCCATGTCTAAGGCGGTCCCCTTTCCCCTAATCAAGAGACCTTAGACCCTTAGAAGTCCCCCATAGATATTAAGGCTACAATTTTAAAATTGGAGGAGAATGTGTACATATAGGAAATGGTTATCAAATGGCTTCTCTCATAGTTCAATGTGGCAATCAAAAAAATTAATAGCCTTGAAGCAGTGGTTGAGGCGAAGGCAAGAGTTGATAAATAGGTTATGGATATCAAAGATAAACATATTTGGGAAGCAGCAAGTGATATGGCCAAGAAGTTGGAGAACTGGAAGAAAGTTGAGGGGAGATGGAAAGAGCTCTTTGAGAAGGTGAGGTAGAAAAATGAGCACAAAATTGTTTTGGAACTAAAAGAGAACCAGGTTATCTACTGATGGGAAAATTCAAGAAAATAGACAAATGAAGTCAAGCAATGGTGGTGAAATATTCAACTTCTCTCAAAGCTATATAGGATGAAATTTATTAGAGGAGAGACAAATGCAAGCACCATGTTCTATCTCCTTTTATGTTAGTGGAACCCCCTGCTTCCATGATTAAAGATGTTCTGAATTCCTGTACCCCTAATTCTGTTAAAGATTCAAACAAAAATATTTCCTTCTTTGAAAAAGTTCTTAGTTTATGTAATGATTGGGAAGAAAAGAATGCCTCTACGCAGTAGGTCATCTCTTTGTGCCTTTGGTGGTTGGTTAGTTTCATTGGTTTCGTTGTTGTTTTTTTGTTGTTGGCTATGTCTCTAGTTTAGTTTGTGTTAGTGTTTTTGCATTGTTATTTATATTTTGGGATTGTTTTTTGCTAGGTGTTCCCTTCTTATACACCCTAGCTGACACTTTTCTATGGTTGTGTAATACTTTTTAATGGTACAATCATCCCACTTTTTATAAATTATAAAAGAACTTTTAGGAGGTCTTAACAATAATACACAAAAGTACGCAACTCTATCATTAAGAGTAAAGTATCTGTATGAAAACTACAACCTATCCTACAAGATAAAGTCTTCATAAGGTCACTATACATGAGTGTAAGTAAAATATTTATAATAAAATATAGCTAAGGGTCTACCATGACTAAAGATGAAATTCAAACAATTTAGCAAAATTTTAAATTAAAATGGTAATAAAAAGCGTATCCATTCATTGTGGTCCATCATATCGCATTGTCAAAATAAGGATGTATGACAACCTTAAGAGTTATTGTAGCCCTTTAATTACACATGTTATAAAATTTAACTTATTAGAAACTCAAAAAAACACATTTGAAATAATACAGTAACATGTAATCAAAACTTACACACAACTGAACAAGACCAGCCAAAATGATGTAACCATATTCAATGGTCATCATGCATGAAGGGTGTCATAGTATGAAAGATTGGGATCACTAATTTATTCATTATCAAGATGAAGAAATAAATATGATTTGACTAGTAGAGATAACATTTAAAAATGAAGTGGCAAGGCGAATGAAAAATTAGGGGTGAGAAAAGAAGTACAAACAAAAGAATATTATACTTCTAATCAACAAAGAAAATAAGTAAGATAATGATAGTTGAAAATATGAACTACTTGGAGCTTATTATTATCATATTGAATAATATACGCACTTTATCATATTGAAGAATGTGGTGGGGCAATTCATCTATTCTCACAGGCTTAATGAATTCACCTCGAATGTTGTACCCCACATAACCTATTGGCCGATATGCCTCAAAGAAAATAACGCCATTGCATGCAACCATTGTAAATGGGCATATAGAAAACTCTCTTTCCTCTATAAACTCAAGCTTAATGCTCCACGAATCTTGAAAATAATGATAAACTCGGATGCAAAGAGGTCAGACATTAGAAATGGATCCCATCCTGGCTATCAAATAGGGCTCATCACCGCTTTGATCTCATTGTACAATCCCGATTACCGTCCCTATCACATCACTTTCTATGAGTGCATAGTTTCCCCAGTCAGAAACTAATCCCAACTTGGCTACTCCATAATCTCTTGCAAGTGGATTACAAATATATAAATCTGGGGTTTCTAATAGAAATGCAAGCAAGCCCAGCTGTGCACTTGAAAAAATGTAATCTCTGAAATCCTTTGGAGTTGGGAGAAAAGAGAGAGATATTCATCCATTTGTGTGTGGTAAAGAAGTGTGCCATGTAATACTTTTCAGCATAGAGAAGAAGCCATGGATTACTTTTGGGCAATGAGGAGATAAAATTGCACGACATTAAAATAGAATTCCATTATTTTTAAACAAGACGAGAGCGGGAGATTGATTGTAATGGAAGATTTTCAAATATAGATTTCTTTATATGGCGAGGCAACTTAGACAGACCCACCTGCTCACCCTCTTCTTCTACTCCACAAATGAATTCTCCCTCCATTATTTTCTACTCCAACGCTTTCAAGTTAATTTACTATATGTTATTGGTTTTTTGTCCACCACTACTTCCTCTTATAATTGTGGGGAGCTGTGATCAAACGACATTTGGTTAAGAACAACCGAAATGAAGAAAGTAAGAATAAAAATTAGAGATCAAAAGAAAGAAGATAATCCATAACTAAATCAATAAGAGTTGCAAGCAGCTAAGTTCCTACTCGGAGTCTTCTCTTTTGTTTTCTACATGCATAGATTTGTAAGTTTGCACCAATTGAAGAGAGAATAGTAATAGGCATTATGTTTTCTAAATAATGAAGTTTTTCTCTTTGCAAATTTATGCACATATAGTGTTGAAAATCAAACAATCAAACAATTATGGTAACACATCAAAATACTTTAACATAAATCATGTTGGGTTGTATATGTCAAAGGATCTCAAATTTTTGCTCTAAACAAGGCATGAAATATCAGCTGACAACTTTTACTTCAGAACAAAATGAAGTAACTGAATTGAAGAACATAGCCAAGCAAGAAATGCTAAGCATAATATTTGAGAATTCATATTGGGCTGAAAAAGTTTATTCGATTATATGTTTACTTTATCAATCTCCAATAAAATATTTAGATTGTAAGTTTCCTAAATAGGCGTGATTTAGGAAAGAATCTTAAAGTGCAACATCGAAGAATGTTATAAAAACAGAATGTGTAGGACTAAAGAACAAGTTAATATTGATATTATGTACAATATTTACTTAAGCAATAGACATAACACTACAATATAGAGTGTTAATTGATTTACATGGAATTTAAATTGAATTATTTGTGTTGAATATTGTTTGTCAATTAACTATGTACAAAACTAGTACAATGGTAATAAATTGTTTAATTTCATTTGGGTTTTCTAACACGATTTCTTTGTTGACTTTCTGATTGTTGTGAGATTCTCTGGGGGCTTTTTGATTGTTTTCTCTAACAAATCTGCAAAATGCATTATATTTGGTAATTAGCTTGTAATCAAATAAGACATGATAGAGAAATTAGACTGTAACAAAAAATATTGTGAAACATAACAATGAATTTTTCTAGACAAAAAATATAATGGGAAGTCTAAGTTTGGGATTAGTGCATGGTACTAAAGTGCAGGAGTATGTAAAGGACAACAATGTGAAATATGTAACTTTGAAAATGGAAAATGCATATAAGATAGGTTAATGCACAAATATTTTATTTAAATCAGAGAAGGCTAAGACTAGGGTCGATACAAAAACTATAGCTTGCTATAGACAAAAGTCAAAAAGTTGCCAAAACTCAGGTTGTTTACGGAAAGGAATCCTAGACGTTACAACAGGAAATAACACGCCTACAATAACCAATGCATGAAAAATAGTGCAGAAGTAAATCATGTCAAAAACTTACAAAAATGGGTTCTAAATCCAAGAGCTCTTAAATGAAAAGATGCAATGTTACAAAAATTTAAAAATCAGGACAAAAATCCTTTGCAAAACCAATGTCAACGTCATCTTTTATATTAGAAAAAATTCATACAAATGACAAAAGGTTTGTTCTTTAGGGTTCACAAACATGAAACTCAAGCTTTGAAACAATTAATTTGACAAGCTTAGTCGAATTCAAAAATCACCCTAGCATTATTTCTTCCATGTATTATCAAATCTTAGAGTCAAAGTGAGCATTGATGAATGTATCATGACTGATGATTCTGATGCATTACTTTTGTTTTCAACTGAAAATCAAAAGAGTGGTGATTTATTTTAGATGTGAAGAAAAAACACAAATCATCCTATGATCAATTTTATTATGCCCGACTATTGCAAAAATTTGTCTATTTTTGTTTTTAATGTCAAATCACTTATTGAAGTCTTTCGTGTCATCATTAGGTTTATGAGTCCCAGTGCCAGATACATGATTGATGCTTCTAGACATGGTGAGATCAGTCATTACCCTATTATAGTTACTTGCAAGGCGCATGATAACCCCACTTGTCTACATGGTTCCTAAATTCCTGTTTAATTGTTCATGAGTATTTGCTACCAAAATGACACTTGAAAAATTATGTCATATTTATAGAGAAGGCATTAAACCTCTTCTAAGAGAGAATTAGTGTTCGACTTGGTTGGAATAGATGGTGTAGATTGATTCATGATTATGGAAACAACTGTTGGATGTATTTTCCAAAATAGCTTGCAATGTAAAGAACATATGACATTTAAATTACCATATCTACATTAAATAAACGCTATTTCCAACCACATAAAGAAGACATTTTGCTTGACAAAGACTTAATGTGTTCATACATTATTATTTTCTAAGAAATGCACTTGAAAACACCAATGATAGATGATCCATTACCAAACTACTATTGCTTTGTAGCATACAACGTCCATGGCACAATGACTTGTGTTACAAAGAAAATGGATGTGTTGAAAACAATACCCTTAGTACTTGAAAATGTTGAATCATTGTTGCTTTCTTTCATGATAAAGAGATAGACATTTTTCATTTGTAATATTTATACTAAACTAGCAACAACACTTACAAATATCATCACAATACTTACTAGAGCAATGACAATTGCTTCTAGCAACAACATTGTCTATATTGCAGGTGACTTCAATATTGACATATCCATAAACTCAAATACTACAAACATTCTTAAACAACACATGCAAATACACAATTTGCACTTGTTACCAGAAAAAACATCCTTTGTCAACAACAATTATTACTCATATTTGGACAAACAATGACACACAAACAACTAGAATTCAAAGATTGGAAGCATATTGGACTGATCATGACATACTTCTTACTCATATTGACAATATTATATAAACTTTTAGACTTATCAAATTTATCCATTTCAAGGCACCAAAATAGCCATATGAATTTACAATGCTTAGGTACTCATTGTATATATTGACAATATATTGTTATTAGCAATACTAGTTTACAATAGCTATCAATGCCCTTTTATGGGCATATTTCACACCACAATAAAATGGACTTTCATGGCTAATTATTAGCAATGCTGAACAATTCCCACACTGCTCAAATTATGCCTTCTAAATCCTAGAGCAACCAAATGAAAACATGCAGTGTTGCAAAATTTTAAAGATATGGCTATTTCAAAATATAGTTTTGTACAAAATGACATACCTGAGCCTATTTCTAAAGAATATTCTTGTTACCTGTTGAAGGAAGAAACATAACAATATTGTGTCAATTGTAGATTGGAAGAACGTTAAGCTATGTATAAACTGTTTAAGCTCTTCAGCAAACAAAGATCCTAAAAAGAGACTTGAGCATAAGCATAAATCGAAATGCTAATGCTCTGCCATAAACAAAAATATCAATTCATCATTATATTTGCACATTACCTGAATATGCAAGTCTAAATTTGTGCTATTTGCACACGAGAAACTGGTAATAAGAGAAAATGCTTTAAAGACTTTCTAGATTTGAGTGCTTAGAACAAGATTTACAAATAAATTTTAGTGCTTAAAGACATATTCCATTTGGCACTTGACAATACAATTTTTTTTTTTTATTGTCAAGTTGCAATAAATTAGTTGACTGCTTCAAAATGAACACAACAAACCTACCAACATAAGATGCCGAACAATTGAATCCTTCATACCATCTGCTACTCTCAAGACATACAATGAAGTTGTCATATAAAAAGTTCAACCTCTCAAGCTTATGGTCTTCCCTAAGCTAAACACAGGAAGAGTAGCTTACATATGCCACATGCAAATGAAAACACAATGTCATTAACAATGTAATGAAGGTTAATTAATCACCAACCTCTCATGCTTATTAAGCATTATGTCTAGAGTTTTTGAAAATTAACTTACAAGTTGTAAGCTGAAAATGAATCTAGCTGTGAGCCAAGACAATCTTGAACTGCACAAATACGAGGTTAAGCGCATGCATTAAGAATATAGAATATAAAAGAAAAAAATTTGAGTGTAATTGATTATGCTATAAAAACACTATACACATTGCTGGGGTAAATTTTGGAGAACTAATCTTCTGGACATCACAACCATCAATATAGATACAAAGTAAGAGAAAACTCAACGTAACTATATTATGTAGGTTCAAATTGAGAATTATATTTGCAACTGTACATGTATCTAAATTACCATTCTGTCTACACTGGCATTTGGAGCAGGATACAACATGACTTTCAAAGTTGAGCTTTTGGTTGGAAATCCAAAAAGTTTCAGCTAAATATGGCTTGATCACCTTAGAAAAAATATATACAACGGGAAAGTAGAAAAAAATATACAAAGGGAGAGTAGAAAAGAAATTGTGTTAAGAAAGAGTCCTAAAAACCGTCATTTGGATCTTTGGTTTAAGAAGTGAAAAAACAAATTTTATAAAATTTAAAATGAAAAATATTAGAAAATTTTCAAATAGTTATTTTGATGATCAATTCCTGTATTCATACTCATATTCCTATATTCATACTCATATTTGAGTGGTTCACTTAATTTTGGATTTCATAGAAGTGTTAAACGTTCAAAATTTTAAATAATAATGTCATAGTGATAAACGTTATTGTTATTAAAAAAAAATTTATTTAAATTTAGAATTTTTAATAATATTTAAAAAATTAATTATACAATTGAAAAGTAATATATAATAAAAAAAACATACCCCTCTGTTACTAATGTCCCTAAAGATGCCACTTTTACGAATCTGTTTTAAGTCTCGTGTCAAGGGTGATAAGCTTCATGATTTTGTTAATTTGAATGTTAATCTGTTGAGGAGGGCCAACAAAAGTTTCCCTTTTCCAATCTGATAACACCCTATACTAGCTTGACCTGTACAAGTCTAATGGATATTTTTCAAGGAATATGTGGTACACCGATTGCTAGTTTTGAACTCTTAGGAAAGAAGACAACCATTGACTACCTGAATGAAACAATCAGAACCACAGAAAACATAAACATTCAAATAAATAACACAAATGTAACCAACTGAACCACTAATCAACGTCCATCTATGAATATGCTAGAAATTGAAAAAACAAATGACACCCCCGTGCCGGATTATTTATCTTGTTTATGTAGGCCAAAAACAAAAACAACAAATGCCCTCTTACTTGAAGTCGAACTATTCCTCCTATGTTTTACTTCAGCAAACAAAGGAAATATTGAATGTCCAAGCAGTGCAAAAACTCCTATTCCAGAATAGGCAGAATTTAGAACCACACCAAGTAGATACAAGATTAGAGGCAGGTCCATTATAACATTTGAATTTGCCAAATGGCCCTAAATACGTAATGACCAAAATTAAGGTCATGCATTGATCTACCAATACCGAACTTAGACTTGAATCAAGAAATGCAAAATTGTGAAGTGTAGGCGAACCATAAGGGCTATAAGAAAGTTACCGATTGCTTGTTGGCAACTGAGCACCCTTCCAGTTACTGCATAAGTGTCACCTTCAAAAATTTGAGCCGCCTGAAGAAAATGAAAATGCATCTTGTCAAATTTAATAATGCCGAAAATGAAACCCTAATTGGCACCTGTCCATTCTCTGCTAGCATCTTGCGAAAATTCAAAGCTCAATGATATCATATTTTATATGCAAGATTGAAATCAAGTTTAATAGAGAAGAAAATTTAAGCAAAGCGAGTTCCAATCCATGGCAGAAACTGACATACCACACCTGCAAACTAACACGTCATTTCCAAATGCAAACCCCAATCAGCAGCTGTGTGGCTTGAATCCATACTCTGCACTATGCCTGTGATTTCGCCAAATGTTGCATTGAATCCGCAGGCCCTTTTTGTTGTCCATGTTTTTCTATTGACTGCGCTCTGTTACTCTTCTATTTTGGCGGCCTTGTCATTGCTTCTGGAGTTGTGTTTTCTCTCGGGTGGAGAACCGCGCAAGCCCCTACAGACCGCCAACAATACCAATGATTAAATGTCACAAAATTTGCGAAAAATATTTTGCTTAAATAATATGCAAGTTCAATCACTACTTAAATAATATGCAAGTTCAATCACTACACATTAGCAAACGTAAAAAAATATTCAAGAATAGTGACTTCTGATTCGTTTATTGCAATTGCATTAATCACGAGTTAACGAAAGAGACCTCCACTATAGTCCCTGCCCTGTCGGTAGGAACTAACAAAGAATATCCTTAACTAAATCAACAAAGAATATCCCTAACTAAATCAAGAAAGTGTATCCTAAACTAAATCAAGAAACAATATCCTTTAATTTAATGAAACTTGGTTCTCCAATGATTAAGACATTAGTAAAAATTAGTTGATACTTACTGAAGGAATCCTAAATATTTTATCTAATAGTAATATAGGGTTAGTATAAGTCTTGAATATCAACATAGAGATTATGTAGAATTTTGAACCTGACCTATCCTCTTTGAACCAACTGATTAGCAAACAATAATAGCAAAAAGAAGAAAACACCAATATCTTTATTGAAGCTTAATTAAAAAATTACATAGAGGCTGTATATATAAAGAATTTGCAGTCTAGAAGAATAAATAATAACTGCAGTTCTAAATATATTCCTAGCTTTGCATGGAAAGCTACTAAGGCTCTCAAACTAAAAAAAAACAAACTACTCCCTAAATTAAGAATACAATAAGTACATGCACAACATGCTTTATTTACTAAAAACAAACTCATGCAATAAGCAAAACTAAAAATAGTCCTAAGGATTCATGCATGCTGGAGTACATGCTTTATTTGCATGAATAAACAAAAAAAACTATTAACTAAAAATAGCTTATGCATGGTGATGAATGGATAGCTTCATATCCAAACTGGAGTTGCATGGAGCTGCATGCTAGAGCAGCATCACTTATCAACATACTTCCCCTTGATGCTGAGAGGGCTGACAATCTTATCTCGTAGTGCTATAAACTAAGCTTTCGCAACCGCTTTGGTGAATATATCTGCTAGCTGATCCTGGGTGTTGATGTGCTTCAATTCGACATCCTTCTTTTGCACCAAATCTCGTATGAAGTGATATTTCAAATCAAAATGCTTTGTTCTGCTGTGATGAACCGGATTCTTAGCTAACTTGATGGCACTCACATTGTCACAATAAATTACTGTAGGCTGAATTTGTTTTTCTCCAATTTCTTCCAAAACTTTTCTGAGCCAAAGAGCTTGTGTACCTACTGAGGTAATTGCAACATACTCCGCTTCTGTAGATGAGAGGGCAACAATACTTAGCTTTTTTGAGCTCCAGGTAATTAAACCAGAACCAAAAGAAAAACAATTTCCAAATGTAGATTTACGGTCATCCATACTACCTCCCCAATCTGAATCACTAAAACCTACAAGATTGAACTTTTCAGAAGAGTAGTAATGAATACCAAAACTTGAATTCCCTTTCACATACCTCAAAATCCTCTTGGTTGCCTTCATATGTATTTCAGATGGATTTTTCATATGCCTTGAAACAAGTGAAACTCAATAAGCAATATCTGGCCTCGTGTGGGTTAGAAACATCAAGCTCCCCACAATACTTCTGTAAGTTGTCTCATCAACTAAATCAGCACCATCATCTCTACATAACAAATCTCCATGAGCACTTGGAGTGGAGGCGGGGTTACAATCAGTCATATTAAATTTCTTCAGCATATCCTATGCATACTTTGTTTGACAAATGAAAATCTCATCCTTACTTTGATAAACCTCCATTCCTAGAAAATATTTCATTAGACCAAGATCTTTCATCTCAAATTCTTTCATCATAGCATCTTTGAATTCATCTTTCATCTTAGAACTACTATCCATATACAAAAGATCATCAACATACAAACTTATGATGAGAATATCAGTACCTTCTTGTTTGTAGTAATGGGTAGGATCACTCTTACTTCTCTGGAAGCCATTCTCCTGAAAGTATCCATCAATCCTGGCATACCATGCTCTTGGTGCTTGCTTGAGGCCATACAAAGCCTTCTTCAACTTGTAGACATAATTATCTTTTCCTTCCACTTCAAAACCTTGTGGTTGCTCCACATATACTTCCTCTTCTAAGTACCCATTCAAGAAGGCACTTTTCACGTCCATATGATGTATGCTCCACTTCTTCTGAACTGCTAATGAAATCAGCATTCCTATGGTCTCTTGTCTTGCTACTAGTGCAAATGTCTCTTCATAGTCAATTCCATATTTCTATGTGAAGCCTTTAGCAACTAATCTTGCCTTGTGTCTTTCAACACTCCCATCACTATTAAATTTGGTCTTGTAGACCCATTTGGTGCCAATCCTTTTTTTGTCATGTGGAAGTTCTGTTAACTCCCAAGTGTCATTCCTGTGAATGGAATCCATCTCTTCTTCCATGGCTTTCACCCAAACCTCATTAGTACATGCATCTTCAAAACATGATGGTTCAAAATCAGCCTTGGCTAATAAAGAAAAATTCACTGTCTCACCTATTGGGTTTTCTTCATGTACTTGATGTCCACTCTTTTGGTAGATATCACTCAATCTCCTTACTTTCCTTATAGAACTTGGAGAAGAAGCTGGACTTGAACTTGGTACTAAAGAACTTGATGAAGGATTGCTTGGTGGAGTTAAACCACTGGATATAGAAACATTAAATGGCTGCTCATGATCAATATTAGCAATTATATCATCATTCAAAATAGATTTTGGCTTCTCAACATGGCCTTCTTTATGACCATAAACTCCCCCTTCATCAAAAATCACATCTCTTGAGACAATAAGCTTGTTAGTGAGGGGATTATACAATCTATAAGCCTTGCTTTTCTCACTATACCCAATAAAAATATATGACTCACTTTTTGCATCTAACTTCTGTCTATTCTGATCCGGTACATGCACATAAGCCAAACAACCAAAAACTTTGAAATGATTAACATTAGGCCTTTTACCATACCAAGCTTCATAAGGAGTCATCTTTTCTAGTGCACTGGTAGGGCTACGGTTGAGGATGTACACCGCTGTAGCAACTCCATCTCCCCAATAAGAATTTCTCAATCCCTTGGTTTGTAACATGCACCTTGCCATTTCAACCACAGTACGATTCTTCCTTTCAGCTACTCCATTTTGTTGAGGTGTGTATGCAGTAGTAAGTTACCTCTTGATGCCATTAAAATCACAATAACTTTGGAAAGCCTTTGAGCAAAACTCTCCTCCACGATCAATCCTTAAACATTTGATCTTGCACCCTTTCTCATTTTCCACAAGGGCTTTAAACTTCTTGAATGTATCCAAGGCTTCATCTTTGGCCTTCAAAAAATATACCCAATAATTTCGTGACTAATCATCAATAAAAGTGATGAAATATGATGACTTACCCAAACTCTTAGTCTACATAGGACCACATATATCTGAATGAACAAGCTGAAGTGGGTGATGAGCCCTCCATGCATTGCCCTTTGGAAACTTTTCTCTTGCATGCTTTCCTTTAGTACAACCTTCACAAACCTCCTTGTGTTCCTCAACCTTGGGCAAACCAGAAACTAGTGCATGTGAGGTTAGAAACTTCAAACTATGAAAATTTAAATGCCCATACCTGAGATGCCATAACCAACTTGAATCCTCATAAGCCATATTTGCCAAACTGTTGTTATGTTCACCAAACCTCAAGGGGAACATCCTATTTCTTGTCATAGGAACAACAGTGATCACCCTATTATCCTTATTCTTATCATAGATAGTACAAGTCTTATTCTCAAAGACTACTTTATAATTTTTCTCACATAGCTGCCCAACACTTAACAAATTGTGCTTCAATTGTGGAGTATAATAAATATCATGAATACTCTTTATACCTTCTTTTGTTTGGACCTCCATAGCTCCTTTGGCAGCAACCTCCAATGATTTATCATCACCAAGCTGGATCTTGGATTTGAAACTTCCATCCTTTGTTGAGAACAACTTCTCATTCCCTGTCATATGGTTAGAGCATCCAGAATCTAGGTACCAAACATCTTTACTAGTATTTTCACCCTTGGAATAAGATAAAAATAAGTGATCAGGAGGATTGTCACTACTTTCTTGAGCATAGTTAGCATTTTTACCTTCTTTCAATCTGCATTCTCTTTCAAAGTGGCCATACCTATTACAATGGTAACATTGAACATTTCTCTTATCAAATTTGCCTCTACCTCTTCCTCTGAAACCACCATTTCCTCTTGAGCCACCTCTTCCTCTACCTCTTGAAGAATTTTGGCTTTGCCCTTTACCTTGGCCTTGATTGATTTTGGCACTATTGCTGCTTGTATCTTCATCTTTTGTGATTAGCAATTTAGAGGAAAACGCTTTCTCTACATCTTCAAAAGAATCTTTCAATCTTTCTTCATGAGACATCAGGGATCCAACCAGTTGATCAAACTATAGTTTTGTCAAATCCTTTCTTTTTTCTATGATTATTGTTACATGATTCCATCTGGGTGTCAAAGATCTCAACACCTTTTTAATCAAAACTTCATTGCTTACAATTTCTCCAAGTGTAGCCATTTTATTGACTACATCTTTGACTCTGACACAATAATCACTTATACTTTCAGCTTCTTGCATCTTCAAATTCTCAAACTCTCGCTTCAATGTCTGAAGCTTGACCACTTTAACTTGATCACTACCCTAGTAAGCTTCTTGTAGAGTCTTCCAGGCATCTTTGGCAGTTGTTGCTCCTGATATTCTTGGAAATAAGATCTTATCAAGAGCTATCTGAATGTGAAACAAAGCTTGAGCATTCTTTTTCCTTGCTTCCTTTCTTGTTGTTCTTTCATTGGCTGTAAGGGCATTCCAATCAGTTGGCTCTTCATAACCTGATTCAATAATCTCCCACAAATATTTTCCAATCAAAAAGGTCAGCATCTTAATGCACCAATAATCATAATCATTCCCATCAAATTTTGGAATGGGCATATGGTTAGAATTCGACATGCTTAACTTTGGCGAAATTCCAACAATAAAACTTTAACCCAAAACAATTTTACCTGCTCTGATACCACTTGTAGAATTTTGAACCTGACCTATCCTCTCTGAACCAACTGATTAGCAAACAATAACAGCAAAAAGAGGAAAACACCAATATCTTTATTGAAGCTTAATTAAAAAATTACATAAAGGCTCTATATATAAAGAATTTGCAGTCTAGAAGAATAAATAATAACTGCAGTTCTAAATATATTCCTAGCTTTGCATGGAAAGCTACTAAGGCTCTCAAACTAAAAAAAAGCAAACTACTCCCTAAATTAAGAATACAATAAGTGCATGCACAACATGCTTTATTTACTAAAAACAAACTCATGCAAAAAGCAAAACTAAAAATAGTCCTAAGGATTCATGCATGCTGGAGTACATGCTTTATTTGCATGAATAAACAAAAAAAACTATTAACTAAAAATAGCTTATGCATGGTGATGAATGGATAGCTTCATATCCAAACTGGAGTTGCATGTACCTGGATGCTAGAGAAGCATCACTTATCAACAGATTAGTTGTTCAAATGATAAAACACAAAATATCCACACTATCACAAATTTCCTCTCTCGCCTTAATTTGATTTTTGTTCAACATAGATGATGCGGCCTCCTATAAATAACATTTTTGTACTGATTTTGTTGCCTAAAGGCATATCGATTTGTTGGGTTTTTATGATGCTCATCAGTTAAGCTACTAGAATAGAAGTCGCAGAACTAAAAGTGGGAATTGCCTTTATTACTGGCATAATTGCCTTTATTAGTGGTATCATATTGCAGTTTGGTGTGATATATATAATCGTATTCAAATATGAAACGAATAGCTGGGAGAAAGTGAATGGTCATGTGACCGTTGGGCTTCACATTCCTAACAATCTACCCCGTGAAGGGCAATTAGTACAGCCATGCCTCTGCTTCCATTCCAAAACTCACATTACATCCAACCTACAAGATTTTAAATTTGTGAATTCTTGTTCACGCACGATTCAAGTTAGCCTTCTCCAAGTCAAATCGGAATGAAAGACATCTTCTGCTACTACATACACAAACTTACAATTAAATACACCACTTATTGCAGGTTCAAAATATACTCCTCCTTGATCCACATAAGGACCCTTGAACACAACATCTATAAATCCTGCGTGGTAGCAGTGATCAGTTCTGATGTTTCCATCAACATCAACTTCTTCCCCAAAGTTTATAGCAAAAAGATATTTGAGAACAACTACACAGTAAATAGTTTCACCCACAACTAATCCTTGCCCAAGTGTCATAACCGCTTGTCTACAAAACTTAAACAGTTCCTCTTCCTCAAGAAATATAACAAATAACCTCTTTTGCAACGAAAAACTCTCAGCTTGTTGATCCTCTGAAAAAGACTTGTCACTCCCCATCTGCCACTCAAGCTCCCTCTTTCTATATCCCCGAATCTTCTTCACCCAAGAGAAATCCTCTTTATTTGGCTCATCAAGCTCTTTAGTTTGGCCATGAGTGATATCGCAAGCAATTGTTCTAAAGAATTTATACTTAAACCTATCTGCGAAAGCTCAAAATAAGGAAGGAAGCATCACTTCTTCAACCTGCCCGCTGATCAAATTCATCAAATGATGGTACAAATTCTCTAGCTTATCTGGATCAACAGACATGATGCATTCATCGTAGCCTCTATTATTCTCATGGTTGGCATTATTTAAACATTGATTCTCAGATCTTCTCCTTGTGCAAGGTGAACCTCCATAATTGTCCGTTGCCCTAGGACCATCAGTTGTCCCCTGCAAACCTCCCAACGTTTGTGACAACGAATTCAAATTTGCCCGTGTTTCAGGATTTTCCACCCGTATTCATATATGACATACCAAACAGTGGTATTGGTTGTATGATATAAAGAGAACATGTATTAACATCTCCTACTATCAAATTTGTAGCATCTTCATTAGATGGTGGAGCCACATTCAGTACTTCCTCCTGTTTGCCCTCTTTGTTGAGGTTGGGGTCAAGCCCGACTGTGCCCTTTCCACACTAATATGCCATAATAGGCCCTTCATTCTCAAACGACCTATCCTCCTCATGTGACTCTGCCCCTGGGCTCAAGAGATCTTGAGATTTCTTTTCCAAGTAGCCGTACTTATTAGGATTATCCTCCACATCAAACAAAGAAAGTTCACTAGGATGAAATCAATAAATTTGACACATCATTGTGGAGAAACAATTGATGGATAAAGAAAATTTCTCAAAGAAATTATCCATAAGTATATACTAGTGGAGCAGAAGTTACGTGAGATTTTGGTTGTTTATTGTGAGAGGTCCGAGGAAGAAGACAGTAGGGAGTCCATGGAAGAAAACCAACATGTTTCTCACTGCGATGTGCTGAGTTCTACGTTTCCTTAGAGAGAGCAGAGACAAGGGTTTCTATATGGCCAGGCGACAAGGGCCATGGAAATAAAGGCACTAGAAGAGCCTAGGGAGCTTGCCGAGGGGACGATAATTTATGTGAACTTGGAGCCTAGTGATTGCCATTGTGATGTTGGCAAGGTTTTCCAACACAAAGCAACCATTTTAAATAATTCTTCCAATACTGTGTCTGAGGTGCGTGTGAGGGGAGAGAAGAACAAAATTGGTGGAGGGCATTGGAATTTTATGAGTGATGCAAAAGTGGGAAGAGGAGACAAAGAGCCGCAGTTAAGGAAGGTCAGAAGTCAGGAAGTGAGCTTAAGATACATGTTTCCCACTATTTCTCCATTCCCCTATTGTGTCTCTCCATCCAATATAGACTCATCTTGTTTGCGCAGATCGATTTCTCTGAATAGTTCGAGCAGCAAAAGGCTCAATGTGGCGGGAGAAATGCCATGTATGGCTGACTGGGTAGTCGAGGTTGAGTCAAAGGGAGCTATGGTTGTTACAAGACAGATAGAGGGAAAGAGAAAAAGGAAAGAAACAAGAAGAAGGAAGGGATGCATAGCGTAGAAGAAAAGGCCCTCCAAATTGGAAAGCCAACACAAGTCCGTGCAGAGCACTTTCGATATCAAGTGGAAATTGAAGGCATTGTTTTGGAGGTTTCATGGGTTGTGCCTACTCCTAGAGAAATTTGTTAGGCCCTTGACAAGTTTGTTACTGGCGAAGAGCATGCGAAAAAGATGGTAATCCAAAGAGAGATGGCAATTTTGTCCAAGTTCGTAGGAGGGTCTTTGATTTTCGGACATGCTTCGCCACAAGCTTGAGGCCCTACAATGTGCCTTCGACACTACCATAGTTATGCAGAGGTATGATTCCCATTTTCAAGAAGTTTATCCCATCAAGTAAAACTAGGACCGCTATGTGGAGTTCGGAAAGGAATTTTCCTTTGGTCTAGAGGTCGGGATCCCTATGGAGAATTTATCAAAAGATTCATTTCATGATGAAGGTTTCGTATTACACAGTGATGTTTCTGATTTTGGCATAATGGGTGAATTTGTGTGGAAATTATTTTTAACTCTGATTAGTTATGGAGAATATTAATCCATAGTGTTCATGAACAAGAGTTCACGAAGTTAAAATCTTGCAGGTTGGATGTAATGTGAGTTTTGGAATGGAAGCAGGGGCATGGGTGTACTGATTGGCCTTCGCAGGGGAGATTGTTCAAAATGTGAAGCCCAACAATCACATGACCATTCACTTTCTCCTAACTATTCTTTTTATAGCTGAATACGATTATGCATATGGTTGTGTGGAGCCCATGTATTATGTAGAATTGGATATTGATTAAAATATTATTCTCCCTGCTTTCCGATGGATGTAACGAGTTATGGTGAACCATGTAAATTATTATGTTATGTGATGTTTGGTGTTTGTTTTGTGTTCTTTATATGTGTTCTCTACTCATTTAAATTAACAATGTGACACCATAGAATTTTAGATCCATCTAAATTTGATGGTGCAATGCTAAGACATAATTAGTAATATTTAATGTTTATTTGCCATAACCCACAACATGATCAATAAATCTCAAATGTATATTTTACAGTTTATTTCCTACAGTTAAGCTAAATATTTCAAAATATTCAAAGACAAAATAATTAATCATAATTACTCGATTTTTACCTTGTCAAGGTTTGTGATATTTTTTTTCATTCTTTTAATTTATATATTAAGTGAAATTAGTTTCTCGATGAATAATGAGAGCCAAAGGAATCAAATAAGATGTTCAGTTTCAAACCAAGCACAATAAAAGGAAGGGATGAGAGAGAGAATTGAGACACAAAAATCAAGAGATCAAAGTGGTCAAAGGTTCAAAGGGGAGGAACCAAAAACAAGAAAGACAACACAAAAAGAATAAACAAAAATAATAAAATGACTCCGACAAAAAGAACAAAAATAACAACCAAGAACAATATAAAACAAAGACAAAAAAAAGTCAAAAAATAATCAAGAATAAAATTTTATATATATATATAACCTAACTTAAAAAAGAAATAAATTAATAAATTAATTAAATAATTAACTAAAATAAAAAATAGGAAATAAAAATTAAAAATTAAAAGGATATATGTAAACATGAATTCTAATTTTAATTGAATCCTAATGCTAAATTCTAATATGTACTCCTAACTTTAAAATTTATCCTCGAAATTTATTGTAAATGGTAATGATCTACTTAAATCCAAACACTAACTCTAACTCAAAATTCAACCCTAATACTATCTCCAACCCTTACCTAACCTTTTTCTTTGAATGGAACCTTAAATTTAATGAACCCTTAACCCTAACCTTAAGCTAATCTTTACTATAATCCTAATGACAATTTAAAGATGATACACATTATTTAATTTTGGTATGTATTATTAGTTCTTGAAGGCAAGATACTTAAATCAAATTTCTACTCTATTAATTATTTGAATGGCATCATCATAGAAGATACACTTATTCAATTATGGATGTGAGACAAAAACAAACAAATAAATCTAAAATCTATCTTATTTATTATATTAACATAATATAGAACAAAATTGATCTATTATATAGAAATAGTATAATATTATCCTTTCTCATTCATTTACGAAAATATTAATGATTTTTATTTATAAAATAAAATTTCATTAGAGAAAAAAGAGATTTACATAGATTATTTTTATATAATATAAAACAAAACTGATGTATTATATTGAAATGGGATGATCTTGTTGTTTCTCTCTTATATTTATAATGATTTTTATTATTAAAATAAAATTTAACTGGAGAAAAAAGAGAGTTAGAAACCAATCAACCACCTCTATTTACTTCTCTAATAGTGAAAGTGACAACAACCTTTTCATCTCAAATAATTCATATATATCTTAATATCGACGGAATCCTTGCACCCCATTTTGGTGCAAGCGCTACTATATAGCTTTTTGATATGAAAAGATATCATACACGTATTTATTTGATCAGATAATAATTCAAGAAAAAAATGATAGTGTTGACACAAGTAATAATGGAAAATATTGAAAATCTAATTTTTTTGTATTTTCTAGGTTTGAGTAAATCATTTTTTCGGAGACCATCGGAGTGGAATTTGGAGTTGGAAGTGTCAGCAGTCTTCTAACTTGGAAAGTTGAAGGCCATTGTGTTAAGGGACTAAAATTAGTTCTCTTTGTGATCTTTCCAATGGTGTAAGCGGTTCTAGATTTCAAGCACCGAGGAAAAAGTTATGGCCTTGTGAAGTTGGACTAGTAAAAAGTTATAATTTTTCTAATAATATTTTAGTTTCATTGTAATAAATATTATCTATTGTATTCATTTCGAATTCCAAGGGGGTCTTGTGACTCTTGGAATCAACTGCAAACTATATAAACTAAAATTTGAAATGGAACATGATACCTTTTTGAGTTGCATACATCTCTTTACGAGATTGTTGTCTAAATTTTGTTGTTAAAGGTCTACAATACTGCAGGTTATAGCCAAGGTGTTGTAATTTGAATTCATAATTCAAAGCATTCTTAATCCTATTATTCATAATAGTTTCCTCTTCATTATTGCATAATTCGATATAATATTTTATTTCTATCTTTTCCACACTTCTTTTTGGTCTTCTTTAAGTGGACATGCATTCTCATCAATAGATATAATAATTTATTCTTCTTTTGTGCATGCATGTCTTGATGAATTTCAATTGTAACTGATTCTTTTAAGCTAGGAAAGAAAAAATTAGGTTTCAAAAGAGTTAATAATGAAATTGATGTGATAATCACAAATTGGATAGGGAAAAAGCATGAAGTTGTGTTGCACTTGGGGCTGATTGGGGATAGTTCAGCCAAACTGAGTCCTATCAGACTACTACCCTACCATGTGGCACCCTATGTCATTGGCATGCGCCTAAATGACACCAAAAGTTCGGCTGAACTCAATTCAGTCGGATTCTTGGCACCATTTAGGTGCTTTTTGTGAGCACTTGAGCTCAAATTTTTCAAAAAAATTCAAAATAGTTTAGTCGGACTAAGTTCGGCTAGAATCCCCCATATGGCAGGTGATGTGGCAGCCAAATCACCTATTTTGTCTATATTTCTAAAAAAAAATCACTTCTGCTCAATTTTTCTCCAGGCAAAATATTTTTTCACCAAAATAAAAAAGTACCCTTTTGTAGAGCTCAAAATCACGAATCTAGACATATAACTTTTTTTCATATTTTGATTAATTTTAATAATTTTTATAAATTATATATTGCGAGTAGGTTTTTTAAGTACATAAAGAAGCTGATTAGAAATTTTAAAAAAATATTAAATGATATTAAAAAAATTTAAAATATACTTTTCACTAGATGAGAGAATCTTCTCCAAAAGGGTATAATTTTGTTTTTGATAGTCATAAATTTAGTAGAGAAAAGGTGATGTTGAATGAAAACTACCAGATTCCACTAAATTGGACTTAAAAATATTATTACGAGAAAAATATATATCAAATTAATTTATTTGTTTTAGCACTGTACATATATGTTCTCTATTTGGAAAATTAAAATCAGCAAAAAATAAGTTCATTTTCATTTTGTTTGGTGGCACCAACTAGAACCCCTGATTTTTTGCATTTTTCAACAATGAAAAATCTGTCTTTTAATATATAAAACAAATGTCAACTTTAAAAAAAATAGACATAATTTTCATTAATGTTTCTATATTTATAAAGTTTAAATAATTTTCAAATTCAATTTAAAAAGTCACTTTGATGCGGTTGAATTTAAATAGTTTTAGTTGTGTTGGCCACTTCCTTGATAAAAGTGTGACACAACATTGTGCTTTTACCCAGTAAAATTTCCTATAAATAGTTTCCATTTTAGTAGTAGGTGATGGAGAGAAAGAAGAAAAATATAAGTTGATATTAAATGAGAGTCTAAGAAATCTCTTGTAAATCTCCTGATCAAACACATGCCTATAATTGTAAAGTGCATTAGAAAAAGGTCTCTTGAGAAGTATTGAGTTTCCTATGAAATTTAATGAGATTCATGATAAAGAGATATAGAGGGAAGTTTTGATTGAATTTATATGCTTTGGAGTGATAAAGAAAATAAGGGTGTGTTTTACTTTTGGAGGTATGTGGATTCATCATTGGTTGAAGAAGAAAATGTTATGGTTTAATCATGACTACACACATGTCAAACATTGCTTGTGTTTTTGGAGAAATTCATTTTACACTTAACTGAACCATTGAAGTTTTGAATGGATATCCAAACAATTATGTTTGTGATTTTGGAGCCATCTTAGTTACACACGATGAGGCCTTCAAAGACTCGCATTATTGTGGTATCAAAGAGATTAATGTGATAAAGAATGGATAAAATGTAAAAAGGTCTTTTTGGAGGTTGGTGGCATCCAAGGATGGAGGTTTTCTATCATCTCAAGTTAGCTTCTCACTTTGAGATGATATTTTGAATGAGAAGTGTTTTTGGTTAATGCTTTCCTTTTTGTCTTCTTCGTTGATGTTGATAGCTTTGAAGAATGCATGTATTGTGAAGGTTATGTTCTGGAGACAAAATTTGGATTTCATTTTGAGCTCAATATGGATTTTTGTCCAACAAGCTTTAGATTATATGATTGAGAATTATACCCTTTTGCAGTCATCCAAAAATGATAGAGACTTTTCGTATCTCTTAGGGATTGTTGTCAAATAATTCAAGATTGTGATTCAAGAGTTCAAGACTAAGAGCTCAAGACACAACTCGAAGCTGGACCTTTTTGAGGGTCAAGAGATAGCTTGATAGAGCCCTGCTTGGTTTAATGTTGTTCAGTTATAAAGTTTTGGTTATAAAACTATTTCCTTCGAGCCATTTGGTCCTTGTATAAAATCTTTAAAAATCATCCAGTATAATAATCAAACATTTACTACTTTGTTTTGGGTTTCTAATTTGATCTCTCCTTCAATTGCCTACACAAAATATGAATGCAAGAGCACCTTGACTCATTCCAAGCGAAACTAAGGAAGAATTAGCATGAACAATATGATACCCTTTATTATTTTGACTAAGGAGAGTCATGACAAATTCACTAAAATTGTGTGTCAATATGAAGGAGAAGATACAATATCTGAAGTAACCAAAATAGAGTACTTGCAACTAAAGAAAGGGATGTGCATGAAGACTACACGCATGCATGAGCCAAGTATCCCAAAGATCCAATGATTGTCATTAGGGATGCTCACTTGATAAAGTTGTAATAGGAAAACAACAAAGATGCTACACAACCTCTCATAGCACTGTATAATACAATATGAGTACAATAATATGGCACAACATTTGTGTAAAATCCCCAAAATACATGAAGAAGATATGACACTTCTTCTTAGTGTGTATACAAATGAAAGTTCTTACAAATGATACTCAAAACAATCCATAAAAAAAACTATATATACATATGATGCATCCAAAAAGAAGCTAGACCATACAACCAAAATGCCCCCAAATAGCTAAACAACCAAACAGTTAACAAGAGTGTCAAAACACAAAATATTGATTAATTGTGCTTGGACTAAAATCTATAAAATATGCATGGATAGACAAAAAGTTCTCTGAAAGACCTTTTCAATGCTGCAAGAGTTGTGAGAAAAGGAAAAATAGGTCAAAATTTATGAGCTTAGGAGCCCAAAATTCACTTCTAACATTGAGAGGCTACAAAATGCATCAAAATCTGGAAAAACTACCTATAGAATTAAATAGTGCATAAAACCACCTTAATGATGATATCTCATTTGCCAAAAATTGACATCATACATCCAAGTTATGGCTAGTTATAAAAAAGAGCCTATATAAAGCCCAAAAAGTGGTCAAAAGGCCCCCCACCCCCCTTTAGCACTAAATGGCTATGATTTGGTCACCCATGTGAGCTCATACTCAACGAGTGAGAAAGAAAGAACCCCCAAGCCAAAGTGATTAAGAGGCCAAGTATAAGTGGAGATGGGGTGGCAAGGGCTACTAGTGGCTCCATGTGCCACCTACCATAGGCATAACTACAAATTTGAATCTAGAAGCCACAAGCAATCCAATCCTCAAACAATGTGAGAACACACAACTCACACAACTAATTGGAGAGCATAGATGTAGATAAGGAGTCAAAAAACCCACTTTGGAACCAATGTGGGATAAATAATGTCAAACCCTATGCTAAGGTGGGCCCATACACGAAACGCCTTTATGTAAATGGAAACCCAATCAGCCAAACAAAAAGATTCAAAACAATAAATGATTTGAAAATACAGAGCTAAAGAAAGTTATATGCTAAGTGAAATGAAATAGTCTCCCCAAACCCTAAAATATATAATACAAACAAATGGCCCAGCCACCAATAATTAAATTTGATTCACCGGCCCACCATCATGCTTTCTTTAACACAATCAACAAACCCAAAATGACGATGAATTAGGGAAAATAAATGAAATATTTCCAACAATGGGCTCCTAAAACCATGGTATACCAAGTTCACGATGTATGCCAACTTCACACATAAGATCTTGTCAAATATTTGTAGACACCCAAAATTGCCCAGTCTAATTAAATAAATATTTTATTTATTTAATTATCTAAGCTTAATTCTTCTATTAATTAAATAAATCTTTATTTATTTAATTAATTCATTTATCCTCTTCTAGATTTAATTCTCATTTAAATAAATACATTTATTTATTTAAATTATCCCTTTCCTAAATTAAATAAAAATCTTATTTATTTAATTGATCCCACTTCTTCTATTAATTAAACAAATCTTTATTTATTTAATTAATTCATTAACCTTTTCTACCCATGACACATGTCATTCATCTCTTAAATCATACACTACCTACCCCTTTCATTATTTTATTATTTATTTTACCTACCCTCTAATCATAGCCGACCTCCTTTTACACCTCTCAATCTTATCCCTCCATTTCATATAGTGTCTTCTATATAAGGAGATGCTTCCTTCATTATCAAACCCCCTATTGACTACTTGACTGCACTACGCTTTTGAACATAGGCGATCCTAATTGCAACCACATTCCATTCTTTGTTGAGCTCTTGTGCACATAATATCTGAGAGCAAATATATCAAGCAAGATCAATGGAGATAGGAAGAATGGAGATCCAAAACCCTATTGGACATCTGATGGTATAATCTTTGTGATTTCATTTGATTTGCATTGTCTTAGGTAATCTTCACATGTTATGGTGGATCTTTGTTGTTGTTAGGCTAGGGTTTTGTGGTTGAATTCATTTAGCCTTTCAATATCATTATTATTGTTATCCATTTTCACCATATACATTTTGGCACGCCCAGTGGGACTCTTGTCCCTTTTTGCATTTAACATCCTTGTTGCAGATTTTGTGTTTTTGAAGCTGCCGATCTGACATTTTCGACAACATTTTGATATTTTCGCGTCTGCGCACTTTCGGATCGCGTTTTTGATTTTCTGGTGTGTCTGTGACATCTGAAGTCACGTCTGTGTTATCAACAGCATTTTATTTTGCAGATTTTGGAAACTGCATTTGTGTTCATAAGTCGCATCTGAGGTGTTTTTAGACGCGTTTGTATCCAGAAGTCACGTCTGGGTTCTAGAGCCGCGTCTGTGTCTCACAAAACCGCATCTGAGTCTCTAAGTCGCATCTATGTCAAAGGTAATCGCGTCTGTGTGGACCGGTTTCAAATTTTGAGTTATTGATTTAGTTTTGAGTTTTGCATTTAAGGTTTTAGATCCATTTTATTTTGAGCTAACATTTTCAGATCTAGCTAACGAAATTGGTGCAGCTTGTCTTGAAAGCAAAATCATTTGGTTGAAGGCTCCTATTTTCACAAAGTCCTTTGGATTTAAAATTTACCTAACTTGTGTGCTTGCAGGAAGGGTGATTATTTCAAACAATCCAAACTACTAATAAATCTTTGTTGCAGGTCCTTGGCAAGGGTTTTTGGATTTTTATTGTGTGCTTTGTTTTCATAGACTAGCAAACACCTCAATTGGTGCACTAAAATTGAATCATTGTCTTTTGTGTCTTGAGCAATAGGCTCTTTTTGTTTAATCTTTAGAGGGCCTATCTTCCCATGTGGTCATTAGGACTACTAGTGAGAAGAGAATGACCCAAGTGGTAGCGAGGAAAACCCACCTCTTCCAAACCACTATAAATAACTGTATTCATGGTGAAAACTATGAATAATGTGCGTTGATTAGTTCATACCGACACTATGTCTCCCCATAAACCCGTTTGATCAAATTTATTTGATCAGTTGTAGGGCGTAACCCCTACTGGCTAGGAGCCTTCTGTATTTACAGAGCTGAAAGTGCTGCATGTATGGCCACACGAGCGGATTCCCTTACTAGCACCTTTTTGTTTTAGAAGCCCAAATCCTTCTAGTTGTTGGGGTAGGAGGTCGGACCTCTAGTAGCGGCCCACACACATACGGTTCTTAGTAGAGATACAAAGTTTGCCACAGGGAGTTTTCATGGGGATTGATGCTTGGCTGACCCGAGAAGTGAGTGCCGAGGGTGGAGCCAGTGAGGTCAAGTATCTAAGTATCCACTCTGAATAGCGTAGCCTCGGGGGTAAAACCCCATGTGGGATCAACAACTATTGTCTTGGCCAGCCATAAGAATTGTGCTTGACTTATTTTAAACATTCAAAACATTCAAGACCAAACAGCAAAACATTGTGTCTTTTGTGTCTTCAAGTGTATGCAAAACATTTTTACATCAAACAACACACTTTTTTTTTTTGAAAGTCATTTTAGAGTCTAGACACTTACAAACATTGGGTCTTCATCAACATTGTGTCCTCTTGTCACAAAAAAAAAAGAGTCAAATAGTCAGATTTGGTCACAACAAAACGACTTCACAGATTGGAAAAAATGGCACAAATTTTGCAGAAACGCGTCTGTGTCTGACATAATAGCGTTTGTGTTGTATAACCATGTCTGTGAAGGGCATAAACACATCTGTGTTTCTAGAATCAACAGTGCATTTTACAAAAATATCAGAAGCGCATTTGTGTTAAACAGAACCACTTCTGTGTCAGGAAATCACGTCTGTAAAGTATACAAGCGCGTTTGTATTCAGAATTGAAAAACTTTTACAGTCCAGCAAACAAACATAGTTAGTTTCGGAATTCTTGAGCTTCCTAGGTCATTTCTCCAAGGTTTCATTTAGCATTCAACCTGTCTTTGGGTCTCACAAAGTCCATCATTGCTTTACACCTCATATTGCATTCACATTTGTCTAAACTTGAGTCAAAAGGTCACTTGCTTGTCCTCATCATACTTTGTCAACACACTACATACAACAACATTTTGCTAAGTGGTCCCTCATCAAGGTCTATCACCTTTGGGTCTCATTTGGTCTTACTTAGAGTCAAGGTCAACTTACCTCATCAAGAGAAACTATCCTTTCTTTGGAAGTCACACCTACTCTACTACATACATACTTGGTCTTACACTTTGGACATTGCAAGTACACCTCAGATTCATTTACATTCCATCCAACCCTTGGTCTTCCATACTTTTTCCATTTTCATCTAGTCTAACACATCTCGGTCAATACCTAGTTCATGGTTGAAACCTGTCTTCAAAAATCTAGGAGAGAAACTAAAGAGGCTCAAGAGTCCGCAAACATGAGTGTCTATGAGTATGACAATGATGTCTTTTTCAATACTGATCATAACACATTACCTGACATGGATACCTATAGAAACATTCCAAATATTGAGAACATGGACACTACAAACAACAATGCTACACATAATGAAAATATGGACAACTTTTTAGTACATTCAATAGATGTGGAAGAATCCATTATGAATCCCCATTTCAATTGATTGGTTGAGGAAATAATGAGGAGGGATAGACAATACTTCTTACAAATGATGGCACAAAGTGGAGCCAAGATACCTCATGATTTTGACATGTCTCAAATAATGGAAAATCAACCTTTGCAACAACCTCACCCCAACATGGATCAAAGAAGACCTAATAGTGGAGGTAATAGAGGACCACATATGGTACCTGAATCACCATCATCTTTGTTTCAAAAACTAGAGGTCCCACATACACATGGTCAAGCATATGATACTCACCTTCGCAGACCATTATGGAAGTCTTATGCAGAGAAATATGCTCAATCACATATCAATGCTAAGGATCAACCACCAAAGCAATTGGATATTCAAAGGCATGCTCAAAATTTGGACACAAGGAAACCCCGTGTCAAATTTGGGGGCAACACATTAGAACATGACATGCCTGTAGAGTATGGTATACACGCACAAAATAGATATGGCATTCCTCAACATGAATCTATACCAAGTGGTCCATATATGCAGCATCATTACAGACCTCCTCCATATGAACATGTGTATGATCAATATCATCCATATATGCAACATCCTCCTCCTCCAATTGGTGCCTCAAGCATGGGGTATGGTCCAAGAAGTCGATCTCCACCTAAGAACAATTTGGAGCAACAAATCAGAGATTTACAAAAGAAAATTGAGGACATAAATACACCGAAGCCAACATACACAATGAGAGACATATATCCTTATCCATTTGACAAGAGTATTCCAATGCCTCCATTTCCTACACACTTTGTGACACCTAAATTTGATAAGTATAGAGGAAAAGGGGATCCTAAGGCACACATAAGACATTTTTTCACAACTTGCATTGAAGTAGCAGCAGAAGAGACATATTTGATGAGATTATTCCCACAAAGCCTAGGCAATCAAGCTATGGAATGGTTCTCCCAACTCCCACCTAGTATTAAGTCATGGGGTGACTTAGCAGAGGCATTTATCCAACATTTCTCCTACAACATAGAGACAGACATATCAGTCACTACTTTGTGCAACACCAAGCAAAAAGAGGGAGAGTCTTTTGCATCATTTTTACAAAGATGGAGAAATCTAGCCAGCAGATGCTCTTGTGAAATTCCACAAAAACAAATGGTAGAGATGTTCACACAAAATGTTAACAAAGACCTTGGCTATGATCTAAGGAAAGCTTGTTTGTCCACCTTCAAGGATGTCATTGAAAAAGGCTTAGCAACAGAGAAGGTCCTAATTGAACAAGGAGTCATTAAGATATTCAAGGAAAACAAAGATGACTTTAAAGGAAAAGACAAGCCAAGATTTTGGAATAGAAACAAGAACACAGCCAATGATGGTGTTGTTGACACCAACACAGTGCGACCCAAATTCATTTTTTCTTGGATCAAGTTCTACAAACAATCAAGTGAATACTCAAACAACTTCTAGATCACGGAGGAAGTACACTCCATTGGGAGAACCACTTGAGTCAGTCTTCAAGAAGCTAGTGGCAAACAAGGTAATCACTATTCCAGATTATCCTCCATATGAGCCAAAGGTCAAACCAAATTGGTGGAATGATGATGAATATTGTGAATTTCATAAGAGCAAGGGTCATACGATAGGAAATTGCCATTGACTGAAGAACATCATACAAGATCTCATTGATAGAGGTGACATTGAGATTGAAGGACACTCATCCAATCAAGAACATGAAATGTTTAAGGAACCATTCCCAAAGCATGACAAGGGAAAAGCTAAAGCCACAGATGACCAAACCAACTATACCAGAGCAACCTATAACTATGATTCAACTATCAATCACATTTTGATGGACAATTACGTCTCTACCATTATCATCAAGGACAAAAACCTTGAGAATTCTACCCGAAGACCCAAGATTGTCCTAAAAGGTGTTGGATCTTCTTCTGAACCTACCTCTGAATGTAATATCACAACTCGCCGAGGTAAATTCACTTTGCAAGGTGCTCCAGCTAAAAACACCGCTTCCTCATCAACCAAACCTAAGTATGATCTTGTAGAACAGTTAGGGAAGACACCTGCGCTCATCTCCATCCTTGAGCTATTATGCATATCCCCCACACATAAAGCTATTCTTGAAAATTTTTTGAGAGAAACTGTCGTTCCTACTGATCTGAATGTGGACCAGTTTCAAGCCATGGTGGGATACCTTTCCATTCCACACTCCCTTACATTCATAGAAGTCGATGACGCCTCCGTAAGTCAGCCACATAATGCACCACTACACATTGAAGCCCTCATACACAAACATCAAATAAAATGAGTCCTGATAGATGGAGGAGTAGGTCTAAACATTTGTACATTGAGCACAATTAAACAATTGGGATATTCTAATAAAGTTGTGAATTCTACAAATCAAATCACCATCAAGGCATATGATGATGAAGAGCATTCGTCCAAGGGCACAGTCACCTTACCTCTCAGAGTTGGGCCAGTTACGAAGGATGTGGTTTGTCAAGTCCTAGATCTAGATCTCACTTATAACATATTGCTAGGATGTCCTTGGATTCATGAAATGAGGGTAGTCCCATCTACATATCACCAATGCATTAAGTTTCCTCACAATGGAGTAGAAGTAACAGTTAATGGTGATCCTAATTCATTCATATACTGGAATAACCTGAGATCAAAAACTGAGACCGTCATTCATAGTAATCGTGAAGCTGTTCCTTCTTCGGCATACATTGATCCTAAGTCATTGAAACCTTCGACATCAAAACAAGGTGAGCTTAAAGGCAAATTTCAGGACAAGGGCATGGGGGAATACACTTTAAATCAGACCATGTACTTACAACAAGTCATAAGTTCCCCAAAAGAATATGGAAGACCACATCCTAACAAGCAAGTATCCATCATGGTACTCAAATGGGACCCTACTACGTTTCAAAGATGGGGCAAACTAGAAGAGGAAGACTTATACAAAATGCTTTACAAAGACATTGAATATGACACACAAGATCACATTAGTTTACCATGTGAGAAATATGGCAAAGTTTTCAAGATTCTTCAAAAATTCAGGTATGATGGAAAAAGCCCTCTTGGGTCACGAAAGGAAGGCATCATTGAACCTTTACAACCTGAATTGACATTCAAAAAGGAATGCTCGAAGGGACTTGGTTTCTTGACTTCCAAGGTCCACACTCAAAGGACAGGAGAAGCCTTACAAATCAAAGCTGCCAAAATTCAACAAGAGGGTCGCTATTCCACAGACTCCAACAAATGGGAATGGGGTTCAGATAAATCCTCCAGTGACTACGAGCTCACCGAAACATTCAGAGAGCCAGATGAACCCACAGAAGAAGAGGAATTTTATAAAAGATTGAAATTTGGTCAAGAAACAACCCATGAGGATTCCACACAGTCCTTGTCTCAAGGTCCTAGGTTGAAATCACATAGGATGAGAACACCTATCCCAGAATGCGCTACTAGTGATGATAATTTGGATTCATTCATGATCGAGACTAATGAGGAGAGTGCCATCGATGACCTTGATAATTACCTTGACATACCCGAATATAACTAAATCTTCACTCTTAGCCCCGCTAACTTCGAAGACATTAAAGGCCTTCCCCTTGTTCACCACCAACTCATTGAATAGGATCATGAAGGACCTGCACAGTTTGACACATTCCAAAATGATGAAGCTTTTATTGACTATCTTGGCATATGAGATGATCTTCCTCCTGGGGACCATAAAGTGGGATACACTATAGAACTCAATAGTGTGGCATATTTTGGTGAGGGTGTCGAACCTTCCAGTCACAAAAATGTGAAAATAAGAACAAACCAAGGGTCTTATGGTGAAAACCACATTGTGGCACTGTCTGACCCCAAAAAAGTAAAAAGAAAGGACGTATCTGAGGGTGAAAACCTCTCTGAGGCACCCGATGATGGAAGGCTCGACATTCTCTCAGCATCATATGAGGAAAAGTCATCCATGTTGGTAGAGGAGACTATCAAAACAAACATTGGTACAGAAGAGGTTCCACACAACATATTCCTGGCTCAATCGTTGACAGAGTCAGAAAGGTCAAAATTCATAAGTTTCTTCAAAGAATGACAAATCAATTTTGCCTGGTCATACACTGATATGCCTGGATTAGACCCAGATTTGGTAATGCATCATTTGACAATTAAACTGGGGGCAAAACCAGTGAAATAGAAATTAAGAAAGATGCATCCACAAGTTGCATTATTGGTCAAAGAAGAGCTTGAGAAATTATTGGACGTCGGATTCATATGCCCAATTGATTATCCTGAATGGATCTCCAACTTAGTGTCTGTTAGTAAACCAGATCGCAGCATCAGAATATGTATAGATTTTAGAGACATCAACAAAGCTTGTCCAAAGGATGACTTCCCATTACCAAATATTGACTTGATTGTCGATCTCATAGTAGGTCATGAAATGTTATAGTTGATGGATGGAATCTCTGGTTATAATCAAATAAAGATCGCACCTGAGGATCAACACAAAACATCATTCACTTGTCCTTGGGGAACTTTCTACTAGAATGTCATGCCCTTTGGGCTAAAAAATGCAGGTGCTACATATCAAAGAGCCATGACTACTATCTTTCATGATCTCATGCATGTAACTGTGGAAGATTATGTCGCTGACCTCTTGGGAAAATCAATAGACAGAAATACACATTTAGACATACTTTCAGTCATCTTTGATCGGTTGGAAAAATACAAAGTAAGATTAAACCCCAAGAAATGTGTCTTTGAAGTAACCTCCGGGAAGCTCCTAGGATTTATTGTATCCAAAAGAGGAATCGAAGAAGATCCAGCAAAAGTCAAGGCCATCTTGGAGATGCAACCACCAAGAAATATCAGTCAACTTCGGTCTTTACAAGGCAGACTCCAGTCCATATGAAGATTCATAGCACAACTTGCAGATAAGTGTAATCCTTTTCAGCACTTGCTACATAAAAACATCAAATTCAAATGGGATGATAACTGTCAACAAGATTTCCAAATGCTCAAAGATTATCTTCTGAATCCGCCAGTTTTGATGCCACTAGTTCTAGATCAGCCTCTGTTACTATACATATCAACTACTCCAATAGCACTAGGGGCACTCTTAGCACAACAAATTGCGGAGGGCAAGGAAAAAGCAGTGTATTATATCAGTCGCACATTTGTGGGATATGAACTAAACTACACACCAATTGAGCGTGCATGTCTCGCCATGGTCTTTGCTTCGTAGAAATTACGACATTACATGCTCACTCATAAGACTAAGTTGGTTGCAAGAATCGATCCATTAAAATACCTTCTCAATAAAGCAACACTAATTGGGCGACTAGCCAAATGGGTAATGATCCTAAGTGAATTCGACATCGAGTATGTGGATAGAAAAGAAATAAAAGGACAAGCCATTGCAGATCAATTAGTAGATGCTCCCATGATAGATGATGTTCTTCTAAGTTCAGAATTTCCAGATGAATCCATTTTAACAATGTCACATGCAAAGCCATGGCAACTGTACTTTGACGGCTCATACATGCAGCATGGGGTAGGAGCTGGCATCCTCTTTATAACTCCTCAAGGGGATTCTATACCAAAATCATACCGCTTATCATTTCCTTGCACTAACAATATAGTGGAATATGAGGCATTAACAACTGGATTACATATTGCAGTTCAGTGGAAGATCTAGGAACTTCGTGTTTTTGAGGACTCTCAACTTGTAATTCGTCAAGCAACTGATGATTACCAAAAAAAAGATGAAAAATTAATGCCTTACAAACAAATGGTGGATGACTTAAAACAACACTTCACCAAGATAGATTTTGAGCAGATACCAAGAGAGCAGAATCGCGCCACAGATGTCATGGCTATAATTGCTTCACTGATTGATCTACCTCCAAATGAGACCCATTATGAGTTCTTGGTGGATAACCTTTTGGTTCCTTCATATGAAATCATTCCTACTAAGATGATATGTGTTGTCAGTCCCGAGTCCCAGTTATATGGTTCCATTTTCACATACCTTAGTGACAATACGCTACCTCTTGATTTATCGAATAACCAACATCGCACTTTCATTCACCAATCCTCTCGATATGTCATTTTAGCTAGTATCCTATATTGGTGAGGTCTAGATGGCACTCTTCTTAGATGTTTAGAAAGTGATGAAGCTCATATTGCGTTACATGAAGTACATGAAGGGATATGTGGTCCACATTCTAGTGGTCCTACCTTAGCCAAGAAACACATCAGGACTGGATATTACTGGCCCAATATGGAAAAGGACTCATATTAGTTTGTCAAGAAATGTAAGCAATGTCAAATTCATGGAGACCTCATACATGCGCCAGCACAAGAACTTCAACCAATTGCGTCTCCTTGGCCCTTTTGTCAGTGGGGACTCGATCTCATAGGCAAGATTCATCCTCCTTCTTCCAATGGTCATAAATTCATTATCACTGCCACAGAGTATTTCACAAAATGGATTGAAGTTGTGCCTCTCACACAAGTCACTAGAAAATAGATTGCTACGTTCATTCTCAACTATATCATTTGTCGATACGGTATTCCTGTTTCCATTATCACTGATAACAGGCATCCCTTCAAAAACCAGGATGTTCGTGAACTCTATGACCGCTTCCATATTTCACATCATTTCTCCACGCCATATTATCCCCAAGGTAATGGTCAAGCTGAGGCGTCTAATAAGACAATCCTTAAAATCCTAAAAAAGATAGTCGACGATGCTGGCCATAATTGGCATATCCAGCTTAATCCTGCACTTTGGGCCTACTACACAAGTGTCCACACACCTATAGGAGCTACGCCCTATTCACTTGTCTATGACACTGAAGCCATCTTGCCTATTGAGGTTGAGCTACCCTCTTTACAAGTCTCTTTGCAAAACATCATCAGTGATGAAGACTATAGGGTCTCTCGCTTACAAGAGCTTGAACTACTGGATGAATGAAGACAAACTGCTTTTAATCATCTCAAGGCTTACCAACAATGAATGAGTCGCAGCTACAATCACAAGGTCAAGCCTCACACATTTGAGGTAGGTGATTTGGTTCTCAGAGAAAACCCCAAAAATCAGCAAGATAGAGAGAAGAAGGGCAAGTTCGAACCAAATTGGCTTGGTCCTTACATCATTACAACAGCATATGGATCTAGGGCATATCAGCTCTCAACTATAGAAGGTGAACCTTTAGAGGATCCTATCAATAGCATGCACCTTCGTAGGTTTTACACATAGCTCTTCAGAGTATCCTAATTCAAAAAATACAAAAAAAATTCAAAAAAATTAAAAAATACAAAAAAAAATTCTAAAACAAAAAAAATCGTTACTTGGTGAAAACCTAGCAAACAGGTGCCTTGTGACATAAAAAACATTGAAAAATCGAAAAAAGTAAAGAGAAATAATTTTGTCCAATGGTGAAAACCACTTCGGTGGCACCATGGGCAAGTACCATGGTGAAAACTGGGTCACCAGTGCCATGCATCGAGACATTGCTCATCCCTCCTTCAAGATTCCATTTCATCCTTTCACTTTGCACACACTCACAACGTATTCATTCATAATAAACATACCCATTTCCATCATGGCTTGTTATTGATCTACCCAAGATTGGTTCGCCATTCATAATAACCTTCATTTTCACCTCCCTTTCCATCCATAATAAATTAGATCCTATCTGTGGCTAAGGCAAATCCTACATCTAGTAATGGGTGTGGAACTGAAAACATCACATGTTTTGAGGAGTATAGTTTCTTCTAGCTTCCTTCAGTCTATCCGTGCACAATCTGCAATAAAGCAACATTTGCATCACAGATCTGCAATAAAGTTTCATCTTCTCCACAATAAAGTATCAGTTTCATGGATTCAGTCAGTTTCAGATGAGACACAACAACAACAATGGGCTTCAACAAATCAAATCTTTCAATAGACTCAGACAACATTGTGGTTCAGTGCTATCTATCCTTTCTGTGAAAGTAAACATTGTGACCACAATCAAATAAGACTTATACAAGTGACAAGAGACACTAAACTTGAGGACTACATTGGATGTTGGTGTCGAGTCTTGATTCTCTTTTGATTTTATCTTTCTGGTGACATGTCTTTTAGCTTTTCTAGGATGTCCCTGACTAGAGATTCTATCTCTAGGATGTCTTTGACTAGAAAGGTGAGGATGGGGTATCGTCACCTATTTTTCTTTGTTGTCTGTGGATTGTCTCTTAGTAATGCTATGATTTGTCCAAGGATATGAGGACACTATGAGTCTAGTGTGAACTAGGGCATTCCTTGTTTGTGATTGTCTTATCTCCATGCAAATAGGTACAATGACTTTCTGGGTCAAACATATGCCTCGATTGTCATAACCTACTTGCCATAATAAAGCTCAATGATGATAATGCACAAGAAGCTCTTTCACTTTCATATCTTCTGTCTTTCATCCCCCTTTCTTGATTGACTTCCATCGTCCTTCTCGAGTCCACATAGCCTGCTATCACATGACTGAGTATAATGACTGTAAAGCGGAAAATCGCGATCGAACCCTAGTTGTTCTCCCCTCTTCCAACTTCGAGGAGAGAGAAGGGAGGTTCGCTAGGATTCGATGGTTTTCACTTTGGGGAGAGACTTTACATTCAAAAGAGGGGTTGAAACTCATAAGATCCAATCCCACATAATGCAAGATTGGATGCTAAGTGTGTTTCAAGGGTTAAGACAGCAAGGCTACCCTCTTTTGTAAAGAATGTTGATAGAAAGATTAAGCTAAGCATGCATAGAAAGTGACAAAGATTCGTTTATAAACTGAGATAGGGATATAGGATGAAGCTGCGGACCTGGAATTAGCAGTAAAATGTCGATACGGCGCTGTCCTGCAAATTTGAGCAAAAGTTGTCGGGACAATGGCGCCCGGTGCCACGGTCCTCCGAAAAATCCGCGAAACGAAGGGGGATCTGTTCGTCTCTGCACAAGGATTCCAGATCTTCAATTTCAGCCGCGTACCTGCAACCTACACACAGAAAAGCGAAGACGATTGGGGGGTTAGGGATTAGGGGTTTGCCTTTAGGTCAAACCCCGGTTTTGGAATTAACCAAGAAATGAGCAAGAGCTGTAAATGTAAATGACTGTAAAACAAGTACTAATACCTTGTTCTAAGGATGTTTGTATCCTTATGTACAAAGGTATAGATGTTGTATGTTGTATGTTGTAGCATGTAGTATGTGATCTCCTCTTCAATGGTTGAATCCTTGTCTTGAATGCAACACTTAGCCTTGAATGGAGACTTGAAATGATCAACTGCTTGAAGGAATGCTTGAATGCTTGAATGCTCGAGTATAATTTCCATGCTTTTTCCATCATGTCGAATGAAAGAGGAAAATGTAGTTTATATACTTGTCATTTAGGGCTGACAGACTGATTTTCCCGACCTTAGGCCGACCAGGAAAGTTAATTTCCAAATTGCAAACAAAAAGACCCGAGACCCCTTAGGAGACCGGGCCCAAAATAGGACCCAGGGACCAGGGCGCTGGGCGCTCTGGTCCCACCTCCCGGGACAGCAGGGTGCAAGGAGGTTCAGGCCAGGGTGCTTGAAAAATGCAGTTTTCAGTGTCGTGAGCAAGTTTCGGGGTCTCCATTCAGGTTGCGTGTTGCGTCACCATCGTGAAGACCGAAATGCAGTCAAAATTGCAAGTGTCGCAATTTTAGGATGCTACATTTAGCCCCCACTTTAGCGGGAGTATGTATGCTCATACTTCCGGTAAAGTACAAGGAAACAATATTGAAAGGCTTTCACCACGTCAAGGAGGCAAGATACACCAAGCCCCCAGTGGACTAAGGATCTTACGACTTTGATTGACAAAGTAAAAGGGAAGATCACGAGGAAGAACCATGACTGTCAGTAGTAAGGTTCCCTCACTACGAGTCATGCAAGAAAGATATCAAAAATTCTCAAGGCAAGGTTAAATTTGCCAAGAAATTCTCAAGTATCTTGAAAAGATATGAACGGGATGTATGCCCCCCTACGTTAAAGCGATCGCACACGCCTCACCGGGGGTGATTGTTTTAATGTAGTGATACATATAAGAAATGAGAAAGGAGCACGTTATCGCAAGGATTTAGCCCCCAATTGTGAGGTAAGCCCAAGGATAATAGACACAAAACACAAAGCACGAGGTGACTTCGCTTTCCTCGGGGTCAGTATGCTGTATGATAATTCATGTATATATATCATATGTATGTATGCATAATTGTTCTTCATTCCCCAATCAAGGAAGGTCACCTAGAAGAAGGGAACACATGTGTCTTTTGAGTCAACATGAGAGAGATCGAGAGATCTCAATGCTTTGCATCGTCCTCAAGTAGACAACACTAAGGACAACAAAGAGAAGAATGAGAATAACATATAGAAGAAGTAACAAAAGAGAGAGGGAAAGAATCTGCTATGCTAATGAAACTAGTCTAGCACGTCATCTACCCCCCGATCTTGCTGATCAATGTTTCGGGAAGGCAGGGAACACGCTAGAGGAGGAACATCCAACACAGCAGATGGAGCTATCACAAGATCCAAACAAGGGCTATGTTCATGTTCCGAGCCACATTGTTCTTGTCTAGGAGCTAGGATAAGTGCTTTAGAAAATTCATTAGATAAATGGTTATCAACATCAACAAGTTCATATTCACTATCAGAAGCAAGAGGAGTAACATTTTCATCATGAATAACATTTTCATCCATATCATCATCAAGATTTATAAAAATAGGATCTTTAACTCGCACCGGATCAAGACCATCATGCATCTTATGTTTAGGAGATTTAGGCTCAATGTCCGGCTGAGGAGAAAATGGAATAATTCTTGTTGAAGGTGTTTTTGGAGATTGCAAAGTTTGAGCTCTAAGACGACGCTTTCGCCAGCGTTCACGTGCAGAACGATTTTGTCTAGTCTTAGTAGGAAGTGGAGAAGATTGAGGAGGAGGAATGTTCTCATCCTTAGCACTTGGGTGTTTAGGTTGTGGCCTCTTAGGCTAGATAATAGGAGAAGAAGAAGGTCTCTTCTCTCTATAAAAGGAAGGAGGAGGGACTGCTCCATACAAAGGAGGAATATTTGGTTTAGGAAGAAGACCAAGTCCATCATGATGAGGAGGTATAGGTCTACTTTTAGAAGGTTTATTAGGCATAGATATAGTCACATCCATAGGGATGGGTTGGGAATCTTCTTGAGGAAAGATATTAGTTTTATCTTTCAAAGGAAGAACTTCCTTCTCAAGAATGATAGGAATGTCAAGTTTAGGTGTTCTAGGTTCACTTAGAGATAGGATCATATCTGTTTTCCACTTTTGATAAGATTTGAAAAGATGATCACTTCGCGGAGGAAGAGATTGGAATTGTTTAGGCCAAAAGTAATCAATAGGAACGCTAGAAGTTCTTTCAGCTGGTTTAAAGAGACTATGATTGACAGTAACAACTTCACCATTATGGGGAAATTTCAAACACTTGTGAATAGGAGAAGCAATAGCTTTCATGGAAGATAGCCAAGGATAGCCAAGCTTCACACGAAATTGTTCGGAAGATGGAATAATAGCAAAGTTCACATCAAGAGATTTGTTATGGACCTCAATAGGCAATGTAATAGAACCAATTGCAGGAGAAGAAAATGCATCAAATAATTTCACAATCACATCTGTTTTGTCATATATCACTTGATTCAATTGTAAAGTAAAAAGAAATTCTTCAGTAATAACATTAACCATGCATGAAGGATCAATAAGCACTCCACGGCAAGGTATATTCTTGACTTTTGCAACTATGTATAAAGGACCATCAGGTGCCCTAATGGTTTCACTAGAATCAAATGTGATGGAAGGTTCTTTAGGGATTTCTTGCTGCTCTACAAAGTTAATCACATTCGGAGTCATAGACACAAGACCATCAGATGAGAGAGAGGAATCATTAGCCTCAATTGCATTAGAGGTATGAGAAGGCAATGGATCAGTGAAAATCTGAAGATTTTGGTTAGGAGGAGCTACAGATGTGTTGCCTTTATCATTCACTCCAGAAACAGAGATAGTATTGTTATCAATCAAATCTTGAATTTTACCCTTTAAAGAAAAAAAATTTTCAGTATCATGCCCAGGCTGACGGTGAAATTGACAAAAGGCTTTGTTATCAAAATAAGGTGAAGTAATCTTTGCAGGATCAATTTGCCTTATAGGAGGAAGAGTAAGCACATTTTGTTCCAATAACTTATTCATAATACTATGCAATGATTCATTCAAAGGAGTATACTTTCTTTCTTTCTTGAAAAATTTAGAAATAGGAGGCACACCTGATGCTGCATTCACATTGTTGTTGATGATGTTTTCATTGAATTTGATGGAATCTCTATTCGGTTTAAACTTCCCAAATGGTTGTTGACTGCTATCACCCTTATCACTCGGAGCCATAGGATGTGATTGTTCCATTTGACTCACAGTCAGTTGATAATTGTGAAGAGTGGCACACAACTGTTGGAAAGAAGTAAACTCAGAAAACAGAAGTTTGTCTCGAATATTTTTTTGTAAATTAGAAATGAAGATTCTTTGAATATCATTGTCAGGCACTGGAAAGGAAATTTGAGCATACAAATGCTTATATCTACCAATGAAATCAGTCACTTTTTCTTTAACACCTTGTTTACAATGCATTAAATCAATCAAAGTAACTTTAGGACTTATATTGTTTTGAAATTGTTGAATGAAAGCATTTGCAAGTTGTTCGAAAGAAGTAATAGAATAAGAAGGCAATGAGCAATACCATTGTAAGGCTTTGTCTCGTAATGTTCTAGTAAATAGTTTTGCAAGCAACCTTTGGTCATAAGCAAAATCAGTACAAATTGTTTGAAAAGTCTTAACATGTGTTAAAGGATCACCTTTACCATTATAAAGCTTCAAATGCGGGATTTCAACATGTTTAGGAGGAATAGCTCGAACAATGTCAAGAGAGAGTGGGCTCGCAACATCAAATGTGGGCACACTAAACTTAGATTGATTCATAGAGGCAATTTGTTGCTATAAAGAAGAGACAGTTTGTGCAAGATTGTTAATGGTCGCTTCAGTCGAAGAGTTCATATTGGACGTGTTAGATTGAGATGGAGGTGTTATGTTATTGAAAGAAGTTAAAGAGTAAGGTGGTGGGACTCTATGATAGTCAGTCATAGGGGATGATTGGGCAGGAGGAACACTACAAGGAGGAATGGAATGGTTAAATGAATTGCCCCCTTGCATCATGTTCATTTGTGAAGATATAATAGGGACATTCATTGAAGGAATGAATGAAGAAGTCGGATTAAATGAAGGAAGAGGGTTAATTGAAGAAGAAGGGTTGCCCCCATGACTAGTGATCATAGGAGGAATGTCTTGTGTAGAAGTAGCCATTATGTTAGATGTAAAAGTAGGTATGCTAGCAATAGAAGTTGTCAAAGGAATAGAATGATTGACTTGAGTAGGAGGTTGTGTATAACCCAAATTTTCAGCACAACTCTTCATAGGCATCACATTCGAATCCACGATGTGTGCAATACCACGCAAAATATCAATTCCATTCTTATCACTTTGAAGCATACGTTTTAGACCCTCAATTAAAGGAAGAGCTTGACTATCAGGGTATTCTTGAGACATCCATTGTCGAAAATCGTCAAATTGGTTATCCAATTTCGAAAGTTGTTCTACAGAAACCTCATGGAGAGCTTCTTCATCATTAGGAGGATTAGAGGAATTACCCATGTCCTCGTTAAAAAGGCTATTCAAATTAGGTTCCATCTCCTCAGTAGTTAAACCTTGGAAAGACTTAATTCTACGGCTTCGTCTAACGGGAATAGTGTAAGTAGGGCTTATTGTTGTAAAACTCATGCACTAGAAAGAGAGAGAAGATTTTGAATTTAGAGGTAGCAATTTTCAGTAAAATCAGCCAATCTTCTGGATTTAAGCTATTAAATGCAATCACAACAGTCTCCCAAAATTTCGGAAAAAATGTCCAAGACCGTGGCGCCCGGAGTGCAACACGGTCCTTGCAACTTTTTTTGAAATTTGCAGGGATGAAAGGTATGATGATTTTAGAGCTAATCTGAAAAAATTGAGTGATTTTACGATCTGTAGATAGGCCAAATTAAAGTTGCAATCTCGAAATTGAACCCTACCAAGATTGTCGAAAAATGCAAAAATTTGAATTTTGAAAAAGAGAGGGAAACTGGAATTTTGAATTTGATGATTTTAGAGGGAATGTCAAGAGCAATGCAAATTTTGAGATTTGAAAATTGACTCAATTTCACGCAAAATTCAATTTTGAAAGCGGAAATTAAAGTTGTTGTAATTAAGCACTTAATTTCAAAAGTCACAAATTGTAAGAATTTGAATAAAGCACTGAAATTTTTAATGAATGATAACACACTTTTCAGATTTAGGATAGTAAGAACACAATTTTGACACAAAATTTCAATTTCAATGATTTTTAAATGTTTAGAAGCCTTAATCCAAGAAATCACAAGACCAACTTTGACTGTAATTTTGAAGGTGTTAAAATTGATAAAATCAGCCAAAATTCTGAATTTTAGCAGAAAAACACAGTAAGATCTCGCTCCCGAAATTTCGGAAAAAATGTCGGGGACGATGGCGCTCGGTGCCACGGTCCTCACAACTTTTTTCCAAATTTTCAAGGATGACAGATATTGTGATTTTATTGCGGAATCCAAAGTTACAGCTGATTTGGAGATGTTTTGATCAGTGAAATTGTCAGACAAAGGTTGAATCAAGAGGGTTTTAAAAATTAGGGTTTTGACACTTAACCACTTAATTTTTAGAATTAAAGCACAAATATGAATTGATAATTTGTAATAGAAGGGAAGATCTGAAACAAGCATTAACATTTAGACATTTTGCAAGTTCAATTACTAAAAAGAAAATTTAGGGTTTTTATGCAATCACCTCTAAAATTTTGCAAAAGATCAAACATGGAAATGTAATCAATTTTTTCAGATCTAAGCATGAAAAATTAGAAAGGATGTTCACGTCAGGTTCACCAAAATGTAAAGCGGAAAATCGCGATCGAACCCTAGTTGTTCTCCCCTCTTCCAACTCCGAGGAGAGAGAAGGGAGGTTCGCTAGGATTCGATGGTTTTCACTTAGGGGAGAGACTTTACATTCAAAAGAGGGGTTGAAACTCATAAGATCCAATCCCACATAATGCAAGATTGGATGCTAAGTGTGTTTCAAGGGTTAAGACAGCAAGGCTACCCTCTTTTGTAAAGAATGTTGATAGAAAGATTAAGCTAAGCATGCATAGAAAGTGACAAAGATTCGTTTATAAACTGAGATAGGGATATAGGATGAAGCTGCGGACCTGGAATTAGCAGTAAAATGTCGATACGGCGTTGTCCTGCAAATTTGAGCAAAAGTTGTCAGGACAATGGCGCCCGGCGCCACGGTCCTCCGAAAAATCCGCGAAACGAAGGGGGATCTGTTCGTCTCTGCACAAGGATTCCAGATCTTCAATTTCAGCCACGTACCTGCAACCTACACACAGAAAAGCGAAGACGATTGGGGGGTTAGGGATTAGGGGTTTTCCTTTAGGTCAAACCCCAGTTTTGGAATTAACCAAGAAATGAGCAAGAGCTATAAATGTAAATGACTGTAAAACAAGTACTAATACCTTGTTCTAAGGATCTTTGTATACTTATGTGTGAAGGTATAGATGTTGTATGTTGTATGTTGTAGCATGTAGTATGTGATCTCCTCTTCAATGGTTGAATCCTTGTCTTCAATGCAACACTTAGCCTTGAATGGAGACTTGAAATGATCAATTGCTTGAAGGAATGCTTGAATGCTTGAATGCTCGAGTATAATTTCCACGCTTTTTCCATCATGTCGAATGAAAGAGGAAAATGTAGTTTATATACTTGTCATTTAGGGCTGATAGACTGATTTTCCCGACCTTAGGCCGACCAGGAAAGTTAATTTCCAAATTGCAAACAAAAAGACCCGAGACCCCTTAGGAGATCGGGCCCAAAATAGGACCCAGGGACCAGGGTGCTGGGCACGCTGGTCCCACCTCCCGGGACAGCAGGGTGCAAGGAGGTTCAGGCCAGGGTGCTTTAAAAATGCAGTTTTCAGTGTCATGAGCAAGTTTTGGGGTCTCCATTCAGGTTGCATGTTGCGTCGCCATCGTGAAGACCGAAATGTAGTCGAAATTGCAAGTGTCGCAATTTTAGGATGCTACAATGACACACCAAAAACATTTGCATTTCATGTAGTTGCACCTGCATTACCACATATAAGCATTTCATACATACATATAGATATCACAATTGCATCACATCTTGCACACAACATATGTTAGAACATTTTATATTCTCATCATGTAAATAGTCATTTGCATTATCATATTCATTTGCATTTCATACATTCACATTTGCATCATGCATACACATATAAAAGAGCAAAAATATTGCATTGCCTCATGTACATATTTGCATCCATATCATAAAACATACATCATGAAACATCTCATCACATAGGTACACATGCATATAGCTGCCACAAAGATGAATCATCTCATATATATATAAAGTGTCATAATACAATGATGTCAAAAAATCATATACCTGCTCCAGAAGGTGTAGGGCAGCTCTACTGCATCATCCTCCCACTGCTCACATCCAAGGTATGGCCTCCATATGACCATATCAATGTCATCAATCACCCGCCGCTAGTGCTCTAACCTGCTAATCTGTGGCTGCGAAGTGATCATGTCGTACAAGTGTACAAAACTACGTCCATGACCTCTACCCCTGAAATGTATCGGTCTCATCACTGGCACAAGCTCATAGGCCCACACCTGTAACAATGTGACTCCGTAGCCCAAACCCACTGACCCGTGGTACACAAACTGATGCAGCTCATAATACAGGTGTGCTAGCACACATGGTCCCCAGGCATATCTGGTGTGTTGTGTCACCAATGTCTCCAATGCACCTCCCCAGCCCACAGCCAACCCTCGTGTCGCTCTATCAGGACACAAGAACCCACTGATCGCTCCTCCTATCACTGCTAGCAACGCTAATCCTGTAGCTATCATGGTGTCCCAGGCCACATGCCCTGCCCTCATCTCCAGTCCTGGGTCCTGGAACACTCGTCTCAGGGCCTCCCTGTCTCCATCTCGATTGTAGGGAATTAGCTCCCCATCGATCAGTATCCTCAGGATCCTGTATACATCCTCTAGGGTGACTGTCATCTCACCCATTTGGTAAATGAAATGTACAAGTCTTGGAGTGCCATCTCTCCGCCAGTGCAGTCAGTAGTCCCATGTTCACCTGAAACTCAAGCACATACAGAATATGTCTCAGACTCATAGCCTCAATAGCCGCTCGGTCCTCAAAAGGTCAGCTTAGGTCGCAATCTCTGTGTCGACGGGAATCTCTCCTGTGACTCCAACATAGGTAAATACTCCTGCAATCAAGCAAATCAATCATGTCAGTCATCGTGACATTCAATGTTCATCACAAAATGCTACTTTTTATCTAAGTGCATCTGGCTATCTATCCTAGTGACACTCACTGTTCATCACAAAGTGTTGCTATCTATCCTCGTGACACTCACTGTTCATCACAAAGTGTTGCTTCTATCCTAGTGGTACTCCCTATTCATCACAAAGTACTACGTGTGTGACACTCACTGTTCATCACAAAGTGTTGCTCACATTTGCACTCCCTGTTCATCACAAAGTGTTGCTCATATTTTAGTACTCCTTATTTATCACAAAGTACTATATCTTGGTACTCACTATTCATCACAAAGTGCCTTGATCTATCTTATCCTAGGGCCTCTGCTTGAGTGAATCCTCTTGAGTAGTTTCCTAATTGGCAACATATGTTCTATCACAGAATTGTCAATCCTAGCCCTATTTGCTATCCTAGTCTACCCTAGAGGACCTGCTTGAGTGTATCCTCTCAGCAGCTTATCCTATTGACAACGTATGTTCATCACAGAACTACCGATTTGACCTAGAAGACACAAATTCACATTTTTGGACATAAACGCGCTTGAAGACTGCATAAACGCGCCTGTTTTACACAAACGTGCCTGAAACACACAGACGTGCCTATGCTCTACATAGATGCGCCTGGCACAAACACAGACGTGCCTCGCGAGCATAGATGCACCTAGCACCAACGCAGACGCGCCTGGGCACTTTTGACATTTTTTTTGGACCCTATTCTAAGTGCATTTATTGCCCTATCTAGCATGCATTATGACAACAATAAATGCAACAAAGTACAAGGAGGTTTTGTGGTACTTATCGGCTCTCCTGCCTTTACTGGCCTTTGAAATCAGTGAACGCGGTCGAATCTGTGAACAAAGGCCATCATTGTTGACTGTTGCTGCTCTATTTCGCTCTGCACTCTACTCTCATGGATGTGTGGATGACAATGAGGATGTATTTTCCCTCGTGGTATCTTATAGACTGCCCTAGTCCTAGTCCTAGCCCTTGTTTCCCGAGTCAGCCTTCATTATCCCGTGACTTTGTCACTTTATCCGGTCAGTCCATTCTAGCCTTTCTTTCTTATCAAGAGATTGTCTGTGATCTTTTCAGACATTTTCATCCAATCTCTCGAGGGGGCATATCATTCCCATCTTGGGGCAACTCTGTATCCGTTCATCTTATCTTCTTTGAAACAACACGACAAGCCGCATTGTCTCAAAGAGGGGCAAAATGTAGACACCCAAAATTGCCCAATCCAATTAAATAAATATTTTATTTATTTAATTATCTAAGCTTAATTCTTCTATTAATTAAATAAATCTTTATTTATTTAATTAATTCATTTATCCTCTTCTAGCTTTAGTTCTCATTTAAATAAATACATTTATTTATTTAAATTATCCTTTTCCTATATTAAATAAATATCTTATTTATTTAATTGATCCCACTTCTTCTATTAATTAAACAAATCTTTATTTATTTAATTAATTCATTAAACTTTTCTACCCATGACACATGTCATTCATCTCTTAAATCATACACTACCTACCCCTTTCATTATTTTATTATTTATTTTACCTACCCTCTAATCATAGCCGACCTCCTTTTACACCTCTCAATCTTATCCCTCCATTTCATATAGTGTCTTCTATATAAGGAGATGCTTCCTTCATTATCAAACCCCATGTTGACTACTTGACTACACTACGCTTTTGAACATAGGTGATCCTCCTTGCAACCACATTCTAGTCTTTGTTGAGCTCTTGTGCACATAAAATCTGAGAGCAAATATATCAAGCAAGATCAATGGAGATAGGAAGAATGGAGATCCAAAACCCTATTGGACATGTGATGGTATAATCTTTGTGATTTCATTTGATTTGCATTGTCTTAGGTAATCTTCACATGTTATGGTGGATCTTTGTTGTTGTTAGGCTAGGTTTTTGTGGTTGAAGTCATTTAGCCTTTCAATATCGTTATTATTGTTATCCATTTTCACCATATACAATATCAAAAAGCCACAATAAACTACATATAGATGACTCAATCTCTTGTGGAGACCGCACAAGGATGAGCACGAGTGTTGTTCATGGTTTGAGCAATTTGAGAAAAATGCTAGCAATGTCTCACAAAAGTAATCCCTTCCAAGTCTTTGAAGAATACTGCTCAACAAATATGTATTGACTAAATGATGACACCAAAAGTGTGGCCAAACTAATCACTAGCCAAAGAAATATAAAAATACTTCAGACACATAAATGAGTTGTAAAAGGGAGGTACACATGTTAATGCTTGTTTTGACACATCATAGGGCATCTAGGATTGGAGGTAAGATGAGTACCACTTTATTGTGTGGTTTTAGCCCATGGTTTTGTAATATTGTTTGATGGTTTCATGTATTGTATATCCTATATATGAAGTGTTTGTGTAAAATTCTTATAGCTATTGACTTATCTTTGAATCTTCGGTTAATGACACTCTTTTGAAAAGCTTGCTCTATAAGTATATTGTAATTTGTTATTAAATTTTAAATAATATTTTGGTCAACTTTTTCAAGGTGGATATTTTCTCGCAAAAAGGTTTTCCCCACATAAATCATTTTATTGTGGTATGTATGCAATTTATGTTTATTTATGTTAAGTTTTTGTAACTATTGTAAGGATCTATAAATATTTGTGTTACCATCCTCTCAAGGATAGTGTAGGATGTTGTTTCACTACTTAACTGGGTGAACTCACAATAATGGTTCCCACTTTTTTGCCACTTTTGACAATGAGATGAACATTTTTAAAATAATATTCAACTTCCGACAACTATAACTTTTAAACTATTAAGAATTTGAAGATTATGTAAATTAGTGATTTGTAGAATTTGTCTATATATTCTTAAAAAAAAAAATTCAATTTTTTTTTTAAATTTCCATCTCCTTCGAAAAGTAGTTTTTTACAGCAAACTGCATTTTTTAAGAGTGATGTGCCTCCCAAAACACATAAGTTTTTTTCTATAAATGATAAAAACTCAATTCTTTTGAATTTTGGTTTGTAACATCAATATATAGGGTTTGTTGTTGGTTTGATCGTGATATGTTGAATATTTTCATTTTATTAAGTTTTGGAGTCTAACTAGTTATAATTCAGACATAGGTTTAAGTTTCAACACATAACTTGTTCTACATATATCAAAATTCAATTTATTTTTCCCAGGGCGTTACATGAAAGTTTGCATCATTATTTTTCCTAGGGCATTACTTGAAAGTGTGCTAGTATCTCTTACTCTTTTTTGCAGGCTATCTATGGGAGGGTTGAATTGGAAGCCACTTTGCACTTGGGGTGCAGGTTTTTTGGGTGGCTCCATTTGACTCAGATTTCTTGATTTGGATAATATTGGTCTAATTCAGTTTTGACATACTGGATTGTTGATTCTATGCTCCCCTTTTGGTACAAGTATATGGGCTCATGGGTGTCTCTACATGATCTTCTCAAGGAAATATTTTTTTGATATCCAGCCCTTCATTTTGTAACCAACTGATGCTCCCCAATTGGTAAATGCCTATGGGCTCCTGGGTGTCTTTGCATGATCTTCTCGAGGAGACATTTTTTGTTATCCAACTCTTCATTTGTAGCCAGTTGAGAGATATAATTAGTTGATGAACTTTGTATCTAGATATGTCCTATGGGACCTCTTTTGTATGGGTTTGGGTGGGTTTACGGATCATCTGGATATGTAACAGCTATTTTGTAAGGGTAGTTTACTTTTTTGTTTTATATTTAAGGTGATAACCAGAGGTTTTCTTGCGGGTTCTTTCCTGCTGGTATGCCTTTTGAACCCGTTGTAAAAATTATTAAATATAATAAAAAAAGTTTAGTGGCTTGCCCACTTTTATTGAAAAAAATAATAATCTCATTTTAATTAAAAATCATTATGTTTTAATTTGAAATAATATGTGTATTTGCATTTCAAATTCCATTAACTTGCTTGTTTTGTAATTGACATTTTCTCTCCCCCCTTAAGTCCATTTATAATAGATCGTGGTTTTAATTTAAAATTTAGATCTTTAGGACCCCTCTCTTTCTCATTTATTATTTATAATTTATAATTTAATTTAGATAGTCCATAAATATAAAACTTAATTTAGATTTTGAAACCATGTGTCTTTATAGATTAGCAAACACTTCAATTGGTGCTCTAAAATTAACAAACTTGTCTTTTGTGTCTTTAGCAATAGGCTCTTTTTTTTTATCCTTAGAAAGGGGCCTGCCTCCCAAGTAGCCCTTAAGGCTCAATGAGAGGGAACGACCCAAAGTGGTAACAAGATAAAGCCAAGATCTTCCAAGCCACTATAAATAAATATGTTTGTGACGAACATTGCAAGCAATGGGTGTTACATGATGCTATAGCAAGGTTTAAGTTTCAACACATAACTTGTTCTATATACATCGAAATTCAATTTTATTTTTTTTGTTAGAAAGAATAAATCAATACCTGGGGCATAGATATTTTTTCAAAATTTTTTTGAATTAGTTTCCTATTTTTCCCAATGCATTGAATAGAGAAGTTCACATTCCGTGAAAAACCAATATTCCATAAAATTAAAAAAACAAGAATGTAATAAATTCAGAATGTAATAAAATTTTACTCATTGGAAATCTTGCTCTGAGCACTGCCATCTTATATTTTTGGGTTATCAAGATTCTTTCTTTTATGCCTTGAACCAGAGGTTTGAAGGTGAAAATTTCTAAGAACTTTAAAAACATTTGAGGAGATATCTCTAAAAAGGGGGTGTGATCAAACCCCCTTCACTCAAACACCCTGGGAAAAATAATGATGCACACTTTCATGTAACGCCCTGGGAAAAATAAATTCAATTTCAATATATATAGAACAAGTTATGTGTTGAAACTTAAACCTATGTCTGAATTATAACTAGTCGGACTCCAAAACTTAATAAAATGAAAATATTCAACATATCATGATCAAACCAACAACAAACCCAATAAATTGATGTTACAAACCAAAATTCGAAAAAATTGAGTTTTTATCATTTATAGAAAAAAACTTATGTGTTTCGGGAGGCACATCACTCTTAAAAAATTGAGTTTGTTGTAAAAAACTAGTTTTTAAAGGAGATGGAAATTTTTTTTAAAAATTGAAAAAAATTTATTTAGAATATATAGACAAATTCTAGAAATCACTAATTTACATAATCTTAAAATTCTTAATTGTTTAAAAGTTATAGTTGTCAGAAGTTGAATATTATTTTAAAAATGTTCATCTCAATGTCAAAAGTGGCAAAAAAGTGGGAACCATTATTGTGAGTTCACCCAATTAAGTAGTGAAACAACATCCTACACTATCCTTGAGAGGATGGTAACACAAAGGTTTATAGATCCTTACAATAGTTATAAAAACTTAACATAAATTGCATACATACCATAATAAAATGATTTATGTGGGGAAAACCTTTTTGGGAGAAAATCTCCACACTCAAAAAGTTGACCAAAATATTATTTAAAAATTAATAACAAATTACAATATACTTATAGAGCAATCTTTTCAAAAGAGTGTCATTAACCGAAGATTCAGAGGTAAGTCAATAGCTATAAGAATATTACTCAGACACCTCATATATAGGATATACAATACATGAAACCATCAACAATATTACAAAACCATGGGCTAAAACTGCACAATAAAGTGGTACTCATCTTACCTTCAATCCTAGATGCCCTATGATGTGCCAAAACAAACATTAACATGTGTACCTCCCTTTTACAACTCATTTATGTGTCTGGTGTATTTCTATATTTCTTTGGCTAGTGATTAGTTTGGCCACACTATTTGGTGCCATCATTTAGTCAATACATATTTGTTGAGCACTATTCTTCAAAGACTTGGAAGTGATTACTTTTGTGAGACATTGCCAACATTTTTCTCAAAATTGCTCAAACCATGAACAACACTTGTGCTCATCCTTGTGTAGTCTCCCTAAGAGATTGAGTCATCTATATGTAGTTGTAGCGTCCTAAAATTGTGACACTTGCAATTTTGACTGCATTTCAATCTTCACGATGATGATGCAACACGCAACCTGAATGGAGACCCCAAAACTTGCTCACGACACTGAAAACTGCATTTTTCATGCACCCTGGCCTGAACCTCCTTTGCACCCCGCTGTCCCGGAGGTGGGACCAGAGCGCCCAGCGCCCTGGTCCCTCAGGACCAAGGCGCCCAGCGCCCTGGTCCTCCAGGACCATGGCGCCCAGCGCCCTGGTCCTTGGGTCCTATTTTGGGCCCGGTCTCCTAAGTGATATCGGGTCTTTTTGATTGCAATTTGGAAATATACTTCCTTGGTCGGCCTAAGGTCGAGAAAATTAGTCTATCAGCCCTAAATGACAAGTATATAAACTACATTTTCCTCTCTCATTCGATATGATGGAAAAGGCGTGGAAACTATACTCAAGCATTCAAGCATTCAAGCAATTGATCATTTCAAGTCTCCATTCAAGGCTAAGTGTTGCATTCAAGTCAAGGATTCAACCATTGAAGAGGAGATCACTTACTACATGCTACATACAACATGCTACATACTACAACATACAACATCGAAACCTTCGCACATAAGGATACGAACATCCTTAGAACAAGGTATTAGTACTTGTTTTACATTACAGTCATTTACATTTACAGCTCTTGCTCATTTCTTGGTTAATTCCAAAACCGGGGTTTGACCTAAAGGCAAACCCCTAATCCCTAACCCCCCATCATCTTCGCTTTTCTATGTGTAGGTTGCAGGTACGCGGCTGAGATTGAAGATCTGGAATCCTTGTGCAGAGACGAACCGATCCCCCTTTGTTTCGCGAATTTTTCGGAGAACCGTGGCGCCGGGCGCCATCGTCCCGACAGCTTTTTCTCAAATTTGCAGGACAGCGCCGTATCAACATTTTACTGCTAATTCTAGGTCCGCAGCTTCATCCTATAACCTAAACTCAGTTTATAGGTGAATCTTTATGACTTTCTATGCATGCTTAGCTTAATTTCCTTAATCAACATTCTTTACAAAAGAGGGTAGCTTTGCTTTCCAAACCCTTGAAATTCATCTAGCATCCAATCTTACCTTGTGTGGGATTGGATCTTATGAGTTTCAACCCCTCTTTTGAATGTAAAGTCTTCCCCCTAATTGAAAACCCATCGAATCCTAGCGAACCTCCCTTCTCTCTCCTCGGAGTTAGAAGAGGGGAGACCAACTAGGGTTCGACAGCGATTTTCCGCTTTACATTTTGGTGAACCCGACGTGAACATCCTTTCTGATTTTTCATGCTTAGATCTGAAAATTGATTGCTTGATTACATTTCCATGTTTGATCTTTTGCAAAATTTTAAAGGTGATTGCATAAAAACCCTAAAATTTCTCTTTGAAAATTAAGCTTGTGAAATGTTTAATTATTAATGCTTGCTTCAGATCTGCTTTTCTATTATAAATTATCAATTCATATCTGTACTTTAATTTTGAAAATTAAGTGGTTGAATGTCAAAACCCTAATTTTTGAAACCCTCTTAATTCAACCTTTGTCCGACAATTTGACCGATCAAAACATCTCCAAATCAGCTGTAACTTTGGATTCTGCAATAAAATCACAATATCTTTCATCCCTGAAAATTTGGAAAAAAGTTGCGAGGACTGTGTTGCACTCCGAGCGCCATCGTCCCCGACATTTTTTCCAAAATTTCGGGAGCGAGATCTTGCTGTATTTTCCTGCTAAAATCCAGAATTTTGGCTGATTTTGTCAATTATAACACTTTCAAAATTACAGTCAAAGTTGGTCTTGTGATTGCTTGGTTTAAGGCTTCTAATCATTCAAAAATCATTGAAATTGAAATTTTGTGTCAAAATTGTGTTCTTACTGTCCTAAATCTGAAAAGTGTGTTTGCATTCATTCGAAATTTCAGTGCTTTATTCAAATTCTTGCAATTTGTGACTTTTGAAATTAAGTGCTTAATTACAACAACCTTGATTTCCGCTTTCAAAATTGAATTTTGTGTGAAATTGAGTCAATTTTTAAAATTCAAAACTTGCACTACTTTTGACATTCCCCCTAAAATCATAAAATTCAAAATTTCAGTTTCCCTCTCTTTTTCAAAATTCAAATTTTGCATTTTTCGACAATCTTGATAGGGTTCAATTTTGAGATTGCAACTTTAATTTGGCCTATCTACAGATCGTAAAATCACTCAATTTTTTCAGATTAGCTCTAAAATCATCATACCTTTCATCCCTGCAAATTTCGAAAAAAGTTGCAAGGACCGTGTTGCACTCCGAGCGCCATGGTCCCGAACATTTTTTCCGAAATTTTGGGAGACTGTTGTGATTGCATTTAACAGCTTAAATCTGGAAGATTGGCTGTTTTTACTGAAAATTGCTACCTCTAAATTCAAAATCTTTTCTCTCTCTCTAGTGCATGAGTTTTACAACAACAAGTCCTACTTACACTATTCCCGTTAGACGAAGCCGTAGAATTAAGTCTTTCCGAGGTTTAACTACCGAGGAGATGGAACCTAATTTGAGTAGCCTTTTTAACGAGGACATGGGTAATTCCTCTAATCCTCCTAATGATGAAGAAGCTCTCCATGAAGTTTCCATTGAACAACTTTCCAAATTGGATAACCAATTTGACGATTTTCACCAGTGGATGTCTCATGAGTATCCCGTTAGTCAAGCTCTTCCTTTAATTGAGGGTCTAAAACGCATGCTTCAAAGTGATAAGAATGGAATTGATGTTTTGCGTGGTATTGCACACATTGTGGATTCGAATGTGATGCCTATGAAGAGTTGTGCTGAATCCTTAGGTTATACACAACCTCCTACACAAGTTAATCATTCTATTCCTTTGACCACTCCTATTGCTAGTATACCTACCTTTACATCAAACATCATGGCTACTTCTATACAAGACATTCCTCCTGTGATCACTAGTCATGGGGGCAATCCTCCCTCTTCTTCAACCAATCCTCTTCCTTCATTCAATCCAACTTCTTCGTACATTCCTTCAATGAGTGTTCCTATTACATCTTCACAAATGAACATGACGCAAGGGGGCAATTCATTTAACCATTCCATTCCTCCTTGTAGTGTTCCTCCTATCCAATCATCCCCTATGGTTGACTATCATAGGGTCCCACCACCTTATTCTCTACCTTCTTTCAATAACATCACACCTCCATCTCAATCTAACACACCTAATATGAATTCTTCGACTAAAGCGACCATTAACAATCTTGCACAAACTGTCTCTTCTTTACAGCAACAAATTGCCTCTATGAATCAATCTAAGTTTAGTGTGCCCACATTTGATGTTGCGAGCCCACTTTCTCTTGACATTGTTCGAGCTATCCCTCCTAAACATGTTGAAATCCCGCATCTGGAGCTTTATAATGGTAAAGGAGATCCTCTAACACATGTTAAGACTTTTCAAACAATTTGTACTGATTTTGCTTACGACCCAAGGTTGCTTGCGAAACTATTCACTAGAACATTAAGAGACAAAGCCCTACAATGGTATTGCTCGTTGCCTTCTTATTCTATTACTTCTTTCGAACAACTTGCAAATGCTTTCATTCAACAATTTCAAAACAATATAAGTCCTAAAGTTACTTTGATTGATTTAATGCATTGTAAACAAGGTGTTAAAGAAAAAGTGACTGATTTCATTGGTAGATATAAGCATTTGTATGCTCAAATTTCTTTTCCAGTGCCTGATAATGATATTCAAAGAATCTTTATTTCTAATTTGCAAAAATATATTCGAGACAAACTTCTATTTTCTGAGTTTACTTCTTTCCAATAGTTGTGTGCCACTCTTCACAATTATCAACTGACTGTGAGTCAAATGGAACAATCACATCCTATGGCTCCGAGTGATAAGGGTGATAGTAGTCAACAACCATTTGGGAAGTTTAAACCGAATAGAGATTCCATCAAATTCAATGAAAACATCATCAACAACAATGTGAATGCAGCATCAGGTGTGCCTCCTATTTCTAAATTTTTCAGGAAAGAAAGAAAGTATACTCCTTTGAATGAATCATTGCATGATATTATGAATAAGTTATTGGGACAAAATGTGCTTACTCTTCCTCCTATAAGACAAATTGATCCTGCAAAAATTACTTCCCCTTATTTTGATCACAAAGCTTTTTGTCATTTTCATCGTCAGCCTGGTCATGATACTGAAAAATGTTTTTCTTTAAAGGGTAAAATTCAGGATTTGATTGATAATAATACTATTTCTGTTTCTGGAGTGAATGATAAAGGCAACACATCTGTAGCTCCTCCTAACCAAAATCTTCAGATTTTTACTGATCCATTGCCTTCTCATACCTCTAATGCAATTGAGGCTAATGATTCCTCTCTTTCATCTGATGGTCTTGTGTCTATGACTCCGAATGTGATTAACTTTGTAGAGCAGCAAGAAATCCCTAAAGAACCTTCCATCACATTTAATTCTAGTGAAACCATTAGAGCACCTGATGGTCCTTTATACATAGTTGCAAAAGTTAAGAATATACCTTGTCGTGGAGTGCTTATTGATCCTTCATGCATGGTTAATGTTATTACTGAAGAATTTCTTTTTACTTTGCAATTGAATCAAGTGATATATGACAAAACAGATGTGGTTGTGAAACTATTTGATGCATTTTCTTCTCCTGCAATTGGTTCTATTACATTGCCTATTGAGGTCCATAATAAATCTCTTGATGTGAACTTTTCTATTATTCCTTCTTCCGAACAATTTCGTGTGAAACTTGGCTATCCTTGGCTATCTTCCATGAAGGCTATTGCTTCTCCTATTCATAAGTGTTTAAAATTTCCCCATAATGGTGAAATTGTTACTATCAATCATAGTCTCTTTAAACCAGCTGAAAGAACCTCTAGTGTTCCTATTGATTACTTTTGGCCTAAACAATTCCAATCTCTTCCCCCACGAAGTGATCATCTTTTCAAATCTTATCAAAAGTGGAAAACAGATATGATCCTATCTTTAAGTGAACCTAGAACACCTAAACTTGACATTCCTATCATTCTTGAGAAGGAAATTCTTCCTTTGAAAGACAAAACTAATGTCTTTCCTCAAGAAGATTCCCAACCCGTCCCCATGGATGTGACTATGTCTATGCCTAATAAACCTTCTAAAAGTAGACCTATACCTCCTCGTCATGATGGACTTGGTCTTCTCCCTAAACCAAAAATTCCTCCTTTATATGGAGCAGTTCCTCCTCCTGCCTTTTATAGAGAGAAGAGACCTTCTTCTTCTCCTATTATTCAACCGAAGAGACCACAACCTAAACACCCAAGTGCTAAGGATGAGAACATTCCTCCTCCTCAATCTTCTCCACTTCCTACTAAGATTAGACGTAATCGTTCTGCACGCGAATGCCAACGAAAACGTCGTCTTAGGGCTCAAGCAGCCGCTTCTCAAAATTTACAATCTCCAAAAACACCTTCAACAAGCATTATTCCATTTTCTCCTCAGCCGGATATTGAGCCTAAATCTCCTAAACATAAGATGCATGATGGTCTTGATCCTGTGCGAGTTAAAGATCCTATTTTTATAAATCTTGATGATGATATAGATGAAAATGTTATTCATGATGATAATGTTACTCCTCTTGCTTCTGATAGTGAATATGAACTTGTTGATATTGACAACCATTTATCTAATGAATTTTCAAAAGCACTTATCCTAGCTCCTAGACAAGAACAATGTGGCTCGGAACATGAACATAGCCCTTGTTTGGATCTTGTGATAGCTCCATCTGTTGTGTTGGATGTTCCTCCTCTAGCGTGTTCCCTGCCTTCCCGAAACATTGATCAGCAAGATCGGGGGGTAGATGACATGCTAGACTAGTTACATTAGCATAGCAGATTCTCTCCCCCTCCCTTTTGTTACTTCTTCTATATGTTATTCTCATTCTTCTATTTGTCGTCCTTAGTGTTGTCTACTTGAGGACGATGCAAAGCATTGAGATCTCTTTGGTCTCTCTCATGTTGACTCAAAAGACACGTGTGTTCCCTTCTTCTAGGTGACCTTCCTTGATTGGGGAATGAAGAACAATTATGCATACATACATATGATATATACATGACTTATCATATAGCATACTGACCCCGAGGAAAGCGAAGTCACCTCGTGCTTTGTGTTTTGTGTCTATTATCCTTGGGTTTATCTCATACTTGGGAGCTAAATCCTCGCGATAACGTGCTCCTTTCCTTTCTCATTTCTTATGTGTATCACTACATTAAAAAAATCACCCCCATTGAGGCGTGTGCGATCGCTTTAACGTAGGGGGGCATACACCATGACTATCCCTTCACGATACTTGAAAATTTCTTGGAGAACTTAGCTTTGCCTTGAAAATTTTCGGTATTTCTCTTACATGACTCATAGTGAGGGAACCTTACTACTGACAGTCATGGTTCTCCCTCGTGATCTTCCCTTTTACTTTGTCAATCGAAGTCGTAAGATCCTTAGTCCACTGGGGGCTTGGTGTGTCTTGCCTCCTTGACGTGGTGAAGGTCTTTTAATGTTGTTTCCTTGTACTTTACCGAAAGTATGAGCATACATACTCCCGCTAAAGTGGGGGCTAAATGTAGCGTCCTAAAATTGCGACACTTGCAATTTCGACTGCATTTCGGTCTTCACGATGGCGACGCAACACGCAACCTGAATGGAGACCCCAAAACTTGCTCACGACACTGAAAACTACATTTTTCATGCACCCTGGCCTGAACCTCCTTTGCACCCCGCTGTCCCGGAGGTGGGACCAGAGCGCCCAGCGCCCTGGTCCTCCAGGACCATGGCGCCCAGCGCCCTGGTCCCTGGGTCCTATTTTGGGCCTGGTCTCCTAAGTGATATCGGGTCTTTTTGATTGCAATTTGGAAATATACTTCCCTGGTCGGCCTAAGGTCGGGAAAATCAGTCTATCAGCCCTAAATGACAAGTATATAAACTACATTTTCCTCTCTCATTCGATATGATGGAAAAGGCGTGGAAACTATACTTAAGCATTCAAGCATTCAAGCAATTGATCATTTCAAGTCTCCATTCAAGGCTAAGTGTTGCATTCAAGTCAAGGATTCAACCATTGAAGAGGAGATCACTTACTACATGCTACATACAACATGCTACATACTACAACATACAACATCTAAACCTTCGCACATAAGGATACTAACATCCTTAGAACAAGGTATTAGTACTTGTTTTACATTACAGTCATTTACATTTACAGCTCTTGCTCATTTCTTGGTTAATTCCAAAACCGGGGTTTGACCTAAAGGCAAACCCCTAATCCCTAACCCCCCATCATCTTCGCTTTTCTGTGTGTAGGTTGCAGGTACGCGGCTGAGATTGAAGATCTGGAATCCTTGTGCAGAGACGAACCGATCCCCCTTCGTTTCGCGAATTTTTCGGAGGAGAGTGGCGCCGGGCACCATCGTCCCGACAGCTTTTTCTCAAATTTGCAGGACAGCGCCGTATCGACATTTTACTGCTAATTCCAGGTCCGCAGCTTCATCCTATAACCTAAACTTAGTTTATAGGCGAATCTTTATGACTTTCTATGCATGCTTAGCTTAATTTCCTTAATCAACATTCTTTACAAAAGAGGGTAGCTTTGCTTTCCAAACCCTTGAAATTCATCTAGCATCCAATCTTACCTTGTGTGGGATTGGATCTTATGAGTTTCAACCCCTCTTTTGAATGTAAAGTCTTCCCCCTAAGTGAAAACCCATCGAATCCTAGCGAACCTCCCTTCTCTCTCCTCGGAGTTAGAAGAGGGGAGACCAACTAGGGTTCGACAGCGATTTTCCGCTTTACAGTAGTTTATTGTGGCTTTTTGAGATTTGACAAGATCTTATGTGTAAAGTTGGCATACAACGTGAACTTGGTATACCATGTTTGTAGGAACCCAATGTTGGAAATATTTCATTTATTTTCCCTAATTCATCGTTGTTTAGGATTTGTTGATTATGTTAAAGAAAGCATGATGGTGGGACCGTGAATCAACTTTAATTGTTGGTGGCTGGGCCATTTGTTTGTATTATATATTTTAGGGTTTGGGGACACTATTTCATTTGACTTAGCATATAACTTTCTTTAGCTCTGCATTTTCAAATCATTTATTGATTTGAATCCTTTTGTTTGGCTAATTGGGTTTCCATTTACATAAAGGTGTTTGGTGTATGGGCCCACCTTAGCATAGGGTTTGACATTCTTTATCCCACATTGGTTCCAAAGTGGGTTTTTTGACTCCTTATCTACCTCTATGCTCTCCAATTAGTTGTGTGAGTTGTGTGTTCTCACATTGTTTGAGAATTGGAATTACATGAAAGTGATGCACACTTTCATGTTTTTTAATTTAGATTTTGAAACCATTTGTCTTTATAGATTAACAAACACTTCAATTGGTGCTCTAAAATTAACAAACTTGTCTTTTGTGTCTTCAACAATAGGCTCTTTTTTTTTATCCTTAGAAAGGGGCCTGCGTCCCGAGTAGCCCTTAAGGCTCGGTGAGAGGGAAAGACCCAAAGTGGTAACAAGATAAAGCCAAGATCTTCCAAGCCACTATAAATAAATGTGTTTGAGACAAAAGTTGCAAGCAATGGGTGTTACATACTGCTATATGGATGTTATGACTCCCCATAAACCCTATAGAATGCAACCTCTATAGGCTGGGAGGCCTTCCATTTAACAGAGCATAACACGCTGCTGATTATAGCCACCCGAACGGATTCCCTTACTAGACACCTTTTGTGTTAGAAGCCAAAAATATTATAGTTATTGGTGCAAGAGGTCGGACCTCTGAAGCAGCTCACATTCTTATGGTTCTTAGTAGAGATACATATTTCGCCAGTGGGAATTTTCATGGGGACTGGTGCTTGGCTACCTCAGAGAAGTGAGTGTCTAGGAGGGGAGCCATTGGGGTCAAGCACTTAAGTATGCACTATGAATTGCATAGCTCAGGGTAACCTCCCAAGTGAGATTCAAAAACTATTGTTTCGTCTAGCCCTAGGATTTGTGCTTGCATGATCAAAATAATCAAACACTTTCAAACAAGCAAACATTGTGTATTCTTTATTTTCAAGTGTATGAAAAAATATTTCACATTATACTTGAATCCCCTTAAAACCTATATTATGTGATACTAGGACCTATTATGTGATATTAAGACCTATTATATGTGATAATACCTATCTTAAATATGACATAATAGAACCTATTATGACATAATAGGTCTTATTGTGACTTAATAACATGACCATGTATGCAAAAACATTTCACATTATATGCTTGAGTCTGGGCCTTAAGACCTGTATTTATGAGATATTAGGGCCTATTATGTACATGTGATAAATTAATGACCTACTATCACTTAATTTAGGTCCTAATATCACATACATAATAGGTCCTAATATTTGCATAATATAGGTCTTAAGGGGAGTCAAGTATAATATGAAATGTTTTTGCATACGTGTATTAAGTCATAATTAATAAGACCTATTATATCATAATAGGTTCTAACTTATATCATATTTAAGACCTATTTAATTCCATGTGATAGGTCCTTAATTATCACATAATATATTTGTCTTAAGAGGAGTCAAGTATATTAATGTGAAATGTTTTTGCATGCATGGTCATATTAAGTAATAATAAGGCATATTATGTGATACTAGGACTTATTGTGTTATTATAGGTCTTAAATATGCTGGCATTATGGATGAATTGATTATGTGTTTCATTGATGTTTTGTCATTGATGTCAACACTATCTGTTATGGCTGGTTACTGATAGATAGGTTTTGGTTATCGATAGAAGATCTAGTGTTACCGATAGAAGAGACTATCTGTTGGACACTTCCGACATATTTGGATCTATGGAATGTGATTGGTTACATGTGGCACAATCTTCTAGAGAATTTCTTGGTCAGATGGTGTTGACTTGGTAATCGGATGCTATCACACACTCTGGTAAACCCTTACTGGTATTGGTTTAAGGCTCTACCGATAGAGTTTTCACTGAGGAATCTTGATAGGATGCATAACTGGTGTTGATACAACTTCTAGATGGATTTTAGGATGATGAAGATGTTCTTTGATCATACTTCAATTGCTTGAAGACATTGCTTTGCCATGGTGGACCCAGAATAGGTCTTGTACCTATCTAGGTTATGGACCGGTATCATGATAACATGTTCTCTACATGTTACCAGTATGTTTCGAGATGTTTCATGGATTGGTTATTATTGTTTTGGTCTTAAGATGACATGGCATATCATTGTAATATGAATTTATGTAATGATCTTATTTTAATATCTTTTAAGTGGTTGACCTAATTGGTTTAGGCCTTAGGGTTTGTATAAAATTATGTAAGATCTCATTGTAGATCGGGGTATGGGAATGGAATAAGTGGCATGGTCTTGGAATGAAATATCATATGCGAAGGGGATTTGGTTGATCATAGGTGATCAAATTGGGATTAAGAAAGGGGTCAAAGGCCTCTGATATTGAGCTTAACTGAGACTGTAATCAGGCATGGTAGATTCTATCTCTGGCAATTCATTATTTTGGATTGTTGTCATATATCTTGAGGTTTTTTTAACCTTTCTATTTAGTGAGACTCTTTTGTAATGAGCAGTACACTCTAGGCAGTGTGTTTTCCTACATGTACAGGCCCCTCATTGTAAGACATACTTTCTGCAGAAGTGTCACTAACTATGGGTAGGCTTCCCACCATGGTTTTTTCCTTTCTGGGTTTTGCACATACAAATCATGGTGTTATGTGGTATGGTTTTTTTGCATACATTATATGTTTAATTGTCAAGTTTTATTGTTTGCTGGTATCTATTTGTGCTTTGCCAGTACTTAATCTGGTTAAAATTTATTAAGTGGATTAAATGTTATAATCAGTTAACAATTGATTCACGCCCCCCCCCCCCCCCCCGCCTCTCAGCTATTCACCGGTTATCCTAACAATTAGTATTAGAGATTTGGTCCTCTTTTGCAGAAACTTAACTGCTTGAGGTAGATCCTATGGTAACTAACACTACAAATCCACAGACAACTATTTTTCAGAAGAGAATTCCCTAAGCTTGATGTAATAAATTTTGGGATATGGAAAATTCTAATGGAGACTCATCTTAGATGTCTTGGTAGGGATATTTGGTAGATCATTGATAAAGGATATACACCTTATGATTCGACATTTGGCAATCCTGCTCCTATAGACTTGGACAAGAATATTGAAAATTATTGTAGAACTAGAGAAGCCATCTTGTGTACACTTTTTGATCAGCAGATCATGGGATTGACTGATAAATCATCGATAAAGGTTATGTGGGACAAATTGCAAAATCTAAATGAAGGGGATCCTACTGTCAAAATTCTGAAACTTGATGGTAATCGGGTAAGATATGAAAACTTCAAGATGAAAGATAATGAAAGAATTGTTGTGTTTATAGAAAGAGTAAATAAGATTCTTATGGGAATTCAATGTTATGGAGGATTTCTGAGTGAAGATAAAATAGTTTCCAAAGTCTTGAGAGCCCTTCCATCAGCTTACAAGATTAAGGCAACTATAATTAATGAGTTGAGAACAATGGTAAACACTTCAGTTAATAGAGATATTCTGATTGGGAAATTATCTACCTTTGAGCTTGAAGAATTTGGATCTTCTGGAGCTATAAATTCTAAACCTTCTTTTCATGCATCATCATCATCATCTAATGGAAAAAGTGATTGGAAACTCTTATATGCAAAAGAATTGGAAGATATGAGGAAAGAAGATGAATAATTTGAGCAACTTGAAGCCTTATTTGCTCGAAGAGTACCTAAAGGTCCGACAGGAAATAAGTATGAAGGAAAAATACATTTTAACTGTTTTGCATGTAATAAGATTGGTCATTTTGCATCTAGATGTCCTGAAAGGAATGTAAAGTTTGAGGAAAGAGTTAAGAAATCATTTAAGCCTAACCAGAACAGATATAGATTCAAGAAAAGTAAAAAATGCTACATAGTTGATGAGGAAGGAGTAACTGATGACTCTGGAGATGAACCGACAAAAGACTCTGCTAGTGGATCTAGCAATGGAAAGAAATGGGTGTTCTATGCTTTAAAAGAAGATGAACCGGAACCGGATATCATAAATGAAGAAAATGCCCTGGAAGCATAAGTTGAAGATAATGATGAATGGGTAATTGATAGTGGATGCTCACATATTTTTAATCCTACTATTTCCAATTAATTTAATAAAAATAACATCATTTAGAATTAATTGAGATAGAATTATTATATAAATTAAATTAAATTCCATTTAGTTAATATTATTTAAAATAATTTTCATAAAAATATTAGATAAAAAATATTTAACTAATACTAACAAATAAACGCAATTTTTGGTACGTAATACATATAAAATTAAATAGAAATAAAAATAAAAAGACATACTTGCATCATGATATCTTTGCCTTCTTTGTTGTCGATATCTTTGTTCCGTTTCAAGAGAATAATTCCTTGAAGTCTTATTTTGCCTTCTCTTCTTGTTCCCCAAGCTTTTAAAATAACCTTCAAGTATCTTCAAATTATTGCCCTCAAAATAAATTTCAAATGTCTTCTTTCATCCAAAAAAGCGAATTGTTTTAATCATTTGTGTGTAAAAAAATGAAAAAAATGATGTATATTTATATGACTGTACAAAAATGTTAAAAAAAATAAAATTGGGTCAGCCAGGGTTGGAACGAACACCGACAGTTACAAAAGGTTGGGTTCGTTAGAACCCAGCCGTTACATGAAAGTACGTGCCATTATTTTGCCTAGGGGGTTTGAGTGAAGGGGGGTTCGATCAAACCCCCCTTTGCTCGAAACACTGTTTGGTCGAACCCGCTTTTTAGAGGTCTCTCCTCAAATTTTTCAGAGTTCTGAGAAATTTTTACCTTCAAACCTCGGGTTCAAGGCACAAATGAAAAAATCTTGATAACCCCAAAATATAAGATGGTAGTACTCAGAGCAAGCTTTCCAATGAGTATAATTTTATTACATTGATAGTTTATTATGTTCTTGTTTTTTTAATTTTATAGAATATTGGTTTTTCACCGAACATGAACTTCTCTATTCAACACATTGGAAAAAAATAGGAAACTAATTCAAAAAAATTCTGATAAATATCTATACCCCAGGTATTGATTTCTTCTTTCTAACAATTTTTTGTTTGAATTTCGATATATATAAAACAGGTTATGTGTTGAAACATAAACCTATGTCTAAATTATAGCTAGTTGGACTTCAAAACTTAGTAAAATGAAAAATATTCAACATATCACGATCAAACCAACAACAAGCCTTGGATATTGATGTTACAAACCAAAATTTGAAAGAATTGAGTTTTTATCATTTATAGAAAAAAACTTATACGTTTCGGGAGGCACATCACTCTCTAAAAATGTAGTTTGCTATAAATAACTACTTTTCCAAGGAGATGGAAAAATTTCAAAAATATCTTCAAAAAAAATTGAAAAAAATATATTTAGAATATACAGACAAATGCTACAAATCACTAATTTACATAATCTTGACATTCTTAATAGTATAAAAGTTATAGTTGTTGGAAGTTGAAGATTATTTTAAAAATGTTCATCTCATTGTCAAAAGTGGCAAAAAAGTGGGAACCATTATTGTGAGTTCACCCAGTTAAGTAGTGAAACAACTTCCTACACTATCCTTGAGAGGATGGTAATGCAAAGATTTTATAGATCCTTACAACAATTACAAAAAATTAACATAAATAAACATAAATAGCATACATAACACAATACAATGATTTATGTGGGGAAAAGCTTTTTGCGAGAAAAATTCCACACTCCAAAAGTTGACCAATATATTATTTAAAAATTAATAACAAATTACAATATACTTATAGAGAAATCTTTTCAAAAGAGTGTCATTAACCGAAGATTCAGAGGTAACTCAATAGCTATAAGAATCTTACATACAATCTCCATCACACATACCTTATATATAGGATATACAATACATGAAACCATCAAACAATATTACAAAACCATGGGATAAAACCGCACAATAAAGTGGTACTCATCTTACCTTCAATCATGTTGGGAGTATTTAAAACTGAGTCAAGTTTATAGGCCCATTTCAAAATTTTGCCCTGCATTTCCAAATGATTAAAATAAGTCAGTTTGAATGGCCTAGTTAGCAAGGGGGTAAAATGGAGCCAGTTGATTTTCAGAGGGTAAGGCTCGGGATTCATGTCCCACACCTTTCATTTGGCCTATTCAGTGATGTGCAACTTTCAGAATTCATTTTGGATAAGTTTATGAGGTACCCATTTTGAGGGGTGAGCTGGAAGTGCATTTTAGGCACAAATGCAGATTTTATGGAGTAGCCTTCTTTGAGCGATTACATCTTTTGCCCTATTGATCATCATGAAAAAATTCAAAATGGATTCAATTGTATGCATTAATGTGAGTCGCCCTGCAAAATTTCAGGTCTTGACAATTCCATTTGCTCAGTTTTCCAAACCGAATCCATTTGCAGTTTGTGTGTTTTGGCAAGTCCCTGTTTCGACAGCTAGTCGGAGCCCTGTTTTGAACAATTGTAAAACTTGCCTCAGTAAGCATCATGCCAAATTATTTCTTCCAGGTTGATGTCAGTATAAATGGTGAGATACGTTTCAAATTTCAAGTCCTTATGAATCCATTTGCTCAGTTTTCAAAGCTCAATCCGTTTGTACTTTGTGATGTTTGCACAAGTGTAAAAATGTCCTGGTGAGCGTCATGTCAGAATGTTTATTCCGGGCTAATTTTGGTATAAATGGTGAGCTACGTTTCAAATTTCAAATCTCTATCAATCCGTTTGATCGGTTTTCAAAAGGACTCATTTTGTCATCAAATTCAGTTATCCGCACTTCCAGTGTTAGATCAGTTAATGTAGCCATTTTGGTGAGCGCGCCATTTGCATTCTGTCAGTCGGGTGATCAAAATGAGAATTCAAAGATTTAATATGTACTTAAAGGTACCTATGTTCTGAATTTGAGGGCCTACGGAGGTCGTTTGGTATTTTTAAGAAAGGCATCATGTGTTGCCAGAACATTGACTTCATCAGGTCCGCAGTGTCGACAAAGCCAGTTGGTCATTTTCGGAAATTAATATCTCTTCGCTCGGGACTCGTCTTGAGAAACTGTTTAGTAGATGTCATCCTTGTATATCAAAGTACATGCCTGTCAGATGGCAAGCTCCAGAAAGGCGTTTTGATAGGTTTGAAAATTACGTCTTCGCGATTAAATGCGAAAATTGTGGCGTAATTGCCTGAAAGTTGCAAAATGCAATTTTATGATCCGAAAACGATGCCGATCGTTTCCAGAGGTGTGTTTGAGGTCCGTGAAGCATTCTAGGGGTCAGTTGCATGAAAACAAAAATTTTTTTAGTCAGACCCACTTTGGGGCCCGACCTGGCTCATGCCTGTGCATTGTTATTTTATTGGCGACTTGGCCTTATGAGCATTCCCAAAATAATGTTGACATCCACGGTTGGAGTTGAATACTTATATGTTTCTCACCAAAGGATAGTGCAAAATGAAGATGCCTCTTGTGGTCAAAACAAACCAAGGCAATAAATCTTTTAAACTCTCCAGGCAATTTCAAATTGGCGAGTTTAATGCCGAATCTTCCTTCAGCAACAGAGAAGGGAAATTTAGAAAAAAAAAATGCAAATGTACCTAGCAGATGATGTTGAATGGAGAATTGATTGATCATTTAGCAAATATAATTGGCATGTGAAGTGCCAGCCATATTCCCTCCCCCTCCGTGAAGTGTGGTGTAGCAAATCGAAGGCCAGTGAAAATTCCAAATTAATGCAATGTCCTCCCTGTATGGTATGAGTCTGAGGGGAATTAAAATTCAAATAAATTGCAATTGGCAGGCCCAGAGCTACCATCTCCCTCGCTGCACATGAATTGTTTTTTTTGAAATACATATTGTAAATGAAATGTATGGCTGGGAAAGGTTTGATAAACCTTAAACTCAATGCAATTAGCATGTACAGCCAGCAATCCTCCCTGCATGGAGTAAAATGGTGAAAAGGCTGTAGAAACTTTTAAGCAAATGCATAATGGCAAGTTTAAACCAAATGTTTCTCCTTCCTTCCACGTGAATGTGGGAGAGGCAGCAATAAACTTTAAAGAAATGCCATTTTAACTTCTAAGCAAATGCAATTGGCTGTAAAAGCCATAAACCTCCGTTCACGTGGCTGGTGAAATGATTTCAAAAATCGCTAAGTCTTCCCTGTGCGTGGTGGATAAGGTTTTCTGGTGTGATGTCTTCCTATTCTCCATTTGGTATGATGTGTATCTGCTGTTGTGTGATGGCATGGACATTCAAAGAACAAACTCCATGAACTCCAGCATCTTCCAAGTGCCACGAACTCCAGCATCCTCTAAGTGTTGTGAGTTGATAATATATCCCAATATGACATGGTTGAGAAGAAAGACTTTTGAATGCCAAGCAAATAAAAAAATCACCATGAAAGCACTCAAGGAAAGCAAAAAATGAAGTCCCAGGCATAATCGCATTATCCCACATTGGCTGTGCACTGGGAGCTTTTAGTATTTATATGCAAAAACGCACAGTAGTATAATGTCTAAGCCTTAAAGGCTTTTGACACAAGGTGCCCATGGGCGCCCAAGGCAGGCCCACGCGTGAGCACGCTTCCTGAGGCGTAGGAAGAATTGACTGGACGAAGACAAAGTGGACCCCACATAGGCACGCTTCCCGAGGCAAACAGGCAAAATTTTGCAGACGAAGGCCGGGTTAACGAGCGAGCAAGTCCAAGAGAGTTCAATGGTGCGCGCTATTTCGCGAAGGGAAGATGCACGTTGTTTAAACCCCGCGAAATAGCGAAAGTGAACGAGAGCCGTCCACGTGGCGGGTACAGTCAGCGGTCTAGCAGGCGGGTCTTGGTGAGGTGGCGCACAGGTGGCAGTCTAGTGGTGATGAGGTGGCGCACAAGTGGCAGTGACGAAGCAGATGACGTGGCGATGATGAGGTGTCATCCCAGGTGGCGTCCGATCAACCCCATCAGCCAATCAGAGGCCGCCACGTGGCAAGGCGTCAGAGCACAAATGGAGGCAAAAAAATCAAATTTAAAATGATTAAATAATATAGTTCAAACTATATTGAAATTTGAAATATTTAAATGATGGATCCATGATGAGAATTAATTCGCCCAGGGTCCAATTTTTGGCCAAGGTATAAAGTATTATATATTTTCGGAAAGCTCTCGGAGCGAGGAATCTGATTATGAAGTTAATTTGGACAAATGTGAGATATTTTAGAAGCAGTTTCCACGAGAATAAAATTCAGTTAGAGAGGAGAGACACTTGGCAATTTTCAGTTGTGGATTTGTTTTTCTTCCTTCCTCTTTTTATTCCCCATTCTTCTCAGTTGTAAGGGTTCCAGAATTCTGGGAGGAAGTGCTCCAGTTTTCATGGCTTCCATTTTCTGAAAATCTTGACCCACACTTGTAAAGTTCTATGGATCTATTCAGGGTATAGAGGCTACATTGTAGGATGACAGATTGTTTCCTAGTTGCAGGTCTTACTTGTGTCAGGCATGAGTAAATTTCCCATGATATTGTCTCTGTGATATATTTTTCATTATTATGAATTCAATCCTCAAGGAGGATGAAATTTGTCATCTCAAGGAGATTGTGTGACTGTTGTAGGTATCCTTCAAGGAAGGTTTTAAATTCTATAGTCAGTCATAAATGATGAAATGTATTTCCAGATCTGATAAATTTGTAATTGAATTAAATAGTGCATTAGTATCAGGTATTGGTGCATGAATATCTTGTTTAAGGAAAACAAATTTGCATATATGATTCATATTTGTAGTTCTGTCTGTGACTCTGTTGCCCAATGAACAAGGCACTGGTCTTGCAAGTTTTGGGGATGGTTTCAGATCAACATTTTAAAAGATAAATCTATTTCCCTTTATGTTTAGGGGTGTGTATTCCATTCTTTCCAAGCTCTGTTTCATCCTATTGTTAATACAGATCTAGCCAATCTGTAATGTTTCCTAACCTGTTGAGCTTGTGAAATGATCTATCTGCTTGATGTTGATGCAGTTACGTGTCTGTAATTGTTGTATTTAGTGCATCAAGAGGGTGTCCCCCCCTAGGTCTAGCAGAACCTGAAGTGCAGGAGGATCAATTAGGGTCCTATGTTATGTTGTCCAAGCCCTGATGTGTTTTGTAGACTGAAATTGGCCATTTCATAGAAAGATTTGCAGGTGTTCTTGGGTTATCACTTTTGGTGAACAACAAGAATGGCGACTCTGCTGGGGATGTAACAATGTTTTATAATTGCATTATTTAGTAAGGTTGAGAAAAGTTCTAGTAACCTTGTTGATTGTAGTCAAACCCATGAGTCTAGCTAAAATTCATTTGGGGAAGAGTCTTAGAAGTGTACAATTCTGAAAGTCATTTTCAGATTTGGAAGTGTTTACCCTGGAAATTCTTGTTGCTAAGACATTTGAAAAATATTATGTGACTCTGCTATGTGGTGAGACCCAGAAATCTGAAAGTGTTTAGAGTGAAGATCAGTGGTAAAGTTTTATTCCTCTTTAGGGAGGTGGCGACTCTGTAAGAACGAACCTGAGATTTGGAGGAGTTCTTCAAATTTCCAATCAGAAGTGCAGTGAAGAGCAGCAGCAAATTTACTCCAGGTATTCCTCAAAGTATTAATGAGACAATTCATGTTCCTTATGAGGTGAAAAAGTCACCATTAAAAGGAAAAGAAATTTGTAGTATGCATACTTCATGTTTTTGAAACAAATTTCAGTTATATGATCAAAGAAGTATGTAGTTCTGAAATTAGTGACTGCAAGGTTTTTGAAAAGATTAAAAAAAAAACAGTAAAATGCATGGTCAAAAATAATGGTTCAGTGACTGTTATAAAACCTGATGGATCTAGATGTAGTTCCTAGATCCATGAATCCTTTGTCAAATTTGAGAGAGATCAATATAGAAATTGAAAAATGTCTTCAAATGATCCAAGAGAGATTTGTCTGGTTGTTAAAAGGGAAAGTAGGGCTAAGAAGTAAAGGAGAATCATCATATGTCTTCTATGAAAGATTTTTAGCTGCATTGAATGAGCTTTCAAATGATAATAGACCCCCTGAGTCTGTTTTAATTGAGATATTCTTAGAGCTTTATGAGCCTAATTCAGTTAATTGGTCTACTGCCTTCAGAGAAGAATGTGTTGAATCTATTAAAGAATGGATAGATATGATTGAAAGTAACCAATCTGAAAATATACCCAAGATTAAAAATAATGAGGGAGATGAATCCGTGAGTGGATATACCTCCTATGATGCTGAATGTGATTATTCTCAGCATGAAAGTTCAGATGTGTATTCAGAGCGAGAAGAAATTTGTGAGAACAGTGATTGTTCAGCTAATTATGAGCCCGTTGAGGTTTCAGATGCTAATGATGTAGATCACCTTGTTGTTGATTTCAATCCACAAGATGTTTGCAACCCCTATTATGAAACTATGTTGCAACATGTAGCAACACATTATGAGCAGCGTGATAAAGGATATGATGCAGATGTGAGTTGTTGTAATGATGAAACAAATGTGCATAGAGACATGAGCACTGTTGATTTAATACCTTTATCAGATTGGGACAATGTTTACAGCTCAGAGGATGAAGCCAAGAAAAATGGAAATGAAGAAGGTTCACTAAGTAGTGAACAAATTTCAGAGCTCTTAGCTGCTGATTTTCAGAGGTATGCATCCAAAAATGTGCCCAATCTCTCACGCCCAACCAATACTTGTTTAGATATTGATGATATTTTTGAGGCTGTGAAGTATGATACATATGCTATTGATTCTTTCCCTATTTTTGATTTGAGTGATGGACAAGATGAAGATGCATATATGCTTGATAGGTGTGATAATGTAGATTCATATGTTGATATGAACTCAGATTTTGGTATGCATTGTGTGGATCTTGCTGTTAAAAAGAATGACAAATTTGAAGTAGTTTTCTCAGATTTGCAAGGAGGAAATGAACCATTGGCAAGTAAAAATCATGTACTTTCATGTGTGCGAAATGCTGATAGTTTTTGTGATCAGCAAGTGGAAGTGCAGTCATGTTATGAGGAAGTTTTCCTCTCTAGTTTGCAAGCTGTCATTGTAGAGGAGTGTTCATCATTTGAGCAAACTAGTAATATAGATGTGCCTGATGTTTTCAACTTTCAGAATGAGTTAGACTACTTTCCATTTCAGTTGGAAAAAAATGGTAAAGAGTATGGCACTCTTATGTCACCTGGTGATCAGCACATTCAGCATTCATTTGGTTTCCAAAGATTGATTGATTATGAACATGCTACTGATTATGTTTTATGTGACCAGCTGATTAGAAGTGGAAGTGTCTTTGATCAGGCAGATTGGAATGATGATCTCAACTTACCTCCGATTAGTGGAAATGAAAATCAAGTGTTTGACAGAGGTAAGAATTGATTTCAGTTTTGATGGCCTGGGGGGGCCATTGATAAGTTGTATATTTTGTACAGTTGCTTCGCTTTCAGTTGTGTGGTTTTCAATAAGGTGCCCTGCTGTTTGGGTAGAATAAGGAAGCCCTGTTTTGAGATGAGAAGAATTGAGAGAAGAATGATCCGTTTTTGGGTGGTCTGCTTAACCAAAGATATCTGGATTCTTGTGTTGATCTTGCAATCAACCATCCCCAATCAAAGCCACTGTTGGGAGTATTTAAAACTGAGTCAAGTTTATAGGCCCATTTCAAAATTTTGCCCTGCATTTCCAAATGATTAAAATAAGTCAGTTTGAATGGCCTAGTTAGCAAGGGGGTAAAATGGAGCCAGTTGATTTTCAGAGGGTAAGGCTCGGGATTCATGTCCCACACCTTTCATTTGGCCTATTCAGTGATGTGCAACTTTCAGAATTCATTTTGGATAAGTTTATGAGGTACCCATTTTGAGGGGTGAGCTGGAAGTGCATTTTAGGCACAAATGCAGATTTTATGGAGTAGCCTTCTTTGAGCGATTACATCTTTTGCCCTATTGATCATCATGAAAAAATTCAAAATGGATTCAATTGTATGCATTAATGTGAGTCGCCCTGCAAAATTTCAGGTCTTGACAATTCCATTTGCTCAGTTTTCCAAACCGAATCCGTTTGCAGTTTGTGTGTTTTGGCAAGTCCCTGTTTCGACAGCTAGTCGGAGCCCTGTTTTGAACAATTGTAAAACTTGCCTCAGTAAGAATCATGCCAAATTATTTCTTCCAGGTTGATGTCAGTATAAATGGTGAGATACGTTTCAAATTTCAAGTCCTTATGAATCCATTTGCTCAGTTTTCAAAGCTCAATCCGTTTGTAGTTTGTGATGTTTGCACAAGTGTAAAAATGTCCTGGTGAGCGTCATGTCAGAATGTTTATTCCGGGCTAATTTTGGTATAAATGGTGAGCTACGTTTCAAATTTCAAAGCTCTATCAATCCGTTTGATCGGTTTTCAAAAGGACTCATTTTGTCATCAAATTCAGTTATCCGCACTTCCAGTGTTAGATCAGTTAATGTAGCCATTTTGGTGAGCGCCCCATTTGCATCCTGTCAGTCGGGTGATCAAACTGAGAATTCAAAGATTTAATATGTACTTAAAGGTACCTATGTTCCGAATTTGAGGGCCTACGGAGGTCGTTTGGTATTTTTAAGAAAGGCATCATGTGTTGCCAGAACATTGACTTCATCAGGTCCGCAGTGTCGACAAAGCCAGTTGGTCATTTTCGGAAATTAATATCTCTTCGCTCGGGACTCGTCTTGAGAAACTGTTTGGTAGATGTCATCCTTGTATATCAAAGTACATGCCTGTCAGATGGCAAGCTCCAGAAAGGCGTTTTGATAGGTTTGAAAATTACGTCTTCGCGATTAAATGCGAAAATTGTGGCGTAATTGCCTGAAAGTTGCAAAATGCAATTTTATGATCCGAAAATGATGCCGATCGTTTCCAGAGGTGTGTTTGAGGTCCGTGAAGCATTCTAGGGGTCAGTTGCATGAAAACAAAATTTTTTTTAGTCAGACCCACTTTGGGGCCCGACCTGGCTCATGCCTGTGCATTGTTATTTTATTGGCGACTTGGCCTTATGAGCATTCCCAAAATAATGTTGACATCCACGGTTGGAGTTGAATACTTATATGTTTCTCACCAAAGGATAGTGCAAAATGAAGATGCCTCTTGTGGTCAAAACAAACCAAGGCAATTTCAAATTGGCGAGTTTAATGCCGAATCTTCCTTCAGCAACAGAGAAGGGAAATTTAGAAAAAAAAAATGCAAATGTACCTAGCAGATGATGTTGAATGGAGAATTGATTGATCATTTAGCAAATATAATTGGCATGTGAAGTGCCAGCCATATTCCCTCCCCCTCCGTGAAGTGTGGTGTAGCAAATCGAAGGCCAGTGAAAATTCCAAATTAATGCAATGTCCTCCCTGTATGGTATGAGTCTGAGGGGAATTAAAATTCAAATAAATTGCAATTGGCAGGCCCAGAACTACCATCTCCCTCGCTGCACATGAATTGTTTTTTTTGAAATACATATTGTAAATGAAATGTATGGCTGGGAAAGGTTTGATAAACCTTAAACTCAATGCAATTAGCATGTACAGCCAGCAATCCTCCCTGCATGGAGTAAAATGGTGAAAAGGCTGTAGAAACTTTTAAGCAAATGCATAATGGCAAGTTTAAACCAGATGTTTCTCCTTCCTTCCACGTGAATGTGGGAGAGGCAGCAATAAACTTTAAAGAAATGCCATTTTAACTTCTAAGCAAATGCAATTGGCTGTAAAAGCCATAAACCTCCGTTCACGTGGCTGGTGAAATGATTTCAAAAATCGCTAAGTCTTCCCTGTGCGTGGTGGATAAGGTTTTCTGGTGTGATGTCTTCCTATTCTCCATTTGGTATGATGTGTATCTGCTGTTGTGTGATGGCATGGACATTCAAAGAACAAACTCCATGAACTCCAGCATCTTCCAAGTGCCATGAACTCCAGCATCCTCTAAGTGTTGTGAGTTGATAATATATCCCAATATGACATGGTTGAGAAGAAAGACTTTTGAATGCCAAGCAAATAAAAAAATCACCCTGAAAGCACTCAAGGAAAGCAAAAAATGAAGTCCCAGGCATAATCGCATTATCCCACATTGGCTGTGCACTGGGAGCTTTTAGTATTTATATGCAAAAACGCACAGTAGTATAATGTCTAAGCCTTAAAGGCTTTTGACACAAGGTGCCCATGGGCGCCCAAGGCGGGCCCACGCGTGAGCACGCTTCCCGAGGCATAGGAAGAATTGACTGGATGAAGACAAAGTTGACCCCACGTAGGCACGCTTCCCGAGGCAAACAGGCGAAATTTTGCAGACAAAGGCCGGGTTAACGAGCGAGCAAGTCCGAGAGAGATCAACGGTGCGCGCTATTTCGCGAAGGGAAGATGCACGTTGTTTAAACCCCGCGAAATAGCGAAAGTGAACGAGAGTCGTCCACGTGGCGGGTACAGTCAGCGGTCCAGCAGGCGGGTCCCGGTGAGGTGGCGCATAGGTGGCAGTCCAGTGGTGATGAGGTGGCGCACAAGTGGCAGTGACGAAGCAGATGACGTGGCGATGATGAGGTGTCATCCCAGGTGGCGTCTGATCAACCCCATCAGCCAATCAGAGGCCGCCACGTGGCAAGGCGTCAGAGCACAAATGGAGGCAAAAAAATCAAATTTAAAATGATTAAATAATATAGTTCAAACTATATTGAAATTCGAAATATTTAAATGATGGATCCATGATGAGAATTAATTCGCCCAGGGTCCAATTTTTGGCCAAGGTATAAAGTGTTATATATTTTCGGAAAGCTCTCGGAGCGAGGAATCCGATTATGAAGTTAATTTGGACAAATGTGAGATATTTTAGAAGCAGTTTCCATGGGAACAAAATTTAGTTAGAGAGGAGAGACACTTGGCAATTTTCAGTTGTGGATTTGTTTTTCTTCCTTCCTCTTTTTATTCCCCATTCTTCTCGGTTGTAAGGGTTCCAGAATTCTGGGAGGAAGTGCTCCAGTTTTCATGGCTTCCATTTTCTGAAAATCTTGACCCACACTTGTAAAGTTCTATGGATCTATTCAGGGTATAGAGGCTACATTGTAGGATGACAGATTGTTTCCTAGTTGCAGGTCTTACTTGTGTCAGGCATGAGTAAATTTCCCATGATATTGTCTCTGTGATATGTTTTTCATTATTATGAATTCAATCCTCAAGGAGGATGAAATTTGTCATCTCAAGGAGATTGTGTGACTGTTGTAGGTATCCTTCAAGGAAGGTTTTAAATTCTATAGTCAGTCATAAATGATGAAATGTATTTCCAGATCTGATAAATTTGTGAATGAATTAAATAGTGCATTAGTATCAGGTATTGGTGCATGAATATCTTGTTTAAGGAAAACAAATTTGCATCTATGATTCATATTTGTAGTTCTGTCTGTGACTCTGTTGCCCAATGAACAAGGCACTGGTCTTGCAAGTTTTGGGGATGGTTTCAGATCAACATTTTAAAAGATAAATCTATTTCCCTTTATGTTTAGGGGTGTGTATTCCATTCTTTCCAAGCTCTGTTTCATCCTATTGTTAATACAGATCTAGCCAATCTGTACTGTTTCCTAACCTGTTGAGCTTGTGAAATGATCTATCTGCTTAATGTTGATGCAGTTACGTGTCTGTAATTGTTGTATTTAGTGCATCAAGAGGGTGTCCCCCCCTAGGTCTAGCAGAACCTGAAGTGCAGGAGGATCAATTAGGGTCCTATGTTATGTTGTCCAAGCCCTGATGTGTTTTGTAGACTGAAATTGGCCATTTCATAGAAAGATTTGTAGGTGTTCTTGGGTTATCACTTTTGGTGAACAACAAATCCTAGATGCTCTATGATGTGTCAAAACAAACATTAACATGTGTACCTCCCTTTTACAACTCATTTATGTGTCTGATGTATTTTAATATTTCTTTGGCTAGTGATTAGTTTGGCCACACTATTTGGTGCCATCATTTAGTCAATGCATATTTGATGAGCACTATTCTTCAAATACTTGGAAGGGATTACCTTTGTGAGCCATTTCCAGCATTTTGCTCAAATTTCTCAAATCGTGAACAACAGTTGTGCTCATCATTGTGCAGTCTCCACAACAAATTGAGTCATCTATATGTAGTTTGTTGTGGATTTTTGAGATTTGACAAGATCTGATGTGTGAAGTTGGCATAAAATGTCAAGTTGGTATACCATGTTTGTAGGAACCCTTTTTTGGAAATATTTTATTTATTATCCCTAATTCATCATCATTTAGGGTTTCTTGATTGTGTTGCAAAAAGAATGATGGTGGGTCGTGAATCAACTTCAATTGTTGGTGGCTGGGCCATTTGTTTGTATTAGATATTTTAGGGTTTGGGGACACTATTTCATTTAAATTAGCATATAACTCTCTTTAGCTCTGCATTTTTAAATCATTTATTGATTTGAATCTTTTTGTTTGATTGATTCGGTTTCCATTTACATAAAGGTGTTTGGTGTATGGGCCCACAGTTTGGCATTCTTTATCCCACATTGGTTCCAAAGTAGGTTTTTTGACTCCTTATCTACCTCTATGCTCTCCAATTAGTTGTGTGAGTTGTGTGTTCTCATATTGTTTGAGGACTGGATTTCTCGTGGCTTCTAGATGGACATTTGTAGTTATGTTGGCTATGGTGGGTGGAACATGGAGCCACCACTAGCCCATGCTACCCCATCTCCACTTCTACTTGGCCTCTTAATCACTCTGGCTTGGGGGTTCTTTTTTTCTCACTCATTGAGCATGAGGTCACATGGGTGACCAAATCATAGCCCTTTAGTGCTAAAGGGGGGTGGGGCCTTTTGACCAATTTTTGGGCTCTACATAGGCTATTTTTTACAAATAGCCATAACTTGGATGTATGATGTCAATTTTTTGCAAATGAAATATCATCATAAAGGTGGTTTTATGCACTATTTAATTCTACATGTAGTTTTTTCAGATTTTGTTCCATTTTGTAGCCTCTTAATGTTAGAAGTGCATTTTGGGCTGCCAAGCTCATAAATTTTGACCAATTTTTCCTTTTCTCACAACTCTTGCAGCATTGAAAAGGTTTTTCAGAGAAATTTTAGTCTATCCATGCACATTTTATAGATTTTGGCCCAAGCACAATTAATCAATATTTTGTGTTTTGACACTCTTGTTAATTGTTTAGTTGTTTAGCTACTTGGGGACATTTTGGTTGTATGGTCTAGCTTCTTTTTGGTTGCATCATATGTATATATAGTTTTTTTTGTGGATTGATTTGAGCATTATTTGTAAGAAGTTTCTTTTGTAGACACAGTAAGAAGGAGTGTCATATCTTCTTCATGTATTTTGGGAATTTTGCACAAATGTTGAGCCATATTATTGTACTCACATTGTATTATAAAGTGCCATGAGAGGTTGTGTAGCACCTTTTTTATTTTCCTATAACAACTTTGTCAAGTGAGCATCCCTAATGACAATCATTGGATCTCTGGGATACTCGGCTCGTGCATGTGTGTAGTCTTGGCGCACATCCCTTTCTTTAGTTGCAAGTACTCTATTTTGGTTACTTCAGATGTTGTATCATCTCCTTCATATTGACACACAATTTTAGTGGATTTTTCATGACTCTCCTTAGTCAACATAATAAAGCGTATCATACTGTTCATGATAATGCTTCCTTGGTTTTTCTTGGAATGAGTCAAGGTACTCTTACATTCATTCTTTGTGTAGGCAATTGAAGGAGAGATCAAATTAGAAACCCAAAACAAAATAGTAAATGTTTGATTATAATATTGGATGATTTTAAGATATTTTATACAAGGACCAAATAGCTCAAAGGAAATAGTTTTATAACCAAACCTTTATAACTGAACAACATTAAACAACACAATATAGTGAGTTTTACACCAACATTATTACCCTTCTTACATTGCTTCTACAAATGCACCCCTAAAATCATAAAATTCACCTTGTGCTAGGGACCCCCCTTAAGGATTAAACACCAAAAATTGCTGATTACATAATACGAATGTATATTTTTGAGAAGATATTATCCCAAAGAAGCAAATATTTAACCAAGTAGAGCTCTATCAAGCTATCTATTGGGCCTCAAAAAGGTGCATCTTCGAGTTGTGTTCTTGAGCTCTTAGTCTTGAACTCTTGAATCACAATCTTGAATTATTTGACAACAATCCCTAAGACATATGATAAGTCTCTATCATTTTTCAATGACCGCAAAAGGGTATAATTCTCAATCATATACTCTAAAGATTGTTGGATGAAAATCCATATTGAGCTCAACACCAAATCTAAATTTTGTCTATGGAGCATTCTTCAAAGCTATCAACATCAACAAAGAAGACAAAAAGGAAAGCATAAACCAAAAACACTTCTCATGCAAAATATCATCTCAAAGTGAGAAGCTAACTCGACATGATGGAAGTTCTCCATCCTTGGATGCCACCAAGCTCCAAAAAGACCCTTTTACATTTTATACATTCTTTATCGCATTAATCTCTTTGATAGCACAATAATGCAAGTCTTTGAAGGCCTCATCATGTGTAACTAATATGTCTCAAAAATCACAAACATAATTGTTTGAAGATCCATTCAAAACTTCAAAGGTTTTGTCAAGTGTAAAATGAATTGCTCCAAAAACACAACCAATGTTGGACATATGTGTAGTCATGATTAAACCATAATATTTTCTTCGTCAACCAATGATGAATCCACATACCTCCAAAAGTAAAACACACCCTTATTTTCTTTATCACTCCAAAGCATATAATTTCAATCAAAACTTCCTTCTATATCTCTTTATAATGAATCTCATTAAATTTCATAGGAAACTCAATACTTCTCAAGAGACCTTTTTCTAATGCACTTTACAATTAAATTGGCATGCGTTTGATCAAGAGATTTGCAAGACATTTCTTAGAATCTCCTATTTGGTATAATCTCATTTAATATCAAATTATATATTTCTTCTTTCTCTCCATCACCTACTACCAATTAGGAAACTATTTATAGAAAATTTTATTGGGTAAAAGCACAATGTTGTGTCACTCTTTTATAAAGGAAGTGGCCAAGACAACTAAAACTGTTTAACTTCGACCGCATAAAAGTGATATTTCTAAATTGAATTTCAAAATGATTTAAACTTATAAAATATAGAAGCATTAATGAAATTTATGTGTGTTACTTTTTTTAAAGTTGACATATATTTTATATATTCAAAGACAGATTTTTTATTGTTGAAAAAAGTTGAAAATCAAGGGTTCTAGTTGGTGCCACCAAACAAAATGAAAATGAACTTATTTTTTGCTGATTTTAATTTTCCAAATAGAGGACATATATGTACAATGCTAAAAAAAAATTAAATTTTGATGTATATTTTTCTCGTAATAATATTTTTAAGTCCAATTTAGTTGAATTTGGTAGTTTTCATTCAGCGTCACCTTTTGTCTACTAAATTTATGATTATTAAAAAAACAATTATACCCTTTTGGAGAATATTCTCTCATCTAGTGAAAAATATATTTTTAAATTTTTTTTAATATCATTTAATATTGTTTAAAAAATTTCTAATCAGCTTCTTTGTGAACTTTAAAAACCTACTCGCAATATTTAATTAATAAAAAATATTAAAATTAATCAAAATACTAAAACAATTATATGTCTAGATTCATGATTTCGAGGTCTTCAAAAGGGTATATTTTTATTTTTGTGAAAAAATAATCTGCTCGAAGAAAAATTGAGCAGAAGTGAAAATTTTCAAAAATACAGACAAAATAGGTGATTTGGTTGCCACATCACCTGTCATATAGGGGATTCCGGCTGAACTCAGTTCGACTGAACTATTTTGCATTTTTTTGAAAACTTTGAGCTCAAGTGCTCACAAAAAGTGTTTGAATGGTGCCAAGAGTTCGACTAAATTGATTTTAGCCAAACTCTTGGTGTCATTTACGCGCACATCAATGACATGGGGTGCCACATGGCAAGGTAGTAGTCTGGTCAGACTTAGTTTGGCCGAACTATCCCTAGTTAGCCCCAAGTGCATCAAAACTTCATGCTTTTGCCCTATCCAATTTGTGATTATCACATCAATTTCATTATTAACTCTTTTGAAACCTAAATTTTTCTTTCTTACCTTAAAAGAATCAATTACAATTGAAATTCATGAGGACATGTATGCACCAAAGAAGAAGAAATTATTATATCTATTGATGAGAAGACATGTCCACTTAAAGAAGACCAAAAAGGAGTGTGGAAAAGATAGAAAGAAAATACTATATTGAAGTATGGAATAATGAAGAGGAAACTATTATGAATAATAGGATTAAGAATGCTCTAGATTATGAATTCAAATTACAACACCTAGTCTATAACCTGCAGTATTGTAGAACTTTAACAACAAAATTTAGACAACAATCTCGTAAAGAGATGTATCAAAAAGGTATCATATTTCATTTCAAATTTTAGTTTATATAGATTGCAATTGATCCCAAGAGTCACAAGACCCCCTTTGAATTAGAAATGAATAAACTAGATAATATTTATTACAATGAAACTAAAACATTATTAGAAAAACTATATTTTTTTACTAGTCCTACTTCACAAGGCCATAACTTTTTGCTCGGTGCTTGAAATCTGGAACCGCTTACACCGTTGGAAAGATCACAAAGAGAACTAATTTTAGTCCCTTAACACAATGGCCTTCAACTTTTCAAGTTAGAAGACTAGTGACACTTCCAACTCCAAAGGTCTCCGAAAACACGATTTACTCGAACATAGAAAATACCAAAAATTCAGATTTTAAATATTTTCCATTATTACTTATGTCAACACTATCATTTTTCTCTTGAATTATTATCTGATCAAATAAATACGTGTATGATAACTTTTCTTATCAAAGAGCTATATAGTAGCACTTGCACCAAAATGGGGTGTAAGGATTTCATCCATATTAAGATATATATGAATAATTTGAGATGAAAAGGTTGTTGTCACTTTAATTATTAGAGAAGTAAATAGAGGTGGTTGATTGGTTTCTAACTCTTTTTTTCCTCCAATTAAATTTTATTTTAATAATAAAAATCATTATAAATATAAGAGAGAAACAACAAGATCATCCTATTTCAATATAATACATCAGTTTTGTTTTATATTATATCAAAATTAATCTATGTAACACTCTTTTTTCTCCAATGAAATTTTATTTTATAAATAAAAATCATTAATATTTTCACAAATGAATGAGAAAGGACACTATTATCCTATTTCTATATAATAGATCAATTTTGTTTAATATTATGTTAATATAATAAAAAAGATAGATTTTAGATTTATTTGTTTGTTTTTGTCTCACATCCATAATTGAATAAGTGTATCTTCTATGATGATGTCATTCAAATAATTAATAGAGTAGAAATTTGATGTAATTTTTTGGAAAATTTGATTTTTAGTATCTTGCCTTGAGGAACTAATAATACATACCAAAATTAAATAATATGTATCATCTTTAAGTTGTAATTAAGATTATAGTAAATATTAGCTTAAGGTTAGGGTTAAGGGTTGGTTAAATTTAAGGTTCCATTCAAAGAAAAAGGTTAGGTAAGGGTTGGAGATAGTATTAGGGTTGAATTAAAGTTAGAGTTAGTGTTAGGATTTAAGTAGATCATTACCATGTACAATAAATTTCTAGGATAAATCGTAAAGTTAGGAGTAGAGATTAGAATTTAGCATTAGGAATCAATTAAAATTAGAATTCATGTTTATTCTATTATAGAACTTATCTATATGCATGTGTTTGTGTGGATATATATATATATATATAATTTTTTTCATACATATAAATAAATTTTGTCAATATATATGCAAACATAATTGTTTTGCATATATATATATATATATATATATATATATATATATATATATATATATATATATATATATATATATATATATATATCTCCTTTTAAATTTTAACTTTTAATTTTTATTTGCTTTTTTTTATTTTAGTTAATTATTTAATTAATTTATTTGTTTTTTAAGTTAGGTTTCATATATATATATATTCTTGATTATTTTTTGACTTTTTTGTCTTTGTTTTATATTGTTCTTGGTTGTTATTTTTGTTCCTTTTGTTGGTGTCATTTTATTATTTTTGTTTATTCTTTTTGTATTTTCTTTCTTCTTTTTGGTTCCTCCCCTTTGAACCTTTGACCATCTTGATCTCTTGATTTCTATGTCTCAATTATCTCTCTCATCCCTTCCTTTTATTGTGCTTGGTCTGCAACTGAACATCTTATTTGATTCCTTTGGCTCTCATTGTTCTGATAATGGATCATGGAGTGTGATCCGAAATGTTGATACAAAAAGATTATACACAATTGAATCGAGAAACTGATTTCACTTAATATATATAAATTTAGAAAATGAAAAAAAAATAACACAAACCTTGACAAGGTAAAAATCGACTAATTATGATTAATCATTTTGTCTTGGAATATTTTGATGTAATTGGCTTAGTTGTGGGAAACAAACTGTAAAATATACTTTGAGATTTATTGATCGTGTTGTAAGTTACAAAAAATAAACATAAAATATTAATAATTATGTCTTAGCATCGTACCATCAAATTTAGATGGATCTGAAATTCTATGGTGTGACATTGTTAATTTAAATGAGTAGAGAAAACATATAAAGAACACAAAACAAACACCAAACAACACATAACATAATAGTTTACATGGTTCACCATAACTGGCTACATCCATCGAAAAGGAGGGAGAATAATATTTTAATCAATATCCAATTTTACATAATACATGGGCTCCACACAACTATATATATAATCGTATTCAGCTATAAAATGAATAGCTAGGAGAAAGTGAATGGTCATATGATTGTTGGGCTTTACATTCTGAACAATCTCCCTCGTGAAGGCCAACAGGTACACCCATGCCCCTGCTTCCATTCCAAAACTCACATTACATCCAACCTGCAAGATTTTAACCTCGTAAACTCTTGTTCATTAATACTATGGATTAATCTTCTCCATAACAAATCGGAGTTAAAAATACTTTTCCACACAAATTCACCCATTATGCCAAAATCAGAAACATCTCTGTGTAATACGAAACCTTCATCCAGAAATGAATCTTTTGATAAATTATCCACATGGATCCCGACCTCTAGACCGAAGGAAAATTCCATTCCGAACTCCACATAGCGGTCCTAGTTGCACTTGATGGGGTAAACTTTTTGAAAATGGGAATCATACCTCTGCATAACTATGGTGGCGTCGAAGGCACATTTCAGGACCTCAAGCTTGTGGTGAAGCATGTCCGAAATATGAGACCCTACTGCCAACTTAGACAAAACTGCCATCTCACTTTGGATCACGATCTTTTCAGCATGCTCTTTGCCAATAACAAACTTGTCAAGGGCCTCACAAATTTCTCTAGGAGTAGGCACAACCCGTCAAACCTCCAAAGCAATGCCTTCAATTTCCACTTCATCTCGAGAGTTCTCTGCACGGACTTGTTTTGGCTTCCCAACTTGGAGGGCCTTTGCTTCTACGACGTGCATCGCTGCCTTCTTCTTGTATATTTCCTTTTTCTCTTTCCCTCTGTGTGCTTTGAAACAACCATAGCTCCCTTTGACTCAGCCTCGACTACCTAGTCAGCCATACGTGGTAATTCTCCTGCCACATTGAGCCTTTTGCTGCTCGGACTATTCAGAGAACCCGATCTGCGCAAACAGGGCGAGTCAATATTGGATGGAGAGACACAATAGGGGAATGAAGAAATGGTGGGAAGCATGTATCTTGAGATCACTTCCTAGCTTTTGTCCTTCCTTAACTGTGGCTCTTTGTCTCATGTGCCCATTTTCACATCACTCATAGAATTCCTATTCTCTCCACCCATTTTGTTCTTCTCTCCCCTCGCACGCACCTCAGACACAATATTGGGAGAATTATTTAAAATGGTTGCTTTATGTTGGAAAAAATTGCCAACATCACCCTGGCAATCACTAGGCTCCAAGTTCATATAGATTATGCTCCCCACGGAAAGCTCCTTAGCCTCTTCTAGTGCCTTTATTTCCACGGCCCTTGTCCCCTGGCCATATAGAAACCCTTGTCACCGCTCTCTCTAGGGAAACATAGAACTCAACATATCATTGTGCAAAACATGTTGATCTTCTTCCATGGGCTCCCTGATGTCTTCTTCCTTGGACCTCTCACAATGAACAACCAAAATCTCACGTAACTTCTGCTCCACTTGTATGTACTTGTGGATAATTTCTTTGAGAAATTTTCTTTATCCATCAATTGCTTCTCAAGAGTGATGTTTCAAATTTATTGATTTCCATTCTAGTGAAGTTTCTTTGTTTTATGTGGGGGCTAATCGTAATAAGGATGGCTACCTGGAAAAGAAAGCTTAAGATCTCTTGAGACCAGGGGCAGAGTCGCATGAGGAGGATAGGTCATTTGAGAATGAAGAGCCTATTCTGGCATAGTAGGGTGGAAAGGGCACAACTTGGCTTGACCCCAAACACAACAAAGAGGGCAGACAGGAGGAAAATTGAATGTGGCTCCACCGTCTAATGAAGATTCTACAAATTCGAGGGTAGGAGATGTTAATATATTTTCTCTTTATATCATACAACCAATACCACTGTTTGGTATGGCATATATGAATAGAGGGGTGGATAATTCAAAAACATAAGAAAATTTGAATTCATTGTCACAAATGTTGGGAGGTTGGCAAGGGACAACTGATGGTCCTAGTGCAACTGGTATTTATGGAGGTTCACCTTTCACAAGGAGCAGATCTGAGAATCAATGTTTAAATAATACCAAAGATGAGGATAATAGAGGCTATGATGAATGCATCATGTCTGCTGACCCAGAGAAACTAGAGAATTTGTACCGTCGTTTGATGAATTTGATCAGTGGGCAGGCTGGAGAAGTGATGCTTCCTTGCTCATTTCAAGCTTTCACAGACAAGTTTAAGCTTAAATACTTTGGAACAGTTGCTTGCGATATCACTCATGGCCAAACTGAAGAGCTTGATGAGCCAAATAGAGAGGATTTCTCTTGGGCGAAGAAGATTCGGGGATATAGAAAGAGGGAGCTTGAGCGGCAGATGGGGAGTGACAAGTCTTTTTCAGAGGATCAACAAGCTGATAGTTTAGTGTTGCAAAAGAGATTATCCGTTATATTTCTTGAGGAAGAAGAAATGTTTAAGTTTTGCAGACAAGCGGTCATGACAGCTAGGCAACGTTTGGTTGTGGGTGTAACTATCTGCTACCCTGCAAGATTTATGGATGTCGTGTTCAAGGGTCCTTATGTGGATCAAGGAGGAGTATATTTTGAACCTGCAACAATTGGTGTCTTTGATTGTAAGCTTGTGTATGCAGTAGCAAAGATATCTTTCATTCCGATTTGCCTTGGAGAAGGCTAACTTGAAGCATGCGTGAATAAGAATTCGCAAAGTTAAAATCTTGTAGGTTGGATGTAATGTGAGTTTTGGAATGGAAGCAGGGGCATGGCTGTACCAATTGCCCTTCACGGAGGAGATTGTTGGGAATGTGAAGCCCAATGGTCCCATGATCATTCACTTTCTCCCATCTATTTGTTTCATAGCTAAATACGATTATATATATGACTGTGCACAGCCCATCTATTATGTAGAATTGAATATTGATTAATAGATTATTCTCCCTTCTTTCCCGTAGATGTAGATAGTTATGATAATATGTCACACCAAACTGCAATATAATGCTAGTAATAAAAAAAGAATTGCACACCAAAATAGTAATATATCACACCAAACTGCAATATGATGTCAGTAATAAAGGCAATTCCCATTTTTAGTCCTGCGACTTCTATTCTAGTAGCCAACACATCAATATCCCTCTAGGTAAAGAAATCAGTGCAAAAATGTTATTTATAGGAGGTCGCATCATCTATATTGAAGAAAAATCAAAATATGGGGAGAGAGGAAATCTTTGATAGTGTGGCTATTCTGTGTTTTGTCATTTGAACCACTAATCTCTGTGTTGCTGTCCAGACCAGTTCTTTCACCCCTTCGCCTATCTATTTTGATGTTCAAGACTTATACTAACTGATCTAATAAATTATAGATATTAACGAATTATTCAACTAGATTTCATGCCTTGTTGATTAGTTATTTTCGTCCTAGTAATTATAAGTAAAACTATTAAGTGTATCTGATTATTGAATCATACTCAACACTCTTTTGTTGAAGTGGTAGACAATGAGCAGTAGGAATAGAAAGGAGCAAACTCAAAACTCTTGTCATTATTATTTATGCATGCCAGTTTTTCTCTATGTAAATGGGTCAAACTTACCTTCTTCAACCTCATTCTGTTAAGCTCCGTGAAATCTCTTTCTTTTATATGTAGAATAAACTTTTAAAGCCAAAGTTATCTCTCCCCATTTAGGACTTTCCAATTCTTTTTATAGGTAGATTGCTCCTTTCTCTATATTACTATTAGATAAAAGATTTAGGATTCCTTCAGTATCGGCTAATTTTTACTAATGTCTTAATCATTGGAGAACCAAGTTTCATTAAATTAAGGGATATAATTTCTTGATTTAGTTTAGGATATGCTTTCTTGATTTAGTTAGGGATATTCTTTGTTGATTTAGTTAAGGATTATCTTCTTTCTTTTGATCTCTAATTTCTATTCTTACTTTCTTCATTTCGGCTATTCTTAACCAAATTTCGTTTGATAACAGCTCTCCACAATTACAAGAGGAAGTCATGGTAGACACAAAAACCAATAACATACAATAAAATAACTTGAAAGCGTTGGAGCAGAAAACAATGGAGGGAGAATTCATTTGTGGAGTAGAAGAAGAGGGTGAGCAGGTGGGTCTGTCTAAGTTGCCTCGCCATTTAAAGAAATCTATATTTGAAAATCTTCCATTACAATCAATCTCACACTCTCGTCTTGTTTGCAAAGAATGAAATTCTATTTTGTTGTCGTGCAGTTTTATCTCCTCATTGGCCAAAAGTAATCCATGGCTGCTTCTCTATGCTGAAAAGTATTGCATGACATACTGCTTTACCACACACAAATGGATGAAGATCTCTTTCTCTTTTCTCTCAACTCCAAAGGATTTCAGAGATTATATTTTTTCAAGTGCATAGCTGGGCCTGCTTGCATTTCTGTTAGAAACCCCAAATTTATATATTTGCAATCCACTTGCAAGAGATTATGGATTAGCCAAGTTGGGATTAGTTTCTGACTGGGGAAAATATGCACACATAGAAATTGATGTGATAGGGACGGTAATTGGGATTGTACAGGGAGATCAAAGAGGTGATGAGCCCTATTTGATAGCCAAGATGGGACCCATTTCTAATGTTTGACCTCTTTGCATCCGATTTGCAGATCTTGTGGATTGATTTTGGTGATTTCTTGTATGTTCGAGGATGATGAGATATCAAGGGGGAAGAATGTGGACATTTTGTTTTGGTTTGCATGTGTATTAGAGTAGGATTTGAGTCGACTTATTTACATGTTTCATCTTTTGTGGCGTGTTCTTGAAGCTGAGATGAAATCCTTCTTATTTTGTAATGCAGATATATGTATGTATAAGTGAATATGCATAGTTCCACATGCGAATGGTGAAGATTTGTGCTCTTATATACAACAGAGTATCTGAATATAGTAGTGTTACAGAATTGAGTAAGAACATATGTGTTGTAATTAACAAGAACTATATCCAGGCATTTCCACATGCTATTTGATAGTTCAAAGTTATTTGTGATATCCTACAATCATTTGTAGTGTACTGATCCTTTTGGGGTTGTTTCCATTAATTATAATTTGAGCAGTGAGCTCTAGGCAGCATGCTTGAATGCATGTGCATTCCATATATGTGATATTTTTATACTTCTAATAGAGTTTAATAATATTGTGGGTTTGAATCCCACAATGGTTTTCCCTTCACTGGGTTTTCATGGAAAAATATTGGTGTTATGGTGTTGTTGTTCTTTGGTTTGTGTTTTTAAACTTTACTTTCTTTCATATGAATTAAGTGGTTCAAAGATCAGGTTGAGGAAGTTAAAAATTGCAAAATACTGATTCAGCCCCCCTCTCAGTGTTCATTGATTGCAACAATTGGTATTAGAGCATAGTTCCTTAGAAGAAGCCTAACAACTAGAGGTTGATCCAAGAAGGTGAATCAATGGATTACGGTAGTCTGAAACAATAGTTGTTTGTTTCCCTTGAAGATATTGATCATGCACAAGATGAGAATCGACAAGTGAAGGCAAGTCATAAAGATACTGATGAATACATTGAGACATTGAAAGGTCAATTGAAGAATTCAAGGGATAAGAGGAAAGAACTTGTTGATAAGATAAAGGAGAAAGAAAGTCAAAGGATTGATAAAGAAGCCTTGAAATAGAAGACTGAAGAGTGTGAAAGACTTTCTAGAGCTAATATAGTCTAGAAGAATGATATGGATTCTATTTTCATGAGATTGAAGAAAGAAAGAAAGAAAAATGAACAAAGGCCTACTCAGTCCCTCATAGACAAATTAGATGAATGTTGTAGACTTGAAGATGAAATTGGACAATTGAAAAATGACCTACAAGATTCTAGAGAACATGAGGAAGATCTTGGAAAGCAAGTTCTACTTCTGAAAGTTAATCTTGATGCTGCAAATAAATACAATGAGAAATTATGGAATAGTTCAGCCAGACTTGATGAGTTGCTTGCAAGTTAGAAGAATCCTAATGATACTCGATGTCTTAGATTTGAGAAAGGTGACTACTCCAAGAAAGCCCATCAGAAAAAAAGTCAAGAAGGTCTCTGATAAGGCAACCTAATACTCATAAGTTCAATGGAGATTAATTTGTTTGCAACAAATTTGGTCATAAGGATAGTCAATACAGAAATAGGATGATTAAGAATGGTCCTACTTTTACCAGTCAATATTTTAAATGCATCAAATATGGTCATAAGTCAAATGAATGCAAAATTTTGATGAATAACTTCTAGAATAGGAGAAATGTCAGATGCTATGCATGTGGTATGTTTGGACATGTTGCTAACCAATGCAGAGTGAGAAGGAATCAGATGAATTTCAGGGCTATGCAAGAAAATGTTATTTTCTATGCATGCAATAAATTGGGTCACATTGCTAAGTATTGCACAAGCAAAAAAATGAATAGGAGAGGTCTGAAACATAAAAGAAAGAATGTGAAGATAGACGAGAAGGGTAAATGAAAAGGTGAAGAGATCATAGATCAAATGAAGAAGACATGGATCAAAAAGACTAATTTAGAGGTAGGAAGTGGGTCCGCACCTGATTCTGATGCTGGAACTACATCCGGTAAGTGAACCTAGTCATCTAGCCTTGGGGGAGTAATAAGGAAAATCTTTCAAAACTCTTTGATTGGGGATATGTGCCTATTTATGGTAGGTTGAAAAAGTGTATATGTTGGTTGAAAAACTGTATATGTTGGTTACAAATGTTTTTGATGAATCTCTAGAGTATTTGAGTTGATCAGTAGATCCGAAGAAGAATTCCTATTAGACAGAGAATATCTAGAAGAGTTAGGGAAAAATGAATTTATTACAATGAAAAGATAGGTTTGTGATGGATAAAAGGTGACATTTTCACTTCATTTATCATATTGTGAATTAAAGAGAAGAATATTAGAGTGTTATGCAAAGAAGGCGATCGACGAAACCAAGTGCTACATATTTGCAAAAAGATTTAGCATGTAAACCTATTCTCGCATCAAAGGTATTTTGAAAGCCCCTTTTGGTTGATATTTAGAATCTAAATTTGCAAAAATATTGTGTCTGGTACCACAACCCCTATTGTTGTGAATATCATCGAGCACCCCCATTTGAATTTCAAAGATCACCCGTTTATCTCTATGGATGAGAATCCAAAGAGTTATTTTTCGATTTTACCTTGCGGTGTATTATATAAGAAAGATGTTAGAGCTTATATACTTGTCCGATTGAAGAACTGGGGAGTTCCAAAATGTTGAATCTATATAATAACAAGCTATATGATGGAGGCTCCATGTTGAAACCTAGATTTGTTGATTTGGATAGAAAGGGTTTTGTGCAGTTTGTGAAATTCTTGATGGCATATGAGCAGGAGTGGAGTCAATATATACTAAATCATATTCATGATGAATTCATATGGATGGATAAGCTGCATAAGATCACGAAGAGAGTAATTCAATACATCACAGGGTTATGTGCATCTAGTCAATTGTTGTCTTTGTAAGCGACAAAGAATGATGTTGTAACAAATGCAACTGGATTTAAATTTGATCGAAGAGTGATGACAATTGATGAAATCTTGGAGGATGACATCCAGTTTGCCTCCATGGTAATAGGATACAAAGTCTATTATTCCAATAGGATAAAATTTATTTCTTGTACTGCCATTTATGCTGCATATGTGATGTTGAGGAAAGATAAGAAGTATGATATTTGCGAGTTGCTCTGAGTGATCTGATTAAAAAATTGAAGAAATTCAAAGAAAAAAAGAAGAATTCCTTCAATTATTGATATCTATTGTTCTGTATTTTCTTTCATTTCAAGAATGAGATTCCAGGAGTTGGTCTGGTAGAATGGGCATTTGATAGGCTAGTTGCTGTACAAATCTAAGAGTATCTCTATAGTTCTGGTGATTCCAAAGCCCACAATACAAACCTGTGGGGCTATTGGAGGAATTTTTAGAAGTATCTACACGATAGGGAAAGAATCCCTAAAGCTATTGTTGGGAAGTATGCTAACACAATTTACTTCATGGTTGACACTAACCAATGCCTAATGGAAGTAGTAGAACAATGAACATCATGGATACACCGATGGGTTATGAAGTTGATGGATAGGTTTTTGAACTTTGTGTTCAACATTTATTGAGTCAACCGATGGATCTCAATGAAGAAGGTTCGAAACCTATAAGGAGAAGAGCCTAAAATTACCTGTGTAGAAATCAGTTATGCAAAATAAATATAGGAATGAAACGACAATAGTTGCTAAGGCTAGAGCTAGAACTAGAAGCATTGATCCTATTTCCCACCCTCCTAAGACATCATTGAAATAATCAGGTAAGAAGTAGCTAAAGTGAGCTATCTCCCTAGGCTCTTTCGTATTCCCAATGTGTTGGCAAAAGTGGGATTAGGTCCTAGTCACCCGATCTCGCTTTTCCCACCACCAAATTTTGGTGAACCCGACGTGAATCCAACCTTCTATAATTCTGATTTATGTTCTCATAGATGAGCTTTTTTTCTATTTCAAATTCAAATTTACATTTACAAGTTTCAATTTCTTGCAAATTTCAAAATTTCGAGGTTAATCTAGTTAAAACCCCAATTTTTCAATTCAAAATTGAACTTGTGGATAGCTTAATTTGGATCATTAATTTAAGATCTGATTTAGGAACACATTTCACTCATAAATTTAATTTTCTAAATCAACATTTAGATTCCTTGCATTGTTGAAAATTGAACATTTCCTTCTATTTTGTATGTGTTATCATTCCAAAGAGGATTTTTTTTGTCATGATGCATTCATTTTGTAAATGTGATAATGGGTGAGCTTCCCTTGTTTCAATTTTTCCATCTCTTAAAGAACCTTTTCCTATCTATGACAACATTTTAGTGCCTAAAAGAGTTGTTACCAATCCCTTCAAAATTGTCCCATGCTCTAAGGATGAATATTTGAAGAGTGATCGTGACAATTCTCCTAAAATATTCTCTTCCCATCTAGATATCGAGGAGGAGGAGGATGATATCATAAACACCTTTCTTAATGTTACTTTACCTTCCCTACATGATGTCTCTCTAAGTGAAAAGGTATTGATGGATATTGACTTATCTTCTCCTAAATTTGGTCTTACCAATCAGGGCATGTTAGTACAAGAAGAGGTTATGACCACTTCTTCCAGAGATCTCTTTCTTAAGCTTGAATCTTTGGAGAAAGATGTTCATCTCCTTCCTAAAGAATACTCCCCTCATGAGGTTAATTTTGTGCAAGAAGATGGTATGGTCCCTACTTTTATTAGTGATGGCATTTCCTCGTTTGATTCCAACAAAATTCCCACTAGTGATGATGCATTAATAAGAAATAATTTCCCTTCTCCTAAAGTTTGTCTTACACATAAAGATTCCTTAGAGAAATAAGATGAAATAATAATCAATCCCCTTAATGCTCTCTCCCCTAAATATCCTATTAAACACATTTTCAGGCAATAAGATGATGTAAACACATGTAGTGATTCTATACTTCCTAAGGATGAAATCATGATTAATAACTCCCTTGATAGCATCTCACCTTCCATGAATCTCAATCATTCTCCCTCTAAAAATAAACCATCTCCCTCTCCTCAACTTGGTTGTACTCATAAGGATACCCTAGTTCAAGATGAGATGGTTAACATGTTTTTCAAAGATCTCCCTCTCAAAAGTAGGAGTTTAAAGGGTAATGTTGATCCTTCTCCAAGAGAGTTTATTCCCCATGTAGCTCCTTTGGTGATAGAGGATGATATGAACTTTCCTAAAATATCAATGCCTACTTCTAGTCTCCCTCCTAAAATTGGTCTTATCCACAATAACATTTTAGTACAGGGAGAGACTGTCAACAATTCTTCAAACAATCTTGTTCATTCTTCTTCTAAGGACACCTTTGATATTCCTAAACCATCCTCAATCAATTTGATACATGTGAATGAAACACCTAATAAACCCCTCTTCACATTTCAAGGTTCTTGTCCTTCTCAAAATTCCCCAAGTAAGCCTATCTTAGTGTTTCAAGGTGGTTATGATAATGATTCTTTTTGCACTCCTAAGAAACCTATTATTACTGTCCAAGGAGGTTATCCTACTAAAAGCCCTTATGAGTGTGCTAATAAACTGAATGGAGAGAGTTATAATGTGGTTGCTCATATCTACAAAACAAGAAACAATAGGCAACCTAGTCCTCCTTCGCTTATCCCAACTTTACTTTCTCCCTCTCATTCTATTCTTCCACAAGAACATCATATATGAGCCCTTAGTAAGGAGTATGATCTTATTGAACAACTTAAGGCCACTCTTGCTAAGATTTCTATTTGGGATTTGGTTCAAACTTCACCTGCTTATCATGGGATGTTACAAGATCCTTTGAAAAACTTAGATGTCCCACGTGCAGTGACACCTAATAACATGTCTGCTTTGATTGATCCTACAAACAAATCCAACACTCAAATTATATTCACAGAAGATGAGTTACCTTCTCCTAAAATCCAAAATCAATATGATCCTCTTATGATTGAGGTTACTATCCATGATAGTGCTATAAGATGAATCCTTGTGGACAATGGATCTTGCCTTAATGTTTGTGATGTGGAATTATTGGATAAGATTAATGTGGATCATTCTCTCATCGAATCTTCTTCCCTTACTATTTGAGGCTTTGATAACCTTGCCTATTAGGGTAGATCCTATTGTGTTACCTACACCTATTCATGTCATTCCTGCTAATTTGACATATAACCTTTTATTAAGGAGACCTTGGCTTCATAGCATGCAAGTTGTCCCCTCAACTTTGCATAGGAAAGTCAAATTCATTTATAACAATACAACATACACCTTGTTTTCTGCCAAACCTCAAGGACCATTAAAATCTGGATCTTCTTTTTCAACTACTTCCCATTCTTCTTCTAGTCCTTCTATTTATTCAAATACATGTACTTCCTTTATTGATCTTGTTCCTTCTAGTACTCCCGATTCTTCTACTCAATTGAAATCTCCTCCCAAGGATCTCTTTTCTCATTAAAGAAGTGCTCACAAATGATGATTGGGGATCTCTAGACTTTACCCCTACTTTTAAAGGAGAATATAGGGTACCTTGTAACAAATCTAATACTGAGAAGGAAAAATATAAAGAGGAACCTAAAGAGCAACCTACTTTGTCTAAACAACTAAGTAAACACTTTGGGCAATTTTTAATGATTCTTTAAATCCTTCGTCTAATTCATATAGCACTGAGACCTATGAGGTATCACCATCTCCTTTTGATTTGGCATCCATTTATGGTCGTCGTTTTCACATTTTGGCTAAGAGTGGCTATGATGGCAATGGTTGTGGTGCAAATGAATAAGGAATTAAAGTTCCTTTAGAATATAATACACATGAATCTTCATTTGGACTTGGATATAATCCTTCTAAGCCCACCAAAGCATCTACAAGACCATCTCTCAAATATGAATGATATATTTAGTAGTGATGATAACCTCACCTCAATTAAATCATCTATTACTTCTTTCAAGACTCATCCCCCTCACAAGAAAATCTTGGTAATGAACATGTTGGTATTTTGGTATGGTTTGGTCATTGATGTCAACACCTACTAATACACCTACTTTGGATATCTAGCAACATTCACCAGCAAGCAGTAAATTGTGCAACACTTACTGGTATATGGTTCACCGGCAGGATATATTGTTCACCGGTACCTGGAATGATATGGGAGACACTTGGTAATGTCGAAGACATCCTGTGGACACTTTATTTTGAAGAAATAATCATTGGTATATTCATATTTGCATATTTGCTTTTATCGGCAAATAGGTCCAGGTTATCTAGGGTTACACTGGCAGGTTTATCTTTTCCAGATCAGCATGACACACTATGGAGATGATTTATTATTGTTGTAAATGCATTAAGCTGACATGTTAAATCGGTTATTGCATCAGATATTGTATTGTTTGTAAAATGTTTTATTGCAATATCTTGTAGAGCTGACCTACTAAAATTGGTCTTAGGGTATGGTATAAATGTAGTATCTTATTTGTAAGATCAAGTGTGGAATGCGAAAAAAAAATTAAGTGAAGGTATATGTGAGATCAAAAAGGGATATACATGAAGACATCATTTGAAGGTGAAGTTAGGTTTTTGTAGAAGCATATCATCATTACATTGGTACTGAATCCAGCATATGAAGATGTTATTTTGTGCAGTACACTCTTATTGGATTTAACAATCCAACTGTAGTCAGTGTGACTCCCATTATGTGATTGAGCAGTGAGCTCTAGGCTGTTGGCCTTTCTACATGTGCAGACCCCATTTATGTACACTTACTATTTGCAGTAGTATCATCTGATTATGGGTAAGGTTTCCCACCGTGGTTTTTCCCGTTATACGGTTTGCACGTACAAATATTGGTGTCATGTGTTGTGGATGACTTTATGTTTATGTTTTATGCATTAATCCTTACTAGTACAACAATTTACTATTAACATTGTCTACCAGCATACTTAACTGGTTTACCAGTATTAAGCATTAAGTTGGTTAATAAGTTTTTGGTTTGAATTTATTTGACAACTGATTCACACCCCCCCCCTGCCCCGCCCCTCTCAGTTGTTTCCGGGACCTAACAATTGGTATCAGAGCATAGTCCTCTTTTGCAGAAGTTTAATAGCTTGAGGAGATCCAATGTCTACTAATTATTCCAGGAAGGATAGTCCTAAACTTGATGGAACTAACTATGGGATATGGAAGATCAGAATGGAGACACATCTGAGTTGCACTGGTAAAGACATCTGGTAAGTTACTAAGAATGGTTATACAGCTGATGTAACTGGTCAGACTGCTCCAACTACCTTAGCTAAAGATGAAGAGAATGATTGTAAAGCAAGAGAAGCACTTTTGAGTGCATTATCAGATCAACAAATCATGGGATTATCAGATAGGTCTACTACTAAAGCTATTTGGGATCACTTGGAAACACTAAATGAAGGAGATTCCATAGTCAAAATTGCAAAACTTGAAAGCTTTCAAGTCAGGTATGAACATCCGAAAATGGAAGAAGATGAAAGGATTTATGCTTTTATGGAAAGAGTAAATGAAATTGTTTTGGGTATTAAATGTTGTGGAGGAACCTTGAGTGAGGATGAAATTGTTTCAAAAATCTTAAGAGGTTTGCCATTGGCATATAAAATGAAGGTTACTACTATAAATGAATTCAGAACAATGCCTAATACATCAGTAACTAAGGATACATTGATTGGAAAACTTTCAGCTTTTGAAATTGAGGAATTTGGTCCTGTTGCTACTATAAAGACTGATTTGGCCTTTAAAGCATCAACATCATCTACTCCATTATTTGACAAATCAGACTAGAGAGCCTTTTATGCAAGAGAACTTGAAGAATCCAGAAGGGAGAATGAAGAGATTGAAGAGCTTGAAGCATTATTTGCAAGAAAAATGCCAAAAGGTCCAATTGGAAGTAAGTATGAAGGTAAAGCACCCTTTAAATGTTTTAACTACAATAAGATTGGTCATATGGCTTCAAGATGCCCTGATAGACATGCTAGACTAAGAGAAGAAGCTAGAAGAACACACAAGCCTAATCCTGAATATCAGAGATAGAGATTTAAGAAGAACAAAGATAAATCTTGTTACATTGTTGATGAAGGTGTGACTGATGATTCTAATGAGGATCCAACAGACAATGGATGGGTTTTTGTTGCTATAACAGAAGATCAACTAACACCTACTGCTCAACCAGTAGAACAAGCCCTAGTAGCTAAAGTTGAATCAAAGGATGAATGGATTATTGACTCAGGATGCTCACATCATATGACTGGAGAGAAAGGTAAATTCTTGAACTTTCAAGAATACAATGGAGGTTTAGTAAGATTTGGAGATGACAAAGCCTGTTCAATCAAAGGTAAGGGTTCAATATCTCTTGATGGTAAACATAACACTGACAATGTCTACTATGTTGAAGGATTAAACCATAATCTTTTAAGTGTTGGTCAATTAGTTGAGAAGGGATTTTAGTTACAATTTAAAAATGGAAAATGCAAAATCATGAATAGAACTGGTTTGGAAATTGCAATCGGTAATTAGACTAGAGGCAATATCTTTCATTTGAATAATAGTGAAAAGGCATACTTAATTTCACATATAGATGAAAGTTGGTTATGGCATAAGAGACTATGTCATGTAAATTTTGATTGCATGGTAAAAATTAGTACTTCTAAGGCAGTTAAGGATCTACCTAAAATTGTGAAACCTCTGAATACAATTTGTAAGGAATGTCAATTTGGAAAACAAGTTAGAGCTAGCTTCAAAAGTATTCCAAAAAAATCCAATAATGCTCTTGATCTAATTCACACTGATTTATGTGGTCTAGCTAGAACTAGAAGCTTACAAGGTGACAGATATTTTATGCTAATTATTGATGATTATTCTAGAATGTGTTGGGTTACTTTCCTCAAAGAGAAATTAGAAGCACTTGGTAAGTTCAAACTATTCAAAGAAATGGTTGAAAATGAAACCAGTAAGAAAATCAAATGTTTAAGATCAAATCAAGGAGGAGAATTCACATCTAAGGACTTTAATACATTCTGTGAAGTGAATGGAATCAAAAGATAGGAAAAATAGAACTATCTTGGATGTAGCTAGAACTATGTTATCTAAAGAAAATCTACCACATGTGTATTGGAGAGAGGCAGTAAGCACTGTTGTCTATACATTCAACAAAGTTCACATCAAAGGTGAAACCGGTAAGACCCCTCATGAACTATGGTTTGGTAATACTCCTACTCTTAAGTATTTCATAATTTTTGGAAGTAAATGTTATATTAGAAGAGATGAGTATATTGGAAAATTTGATCCTAGAAGTGATGAAGGAATATTTCTTAGTTATTCATCTAAAAGCAAGGCATATAGATGTTTTAATAAAAGATTACAGAAAATTGTTGAGAGTACAAATGTAAAGATTGATGAACAATTCAGAGGAACTACAAGGTATATAGACTCTGAACCGGCAATAGAAACTATGACAAATGAACCTATACTGAATCCACCAATATAGAATGAAGTTCTAGTTACCCCGGTATCATCAGAAGATTCCACAATAATTGAAGAGCAACAGTAAACTAAGACACCCCGATATGTAAGATTGAATCATTCTGAAGATCAGATAATTGGAAACAAATTCAAAGGAGTTATGACAAGAGGAAGATTGGCAAATGAAGAGGTATGTCTTATTTCTCAAATTGAACCATCATCTATCAATGAGGCATGTGAAGATGAATTTTGGATTAAAGAGCTATGGAAGAAGAATTAGGACAAATTGAGAAGAATAATACTTGGGCATTAGTTCCCTGGCCTAAAGATAAAAATGTAATTGGAACCAAATGGGTATTTAGAAATAAACTTAATGAAGATGGTAAGGTTGTTAGAAATAAATCAAGACTAGTGTGTAAGGGATATTCTCAGAAAGAAGGAGTTGATTACAATGAAACCTTTGCACCGGTAGCCAGAATTGAGGCAGTTAGATTATTCTTGGCTTTTGTAGCTCACAAGGATTACAAAGTTTATCAAATGGATACTAAATGTGCATTTTTGAATGGACATCTTGAAGAAGAAGTATATATTGAACAACCTGATGGATTTTCTTTGACAGATGACAATGATATGGTTTGCAGGTTAAGAAAAGCTCTGTATGGATTGAAACAAGCCCCAAGAGCTTGGTATGCAAGATTGGATAAGTATCTTTTGAATATTGGTTTTACTAAAGGAAATGTAGATAACAACTTATACTACAAAGTAACTAATGACGACATCTTGATTATTGAAGTATTTGTTGATGATATAATCTTTGGAGGAGAAAATGGATTATGTAAGGAATTTTCTCTTGGAATGCAGCAAGAATTTGAAATGTCTATGATTGGAGAAATAAAATTCTTTTTAGGTTTGCAAATTTCTCAAACTGATAAAGGTATATTTTTGAGTCAATCCAAGTACTTGAAAGAATTACTAAAGAAATTTGGGATGGAGAACTCTAAACCGGTAAGCACACCTATGACTACAAATGCCAAATTATCTCAAAGGGATGAATCTACACCTGTTAATTCAACTAGATACAAATCTATGATAGGAGGTTTACTGTATTTGACACAAACTAGGCCTGATATTATGAATGCAGTATGTATTGTTTCTAGATTTTAGAGTAATCCTAGGGAAAATCATGAATCAGTAGTGAAAAGGATTTTCCAGTACCTACAAGGCACAACAAATCTTGGATTATGGTATCCTAAAGATGAACACTTTGATCTATGTGCATACACAGATGCAAATTGGGCAGGAGATGTAGATGATAGAAAGAGCACCACTGGAGGAGAATTCTTTCTTGGAAAGAGATTAGTTTCTTGGTTGAGTAAGAAACAAAGTTGTACATCTTGATCAACAGCAGAATCAGAATATGTTGTAGCAGCAACTAACTATACACAAGTATTATGGCTTAAGCAAATGTTGAAAGACATAAAAGTAAAATGCAAGGAACCTATTACTATATACTGTGATAACACTATAGCAATTGATATATCTAAGAATCTGGTATTACATTCTAAAACAAAACATGTTTCTATCAAACTGAATTGTCTAAGGGAAAAAGTTGAAGAAAAGGAGATAAAACTAGTTTATGTGAATACTAAAGAACAGCTTGCAGATATTTTCACAAAACCTTTGCCTAAGGAGACTTTTAAGTATCTCAGAGATCATCTTGGAGTCATACCACTACTGGTAGAGACTTAGACAGTTGATGATTGTCATCAACTGGCAGAATTAAATGGACAAATCTTTTATTCTGATATTTGATGAGGAAGCTACTTCTCAGGGGGAGTAGTTGGTATATTGAATTGATTGGTATTTTGTATGAACTTGACTTTTGGTGACTTTGGCATTTGATGTCAAAGGGGGAGAGATATCTATGGAAAAACACATTTAAGGAGAGATTGGTATTGAAAATAATCTTTGGATAAACACATGTTACTCCTAGGGGGAGAAATGGAGATTGTTGGTTTTTATATTTGGCATTTCTGTTTTGGCACTTTAATGGTTTTTCCATCTTGTGTTGCCATCAATGCCAAAGGGGGAGATTGTTGGTATTTTGCTATGGTTTTGTCATTGATGTCAACACCTACTAATACACCTACTTTGGAGATCCAACAACATTCACTGGCAAGCAGTAAACTGTGCAACAGTTACTGGTATATGGTTCACCGGCAGGATATATTGTTCACCGGTACCTGGAATGATATGGAAGACACTTGGTAATGTCAAAGACATCATGTGGACACTTTATTTTGAAGAAATAATCATTGGTATATTCATATTTGCATATTTTCTTTTACTGGCAAATAGCTCCAGGCTATCTAGGGTTACACCAGCAGGTTTATCTTTTCCAGATCAGCATGACATGCTATGGAGATGATTTATTATTGTTGTAAATGAATTAAGACGACATGTTCAATTAGTTATTGCATCGGATATTGTATTGTTTGTAAAATGTTTTATTGTAATATCTTGTAGAGTCGACCTACTAAAATTGGTCTTAGGGTATGGTATAAATGTAAGATCTTATTTGTAAGATCAAGTGTGGAATGCAAAAAAGAATTAAGTGAAGGTATATGCGAGATCCAACAGGGATATATGCAAAGACATCATTTGAAGGTGAAGTTAGGTTTTTGTAGAAGCATATCAGCATTACACTGGTACTGAATCCAACATATGAAGATGCTATTTTGTGCAGACTCTTATTGGATTTAACCATCCAACTATAGTCAGCGTGATTCCCATTTTGTGATTGAGCAATGAGCTCTAGGCTGTTGGCCTTTCTGCATGTGCAAACCCCATTTATGTACACTTACTATCAGTAGTAGTATCATCTGATTGTGGGTAAGGTTTCCCACCATGGTTTTTCCCCTTACAGGGTTTCCACATAAAAATATTGGTGTCATGTGCTGTGGATGACTTTATGTTTATGTTTCTATAAAGCGGAAAAATCAAACCCTAGTCATTCTCCCCTCCCCAATCTCCAAGGAGAGAGGAGGGAGAGTCACTAGGGTTGATGGTTTTCACTTAGGAGAGACTTTACATTCAAAAGAGGGGTTGAAACCCACAAGATCCAATCCCACGCAATGCAAGGTTGGATTCTAAATGAGTTTCAAGGGTTGTGACATCAAGGATACCCTCTTTTGTAAAGAATGTAGATAGAAAGATTGAACTAGGAATGCATGTAAAGTAGGAAAGATTCGCTTGTAAACAGAGATAGGGATATGAGATGAAGCTACGGACCTAGAATTAGCAGTAAAATGTCGAGACAGTGTTGTTCTGCAAATTTGAGCGAAAGTTGACGGGATGATGGCGCCCGACGTGCACACAGTCCTTCGAAAAATCCGCGAAATGAAGGGGGATCTGTTCATCTCTGCACAAGGATTCCAGATCTTCAATTACAGCCACGTACCTGCAACCTACAAACATAAAAGAGAGGATGATTGGGGGGTTAGGGATGAGGGGTTTGCCTTTAGGTCAAACCCCGGTTTTGGAATTAACCAAGAAATGAGAATGCTATAAATGTAAATGTTTGTAATGTAAACAAGTACTGATACCTTGTTGTAAGAATGTTTATATTCTTACATGTGAAGGTGTAATGTATGTAGTATGTTGTATGTTTTATGTGATCTCCTCTTCAATGGTTGAATCCTTGTCTTGAATGCAACACCTAGCCTTGAATGGAGACTTAGAATGCTCAATTGCTTGAAGGAATGCTTGAATGCTTGAATGCTTGAATGTTTGAATATTGCTTACGCATCTTGTACACCTATGTCCTCTTCCCTTTCGAGGAGAGGAAAATTAGTTTATATACTTGTCAATTAGGGTTGATAGATTGATTTTCTCGACCTTAGGCTGACCAGGAAACATTATTTTCCAATTTGAAAACTTAAAGACCCGATGCCCACAAGAGACCGGGCCCAAAATAGGGCCAGGGACCAGGGCGCTGGGCGTTGGGTGCCCTAGTCCTGAAGGACTAGGGCGCTGGGTGCCATGGTCCCACCTCCTGGGACAGCAGGGTGCAAGGAGGATCAGGCCAGGGTGCTGAAAAATGCAGTTTTTGATGTCATGAACAAGTTTCGGGGTCTCCATTCAGGTTCCATGTTGCATCACCATCATGAAGACCCAAATGCAGTCGAAATTGCAAGTGTCGCAATTTTAGGACGCTACATTTAGCCCCCACTTTAGCGGGAGTATAAGCGTATGCTCATACTTCCGGTAAAGTACAAGGAAACAACATTGAAAATCTTTCACCACGTCAAGGAGGCAAGATACACCAAGCCCCCAGTGGACTAAGGATCTTACGACTTCGATTGACAAAGTAAAAGGGAAGATCATGAGGGAGAACCATGACTGTCAGTAGTAAGGTTCCCTCACTATGAGTCATGCAAGAAAGCTATCAAAAATTTTCAAGGCAAAGCTACATCTGTCAAGAAATTTTCAAGTATCTTGAAAAGATATGAACGGTATGTATGCCCCCCTACGTTAAAGCGATCGCACATGCCTCACCGGGGGTGATTGCTTTAAGGTAGTGATACATATAAGAAATGAGAAAGGAAAGGAGCACATTATCACAAGGATTTAGCCCCCAAGTGTGAGATAAGCCCAAGTATAATAGACACAAAACACAAAGCACAAGGTGACTTCACTTTCCTCGGGGTCAGTATGCTGTATGATAATTCATGTATATCATATGTATGTATGCATAATTGTTCTTCATTCCCCAATTAAGGAAGGTCACCTAGTAGAAGGGAACACATGTGTCTTTTCAGTCAACATGAGAGAGACCAAAAGAGATCTCAATGTTTTGCATCGTCCTCAAGTAGACAACACTAAGGACAACAAATAGAAGAATGAGAATAACACATAGAAGAAGTAACAAAAGAGAGGAGGAGAGAGTCTGCTATGCTAATGAACTAGTCTAGCACGTCATCTACCCCCCGATCTTGCTGATCAATATTTCGGGAAGGTAGGAAACATGCTAGAGGAGGAACATCCAACACAGCAGATGGAGCCATCACAAGATCCAAACAAGGGCTATGTTCATGTTCCGAGCCACGTTGTTCTCATCTAGGAGCTAGGATAAGTGCTTTAGAAAATTCGTTAGATAGATGGTTATCAACATCAACATATTCATATTCACTATCAGAATGAACAGGAGTAACATTTTCATCATGAATAACATTTTCATCTATATCATCATCAAGATTTATAAAAATAGGGTCTTTAACTCGCACAGGATCAACACCATCATGCATCTTATGTTTAGGAGATTTTGGCTCAATCGTCGGCTAAGGAGAAAATGGAATAATACTGGCTGAAGGTGTTTTTGGGGATTGCAAAGTTTGAAAAGTAGCTACCTGAGCTCTAAGACGATGCTTTCATCGGCGTTCACGTGCAGAACGATTCCGTCTAGTCTTAGTAGGAAGTTGAGAAGATTGAGGAGGAGGAATGTTCTCATCCTTTTCACTTGGGTGTTTAGGTTGTGGTCTCTTAGGTTGAATAATAGGATAAGAGGAAGGTCTCTTCTCTCCATAAGAGGAAGGAGGAGGAACTGCTCCATATAAGGGAGGAATATTTGGTTTAGGAAGGAGACCAAGTCCATCATGACGAGGAGGGATAGGTCTACTTTTAGGAAGTTTATTAGTCATAGGCATAGTCACATTAACAGGAATGGGTTGGGAATCTTCTTGAGGAAAGACATTAGTTTTATCTTTCAAAGGAAGAACTTCCTTCTCAAGAACGATAGGAATGTCAAGTTTGGGTGTTCTAGGTTCACTTAGAGATAGGATCATATCTTTTTTCCACTTTTGATAAGATTTAAAAAGATGATCACTTCGCGGAGGAAGAGATTGGAATTGTTTAGGCCAAAAGTAATCAATAGGAACGCTAGAAGTTCTTTTAGCTGGTTTAAAGAGACTATGATTGACAGTAACAACTTCGCCATTATGGGGAAATTTCAAACACTTGTGAATAGGAGAAGCAATAGCTTTCATGGAAGACAGCCAAGGATAGCCTAGCTTCACATGAAATTGTTCGGATGATGGAATAATAGCAAAGTCCACATCAAGGGATTTGTTATGGACCTCAATAGGTAATGTAATAGAACCAATTGTAGGAGAAGAAAATGCATCAAATAGTTTCACAACCACATTTGTTTCATCATAGATCACTTGATTCAATTGCAAAGTAAAAAGAAATTCTTCAGTAATGATATTAACCATACAAGAAGGATCAATAAGCACTCCACGGCAAGGTGTATTCTTGACTTTTGCAACTATATATAAAGGACCATCAGGTGCCCTGATAGTTTCACTGGAATCAAATGTGATGGAAGGTTCTTTAAGGATTTTTTGCTTCTCTACAAAGTTAATCACATTCGGAGTCATAGACACAAGATCATCAGGTGAGACAGAGGAATCATTAGTATCAATCACATTAGAGGTATGAGAAGGTAATGGATCAGTAAAAATCTGAAGATTTTGTTTAGGAGGAGCTATAGATGTGTTGCCTTTATCATTCACACCAGAAACAGAGATAGTATTATTATCAATCAAATCTTGAATTTTACCCTTTAAAGCAAAACATTTTTCAGTATCATGCCCAGGATGACGATGAAAATGACAAAAGGATTTGTTATCAAAATAGGGTGAATTAATCTTTGCAGGATCTATTTGCCTTATAGGAGGAAGAGTAAGCACATTTTATTCCAATAACTTATTCATAATACTATGCAATGATTCATTCAAAGGAGTAAACTTTCTTTCTTTCTTGAAAAACTTAGAAATAGGAGGCACACCTGATGCCGCATTCACATTGTTGTTGATGATGTTTTTATTGAATTTAATGGACTCTCTGTTTGGTTTAAACTTCTGAAATGGTTGTTGACTACTATCACCCTTATCACTCGGAGCCATAGGATTTGCTTGCTCCATTTGACTCACTGTCAGTTGATAATTGTGAAGAGTTGCGCACAACTGTTGGAAAGAAGTAAACTCAAAAAACAGGAGTTTTTCTCTAATATCTTTTTGTAAATTAGAAATAAAGATTCTTTGAATGTCATTGTCAGGCACTGGAAAAGAAATCTGAGCATACAAATGCTTATATCTACCGATGAAATCAGTCACTTTTTCTTTAACACCTTGTTTACAATGCATTAAATCAATCAAAGTAACTTTAGGACTTATATTGTTTTGAAATTGTTGAATAAAAGCATTTGCAAGTTGTTCGAAAGAAGTAATAGAATAAGAAGGCAACGAGCAATACCATTGTAGGGCTTTATCTCTTAATGTTCTAGTAAACAGTTTTGCAAGCAACCTTTGGTCATAAGCAAAATTAGTACATATTGTTTGAAAGGTCTTAACATGTGTTAGAGGATCACCCTTACCATTATAAAGCTCCAAATGCAGAATTTCAACATGTTTAGGGGAGATAGCTCGAACAATGTCAAGAGAAAGTGGGCTCACAACATCAAATGTGGGCACACTAAACTTAGATTGATTCATAGAGGCAATTTGTTGCTGTAAAGAAGAGACAGTTTGTGCAAGATTGTTAATGGTCGCTTCAGTCGAAGAGTTCATATTAGACGTGTTAGATTGTGATGGAGGTGTTATGTTATTGAAAGAAGGTAGAGAGTAAGGTGGTGGGACACTATGATAGTTGGTCATAGGAGATGATTGGAAAGGAGGAACACCACAAGGAGGAATGGAAGGGTTAAATGAATTGCCCCCTTGAGTCATGTTTATTTGTGGAGATATAATAGGGACACTCATTGAAGGAATGAATGAAGAAGTTGGATTGAATGAAGGAAGAGGGTTGATTGAAGAAGAGGGATTGCCCCCATGACTGGTGATCATAGGAGGAATGTCTTTTATTGAAGTAGTCATTATGTTTGAAGTAAAAGTAGGTATATTAGCAATAGGAGTTGTCAAAGGAATAGAATGATTAACTTGAGTAGGAGGTTGTGTATAACCTAAAGTTTCGGCACAACTCTTCATAGGCATCACATTCGAATCCACAATGTGTGCAATACCACGCAAAATATCAATTCCATTCTTATCACTTTGAACCATACGTTTTAGACCCTCAATTAATGAAAGAGCTTGACTATCGAGGTATTCCTGAGACATCCATTGTCAAAAATCATCAAATTGGTTATCCAATTTTGAAATTTGCTCTATAGAAACCTCATGGAGAGCTTCTTCATCATTAAGAGGATTAGAGGAATTACCCATGTCCTCATTAAAAAGGTCATTCAAATTAGGTTCCATCTCCTCGGTAATTACACCTTGGAAAGACTTAATTCTAAGGCTTCGTCTAACGGGAATAGTGTAAGTAGGGCTTATTGTTGTAAAACACATGCACTAAAGAAAGAGAAGATTTTGAATTTTAGAGGCAGCAAATTTCAATAAAATTAGCCAATCTCCTAGATTTAAGCTGTTAAATGCAATCAGGACAATCTCCCGAAATTTCGGAAAAAATGTCCGGGACCGTGGCGAACGGAGTGCACACGGTCCTCGCAACTTTTTTTGAAATTTTCAGGGATGAAAGTTATGATGATTTTAAAGCTAATTTGAAAAAATTGAGTGATTTTACGATTTGTAGATAGGCCAAATTAAAGTTGCAATCTCAAAATTGAACCCTACCAAGATTGTTGAAAAATGCAAAATTTGAATTTTGAAAAAGAGAGGGAAACTGAAATTTTGAATTTTATGATTTTAGAGGAAATGCTGAAAGCAATGCAAGTTTCGAAATTTAAAAGTTGACCCAATTTCATGCAAAATTCGAATTTGAAAGTGGAAATCAAAGTTGTTGCAATTAAACACTTAATTTCAAAAGTCACAAACTACAAAAATTTGAATAACACACTGAAATTTTGAATGAATGCCAACACACTTTTCAGATTTAGGACTGTAAGAAACACAATTTTGATATGAATTTCAATTTCAACAATTTTTGAATGATTAGAAGCCTCAATCCAAGCAATCGCTAGACCAACTTTGACTTTAATTTTGAGAGTGTTAAAATTGATAGAATCAGCCAAAATTCTGGATTTTAGCAGAAAAATACAGTAAGATCTAGCTCCCAAAATTTCAGAAAAAATGTCGGGGACGAGGGCGCTCGGGGTGCACACGGTCCTTGCAACTTTTTTCCAAATTTTCAGGGATGAGAGATATTGTGATTTGATTGCGGAATCCAAAGTTACAGCCGATTTGGAAGTGTTTTGATCAGTGGAATTATCAGTCAAAGGTTGAATCAAGAAGGTCTTAAAAATTAGGGTTTTGACATTTAACCACTTAATTTTCAGAATTAAAGCACAAATATGAATTGATAATTTGCAATAGAAGGGTAGATCTGAAACAAGCATTAACAATTAAACATTTCACAAGCTCAATTACTAAAAAGAAAATTTTAGGGTTTTTATGCAATCAACCACTAAAATTTGCAAAAGATCAAACATGGAAATGTCATTAAGGAAACAAAATTTTTAGATCTAACCATGAATAATCAGAATGAGGATGTTCATGTCGGGTTCACCAAAATGTAAAGCGGAAAAATCGAACCCTAGTCATTCTCCCCTCCCCAATCTCCAAGGAGAGAGGAGGGAGAGTCACTAGGGTTGATGGTTTTCACTTAGGAGAGACTTTACATTCAAAAGAGGGGTTGAAACCCACAAGATCCAATCCCACGCAATGCAAGGTTGGATTCTAAATGAGTTTCAAGGGTTGTGACATCAAGGATACCCTCTTTTGTAAAGAATGTAGATAGAAAGATTGAACTAGGAATGCATGTAAAGTAGGAAAGATTCGCTTGTAAACAAAGATAGGGATATGGGATGAAGCTGCGGACCTGGAATTAGCAGTAAAATGTCGAGACGGTGCTGTTCTGCAAATTTGAACGAAAGTTGACGAGACGATGGTGCCCGGCGTGCACACGGTCCTCCAAAAAATCCGCGAAACGAAGGGGGATCTGTTCGTCTCTGCACAAGGATTCTAGATCTTCAATTACAGCCGCGTACTTGCAACCTACACATAGAAAAGAGAGGACGATTGGGGGGTTAGGGATGAGGGGTTTACCTTTAGGTCAAACCCCAGTTTTGGAATTAACCAAGAAATGAGAATGTTGTAAATGTAAATGTTTGTAATGTAAACAAGTACTGATACCTTGTTGTAAGAATGTTTATATTCTTACATGCGAAGGTGTAATGTATGTAGTATGTTGTATGTTGTATGTGATCTCCTCTTCAATGGTTGAATCCTTGTCTTGAATGCAACACCTAGTCTTGAATGGAGACTTAGAATGCTCAATTGCTTGAAGGAATGCTTGAATGCTTGAATGCTTGAATGTTTGAATATTGCTTACGCGTCTTGTACACCTATGTCCTCTTCCCTTTCTAGGAGGGGAAAAGTAGTTTATATACTTGTCAATTAGGGTTGATAGACTGATTTTCCCGACCTTAGGCCGACCAGGAAACATTATTTTCCAATTTGCAAACTTAAAGACCCGATGCCCACAAGAGACCGGGCCCAAAATAGGGCCAGGGACCAGGGCACTAGGCACCATGGTCCTGGGGGACTAGGGCACTGGGCGCCATGGTCCCACCTCCCGGGACAGCAGGGTGCAAGGAGGATCAGGCCAAGGTGCTGAAAAATGCAGTTTTTGATGTCATGAACAAGTTTCGGGGTCTCCATTCAGGTTCCGTGTTGCATCGCCATCGTGAAGACCCAAATGCAGTCGAAATTGCAAGTGTCACAATTTTAGGACGCTACAGTTTCATGCATTAATCCTTACTGGTATAGCAATTTACTGTTTACACTATCTACCAGCATACTTAACTGGTTTACCAGTATTAAGCATTAAGTTGGTTAATAAGTTTTTGGTTTGAATTTATTTGACAACTGATTCACGCCCCCCCCTCTCAGTTGTCTCCAGGACCTAACAGAACAAATCTCTTTATTAATCTCCTTGAGATATTTGTAACCCCACTTATGAGGCTTCATCTTCTACTCATTATAATATCCCTTCTTCTAGGAATAAGACTCTAAGGGATTACACTTATCCCTCTCCTAAGATTTATTGTGTGCGAGAAAAGTATGACTTAGTGGCCTATTCTTCTCCTCTAAACTTCTCTCTTTCTAAAGACTTTTTAACGTTCATCATCTTATACATATTTTTAATCTTACTTATAGTAGATAATTTAACATGTCATATTCAAATACCTCATTCAATATATCATGTCTTTAAATTACATTAATGGCTATTATGTTGCTCATCATTATGTGACATTGGTAGCTCACCTACTAGGGGCTCATTGTCATTCATGATGGTACAATTTAACGTGCAATCATAATTTTGGAAGCAACATAATATCCCATTTCTATCCCATCTCTTCACCCTATATATATAAGTGGCAAGAGTGATTTCAAACATCTCTCCTTCTTGAAGATTAAAATTTCCCCTTTGTGAAGTAGTGTCTTCTATAAGAATTTCTTATTGATTGTAGAGGTGTTGTTGACCATTTGGTGGAATTTATTATGTGTTGCATTGATGTTTTATCATTCATGTCAACATTAGATGTTTGGATGCTTTTCTGAAACCCTTATGGTCCTAGTAGGTTGAGTGGTTTATGGTTAACTTAGATATGGTATGATCCAGCAGGCTTTGGTTAACTAATACTCATATTTGGTCAGTTGGTTTTGGTCTGGTGATTGGATGCTATCCTGCTTTCTTAGAAGATTGGTTTCTAGTTCTCTCAAGGGTTTCACCAGTAGAGCTTTTAATGGAGATCTTTTATGAATTGCATAAGTGGTCTTGGTGCAGCTTTTGATGAAGTTTCAGGATGTTGTTGGTGATCATGTTCGAGACTTTTCATTTGGAGATCATTGCTGAAGTGTGTGGACATATACTTGGTCCAGTTGATCTAAGTTATGGACCAGCTTTAATACAATGTGTGGATAGGACCTATTGATGTATTTCTGGGATGCCTTATGTGTTGATATTATTTGGTCTAAGGTTGACATGGTTTGTAATTATGTAATGGGTTTATTGTTTGGTAGCCGACCTGATTGTTTATGGTCGAGGGTTTGTATAAATAGATGTAAGATCTCATTGTAGATCATCATGGTTAATGTAAGAGGTCATGGTCAAGTAATGTAATGTGCAAATAATATAATATCATTTAGGTAGAGGAGTTGGTTGATCATTGGAGATCGAATTGGGTTTATGTAAGAGGATTTTGTCCTCTAGTATTGAGGTTAACCGAAACTATACTCTAGCATAGGAGATGATATCTTTTGTAGTTCAACACTTCTCTGGATTGTGGTTTGGATTTATATGTAGTCAGTGAGGCTCCTTTTGTGATGAGCAGTGTGCTCTAGGCTATTGAACTTCTTGCAAGTGCAGGCCCCTTCATTGTAATTCACATACTTCCTATAGAAATATTATTTAACTATAGGTAGGCTTCCCACTGTGGTTTTTTCTTTTAATAGGTTTTCCACGTACTAATCTTGGTGTTGTGTGGATGGCTTTTATTCTGTGATTACTATTTATGATTAATTGGATTAACTACTATTCTGGTATTATTGTTTTGGGTTCTAGTATTAAAGTTTAATTGTTGAATGTTCCTATAATCTATGACAACTAATTCACCCCCCCTCTTAGTTGTCTACCGATAATCTGAACTCTCTAACAATTGTTATCAAAGCTTTGCTCCTCTCTACAAAAATCTTAACCACTTGAGGAAGATCCTATGGCAACTAACACTTAAAGTTCATCCAGTTCTTCTAGAGCTATCTTTTGAGGGATATTCTGAGGCTTGATGGAACAAATTACGCATTATGGAAGATTCAGATGGAGACTCGTCTAAGATTTTTTGGCAATGAGATTTGGGAGATCACACAGAATGGTGTCAGACCCTTTAATCTAGGATCTAGAAATCCTCCTCTGGAAAACCTGGACAAGGAGCTTGAGAAGGATTGTAGAGTAAGAGAATCCCTCTTGTGTTCTCTTTTTGATCAACAAATAATGGGATTAACAAACAAATCATCTAGAAAGGCTATATGGGATAAGTTGGAGACACTTAATGAAGGTGACCCTACAGTGAAGATTGTTAGATGCAATAACAGTCCCAAAGACATTGAGAGGGGGGTGAATTAATGTCTAACCGGTTTGTGGGATATTTGAACTTATTTACAACTTTGCAACTAAAATTAATGTACCAATAAACAAGAAATAATGCAGCAAATAGAAATAATAGAGACATCATAAATGCACACCATAACACAAGATATTTTGGCGAGGAAACCCAATGTGGGAAAAAAATTTGGTGGGATTTGTGACCCACAATATTTACTCACTAGCCAATATGAATAAATATTACTTACAAGATGGGCCTGCACATGCAGGAAGGCCAAGAACCTAGAGCTCACTACTCAATAGAAGAGTCTCACTGACTACAAAATGGATAATTAAATACAATACAATATACTACTCAAAATAACATCTCTAATGCTTGGTTTAGTACTAGTTTAAGCTTAGTCAGATACCTTAACCAAAACCTTTCGTTGTCTTTACATAATATCCTTCTATTCCAAATATCCTATCCTTCTCAATACAAAATGATCTATAAGATCTCATACATATATGAGTCTTTACAATACATCATGTTGGCTTACAAATAATTAATTACATTTGCAATACAATTCATATAAACAAAACTTTGTCTCATGTCAGCCTAAGAGCCGGTATACTTCATTGCCAGTGTAATCTGGATGCCGGTGAATGTGCCTACCGATGTCATTGCCTGTCGGTGTATGTGTAGAAACCTATTACCGGTTGGTTGCCATCAATGAAAATATCAACCATATTATCATTGAGTGTAGAATGCCAACAAATATTGCTAAACTTGATGGTTAGCAGGTGAGATATGAAAACTTAAAGATGAAAGAAGATGAGAGGATTACTGCATTCATGGAAAGGGTAAATGAGATTGTTATGGGAATTCAATGTTGTCATGGAACTCTGAGTGAAGATGAAATTGTTTCTAAAGTCCTGATAGCCCTACGACCGACTTACAAAATGAAGGCTACTACTATTAATGAGTTGAGAACAATGGCTAATACATCTATCAATAGAGATACCTCAATTGGAAAACTATCCCCTTTTGATCTTAAGGAATTTGGACCTTCTGGAGCTGTGAAGACTGAACCTATTTTTCATGCATCTACATCTGCAACCGGTAAGCAAGACTGGAAAGCTTTATATGCAAAGGAGTTAGAAGATATGAAAAGAGAAGATGATGAGTTTGAGAAACTTGAAGAACTCTTTGCTAGAAGAGTACCAAAAGGACTGATAGGAAGTAAGTATGAAGGAAAAACACCTTTTAAATGTTTTGCATGTAAAAAGATTGGTCATTTTGCATCTAGATGTCTTGAAAGGAATTCAAGATTTTAAGAAAGAGTTAAAAGATCATTTAAGCCTAACTTTGCATATCAAAACAAGTATAAGTACAAGAAAAATAGAGACAAATCATGCTAAATAGTGGATGAGGAAGACATTACTGATTCAGATGATGAACCGACAGAAGAATCTGCTAGTGGATCTGACAATGGGAAGGAATGGGTATTCCTAGCTATCAAGGAAGATGATTTGGCACTGGATGCTAAAATTGAGGACAAGGATTGGTGCAGGAGCACCTGAGGTTTTTTAGCGAACTTTCAATTTTGGGTGTGAATGATCCTCATTGGGTTAATGTTTGAATAAAGGACTATTGAAGAGTTCAAAAGTGTGCTTGAGTTTGTTTTGTAGTTTTCTTTGTCATTAAATTTAGTTTTTTAACTCTGTTTTGGCCTATGTGCCTTTGTAAGCCTTAAATGGCATCACATAGAAAATTTTGTAAAACTCCTTGTAAGGCCTCATAAGGATTTTGAAGATGTTTATTTGATGTTAGTTAATCATCCTAGGGGGTCAAGCATGTGAATATTTTCAATATTTGTCAAAATGCATTGTAGAGTAAAAGTTGTCATGGCGACTTGACAACATTTTGTCAAAATGTCAGCAATTTTGGAAAAATGCTCAAATTGGTAGTTATAGGTCCTATAGGTGATTGGATTTGATTGATTAGGCATATATAAGGCCACTCAAAACATTTTAGAAGAGTTGGAAGCTCTAAGATTGAATTTTTAATTAGCAACTTGAAGTAATTTGTTGGTTTTTCAATAAAATTTGCCAAATTGTTTATTGCAGTCTGTATCAAATGGGTTAGTTTCTGTACTGTACCTTCATGTATATTTATAAAATTTTGTTGTGGTGCTTAAAAAATATTTGTGTCCTTTCATTGTGTAGGTTTAATTGGTGTGTTAAAATTCTTTCTTGTTTGCATTGCTCTCGGTATGAGCACAAGGGTTAAGGCCTCAAAAATGGCTCCATCTTGAATTCCCATTGTAGTTTCTCAACAACCCTTGGGATTCAAGTAATGGAGTAAATTTATAGTGTAAATACTCAGTTTTTTGTCCTAGAAGTTTCTTTTGATCATTGTAAAATCATGCCCTAGGCGAGCTCTGCTATAACCCAACTAGGGAACATGACTACTCTTTTAGTTATTTCTTGTAGGGGTGACCAAATCTATTAATGAAAAGTGTTTGGTATTGAATTTGGATGTTAGGGAGAGCCTTAGAGTGAGTGTGGAGACTTGATAGGGTGTGGAGACCTACAAACCCCACTGCTGAAAGCACACAAGACTAAAACCCTTAGAAAGAGCCATTTTGGTGATCGTACCTGTACGGACATGACAGACCATCTAACCTTGAAAATATTGAAGGGTGTTCGAATGGGTATCCATATCAAAAAATATTCTAAGGAGTCCTTTGGAATTTTTTAGAGCCAAAGGGAAAAAACCATAAAAGGAGGGCTAAAAGGGGCTCATAGGGCTACAAAGCCTTGAACATAGGAATCATGAAAATGATAGGAAGATGAAAGGGGGAAGACACCCAAATGGCATGGATGGAGTTGGTAAACCATTACAGAACTTTTCTAGTCCCCTGCAAGTGAACACCATTGGATAAGGCATGTTGGAGGTTGAACTTACTCATGTGAGTTCTAACCTTGAACTTGAATAACTAGAGCAATCTAATTGGTAGAGAGATCTCCAAAGGAGTTTTGTTGCTAGGATTGACTCACAAGGAGAGTAGAGCATTAAAAAAAAAGGAAGCCCACAATAACACCTTTTCCTAACCTGCAAACCAAATTGCACTCCTTTGAGAGAGTCTCCCTATCAAAGTGGTATCAGAGCCCAATAAGACCTATAAAGGAACTAGTTTATGTCAGAGATTGAATCAGTGAGTCAAAATAGTTTTAATATGGTGACTAATGCAAAGTTGGCCAAAAGGGTAAAAGACCAAGAGGATGAGAATAGACTCCTCAAGGAAAAGTTGGAACAATTGGAGAATAAACTAGGTGAAGTAGAAGACAAAACCGAGAAGGTGACTATCAAAGTCAATGAAGAAAGGGGTAAAGAAGTGGTAGAAGAGGATTGCACACCTAAACCAGATCCTATTTTGCTAGAAGAACCTTTCCCTAGAGCCATCAAAGCCTTAGGGGGTAAGTCCCTAGAAGGAGTGCCACTTTTTAGTGGAAAAATGGAACAAGAAGTGGTTATGGAGTGGATTGAAGGGTTAGAGAATAAATTTGAGTATGATGGAGTTAGTGAAGCCCAAAAGGTGAAGGTAGCCAAATCTAGATTGAGAGGAGCAGCCTTGACTTGGTGGAAGTTCACCTAAGACCAGAGACAAAAGGAGGGTATGAACCCAATTGCTACTTGGAAAGGAATGTTAGCCAAGGTAAGAGAAGCCTATATCTCTAAAGACTCTAAGATCCAACTACACAAAAGGAGACAAAATTTGAGACAAAGAGAACTAGATGTGAGAAGCTACACTGAAGAATTTCAGCAGTTGTGTTTGAGATCCAAGGTGGTAGAAGATGAAAGCATGAAAGTTTCTAGGTACTTGAATGGTTTGAGGTGGAATATCCAAGAAGAGTTAAGCTTGTTGTGTCCTACTACTATCCGCAAGAGCTATCAATTGGCACTCAAGGTGGAAGAGAAGAGTAAAAAGAAACAAGAGCAAAGTAATACAGGTGGAGGTAGGGGAAGAGCTGGCAGAGGTCATAGAGGTAGCTATGGTGGAAGAGGTGTGGACTAAAGATCCCAAGGGGAATTCAATAGAAAGAGCATCTATAGAGGAAGGGGATCTAGAAAATCTAGTAGAGGAAGGTCTAGTGGACCAGGAAGAGGGCCCTATTTCTCCATAATGAAGTGCTACAACTATCATCAACTCGGGCACCCTTCCTATAGATGCCCGAAGAAGTCTTCTTCATCCCAAGGAGGTGAAAGGAGAGCGAGTTATATCCAAGAGGATGCAACAAATGTGATGTCACCAGAGGTGAGCTTAGATTCTGAGGTTGGAGAGAACCTCATGATCAGAAGAGTTTTGATCAAAGAACTAGTAAAGGAGGAACCTAGTAAATTAAGATCCTTGTTTAGGATAAAGTGCAAGATCATGGGTAAGGTGTGTAGGGTGGTGGTAGATTCAGGATCCACTGACAACATAGTGTCAGAAGAAGCAGTTAGCAAACTCCAACTACAAATAATCCCACATAGTGATCCTTGTAGGGTTACTTGGCTCAACAAGAGGTAACATGTTTTTGTGAATGAGAAAACTTGGGTGGAATTCACCATAGGAGGCTACAAAGATAATATTTTGTGTGATATCTTGCCAATGGATGCATGCCACCTACTCCTAGGTAGGCCTTGGCAATTTGATAGAAAAACAATACACCATGGATGAAAGAACTTATACACCTTTCAAAAAGATGGAGTTACTTACAAAATTCAGTCCATAGGAGATGGAGAAGAGGGCAGATCTAAAGGCTCAAATGTGCTACTAGTTGGTGAGAAGGAGTTCATGAACACTCTCAAAGAAGGAGAAGCAGTGGGTTTTGCACTTGTTGTGAAACCAAAATAGGAAAAGAAGGAGAAGGATTGTATACTTGATGAAGTGCAGAAAATACTTAATCAGTTTAGGGAGATCATAAGTGATGGAACACCTGCTACTTTGCCTCCTCAATGAGCCATTAGCCATAAGATTGACTTTATACTCGAAGCCTCATTACCTAATAAAGCGGCCTACAAAATGACACTGGAGTAGAACATAGAAGTGGCTAAGAAAATTCAAGAACTTTTGGATAATGGTCTTATAAGAAAGAGAATCAGCCCATGTGTAGTTCCCACCATTTTGGCACCTAATAAGGGAGGTACTTTGACACTTTGTACTGATTTAAGATCCATCAACTAGGTTACAAGCAGATATAGATTTTGTATTCCAAGAATTGAAGATTTGATGGATTGTTTAGGGGGTGCTAAGTATTTCACCAAGATAGACCTCAAGAGTGGCTACCACCAAATCAAAATCAAGGAGGGAGATGAGTGGAAGACATCATTCAAAACCACTGAAGGCCTTTATGAATGGCTTGTCATGCCATTTGGACTCACAAATGCCCCTAGCACATTCATGAGGCTCGTGAATGAAGTGCTCAAAAATTACACTGGTAAATTTGTTGTTGTTTATCTAGATGATATCTTGATTTTCAGTAAATTTGAAGAAGAACATCTTAGGCATATGGAAATTGTATTAAAAAATTATGTGATGAACAACTAACTATCAATTTGGAGAAATGTGAGTTCATGAAACAAGAGTTGGTGTATCTTAGGTTTGTAATCTCAAGTGGTGATTTGAAGATGGATACCTCAAAGGTAGAAGTAATAATTAGTTGGCCTACACCCAAAACAACAAGTGAAGTGAGGAGTTTTCATCGTTTGACTCAGTTTTATAGGAAGTTCATTAGAGGGTTTAGTGAGATATCTACACCTGTGCTTGATACAATCAAAGGAGGTGTAAAGACTAAGTTTCAATGGACAAAAGAGGCACATAAAGGATTTGAACTATTGAAGACAAAGGTGGCTACTCAATCTATCCTTTTTCTTCCAAGCTTTGACAAACTCTTCACCATTGAATGTGATGCAAGCAACATAGTAGTTGGAGTGGTCCTAAGCCAAGACAATAGACTAATGGTATCTTCAATGAAAAGCTCAATGAAGCCAAGAAAAGGAATTCTTCATATGATTTGGAATTATATGCACTTGTTCAAGCACTTAGAAAATGGAGGCATTACTTATTGCCTAAATAATTTATGGTTTATACTGATAATCAAGCTCTTAGTTTCCTCAACTCCCAAGAAAAGTTGAATCATAGGCACATCAAATAGATAGAGTACTTGCAATCAAATACCTATATCAAGATGATGAAGATTTTGCTGACATTTACAAGGTTTGCCAAGAGTTTAGGAATCATTTTCATAGTGAATATGCAGATTTTACTTTGCAAGATGGTCTTTTGTTTAAAGGAGGACAACTTTGTGTGCCAAGAGGGTCCATGAGAGAGAAGTTGAGGCAAGAGAAGCACAATGGTTGCTTAAGTGGTCATTTTGGGCCAAATAAAACCTTGGAACTTGTTCAAAGATTCTATTATTGGCCAAAGATGCAAAGGGATATAAGAAAGTATATTGAACAATGTGTTGTTTGTCAAAAGGCAAAGGGAACCTCTTCCAATGCTAGACTCTATCAGCCATTACCTATCCCAAACTGGCCATGGGAGTGTGTGAGTATGGATTTTGTGGTTGGTTTACCCAAGACCAAAACTGGATTTGATAGCATCTATGTTGTCATAGATAGATTCAGTAAAATGGCCCATTTTATTCCATGTAAGGTGACTCATGATGCTAGCCATATTGAAAATTTTTATTCAAAGAGGTCATTAGGATTCATGGTTTTCCAATCAGCATAGTGTCAGATAGAGATACCAAGTTCATTGGTCATTTTTAGAAAACTGTATGGCAGAGATTGGGTACTAACTTGTCTTTTGGCTCAGCATACCATCCCCAAATGGATGACCAAATAGAGGTGGTAAATAGGACACTTGGGAACCTTCTCATATGTTTGACAAAATAATATGGGCAAGCTTGGGATTAGATCATCCATCAAGCAGAGTTTGCTTATAATGACAATGTGAATAGATCAACTGGTAAGAGTCCTTTTGAAGTAGTTTATGGGATTCATCCAAGAGGTGTATTGGAGCTTAGAGACCTTAGACATATGGAGAAGAGGAGTGGACATGCTGATATGGCTCATTTCATGAAGGGGATTCATGAGAAAGTTAGGAAATATTTGCAAGAAAACTCTCAAAGAATCAAGGATAAAGTGGATGAAAAGAGAAAGAATGTGCAATTTGTTGTTGGTGACTTTTGTAATGGTCCACTTGAACAAAGAAAGGCTTCAAAAAGGTGTACCCAGCAAGCTTCAGATGAGAAGGATTGGACCTTGTAAGGTCTTGGCTAAGTATGGACAAAATTATTGTAAGATTGATCTACCTAGGGACATATCTTTGTCTCCTATTGTCAATGTTGCAGACTTGGTGTAGTACAAAGCAATAATGCCAGAGGAGCATAATAGAGTTTTAGATGTCTCTCAGCCACTTTTAGACCTACCTGTGCCACCTCCAACCATGCTAGAAGCTCAGAAGGCGTTCAATTCAAGGATTCTCAAGAACACTAGGAAAACCACCTACATGGACATTTTTTTCTCACTTGGGGGAGCATGGTGCAGGAGCACCTGAGGTTTCTTAGTCAACTTGACTTTTTTCTCAATGGGGGAGTATGGTGCAGGAGCACTTGAGGTTTCTTAGTCAACTTTCAAATTTTGGTGTGATCCTTATTGGTTCAATGGTTGAATAAAGGACTATTTAAGAGTCCAAAAGTGTGCTTGAGTTTGTTTTGTAGTTTGCTTTGTCATTATATTTAGGTTTATACTCTGTTTTGGACTATGTGCCTTTGTAAGCCTTAAATGGCATCACATAGAAAATTTTGTAAAACTCCTTGTAAGACCTCACAAGTATTTTGAAGATGTTTATTTGATGTTAAGAAATCATCCTATGGGGTCAAGAGTGTGAATATATGCAATATTTGTCAAAATGCATTGTAGAGTAAAAGTTGTCATGGTGACTTGACAACATTTTGTCAAAATGTGAGCAATTTGGGAAAACTGCTCAAATTGGTAGTTAGAGGTCCAATTGATGGATGGATTTGATTGAGTAGGAATATATAAGACCACTTAGAACATTTTAGAAGAGTTTGAAGATCTAAGATTGATTTTTTCATTAGCAACTTGAAGTAATTTCCTGATTTTTCACTAAAATTTGCCAAATTGTTTATTGCAGTCTGTATGAGATGGATTAGTTTCCATACTGTACCTTCATGGATGTTTAGCACATAATTTTTGGTGCTTAAAAATTATTTGTTTCCTTTCATTGTGCAGGTTTAATTGGTGCATTAAAATTCTTTCTTGTTTGCACCGCTCTAGGTCTGAGCAAAGGGGTTAAGGCCCTAAAAATAGCTCCATCTTGAATTACCATTGTAGTTTCTCAATGAACCTTGGGATTCAAGTAATGGAGTCTATGTACAATGTAAATAATCAGTTTTGTGTCCTGGAAGTTGCTTTTGATCATTGTAAAATCATGCCCTGGGTGAGCTCTGCTATAGCTCAGCTAGGGAACATGACCTTTTTTTTCCTTATTTCTTGCAGGGGTGACCAAATCTATTAATGACAAGTGTTTCATATTGAAATTGGATGTTAGGAAGAGCCTTAGAGTGAGTGTGGAGGCTTGAAAAGGTGTGGAGACCTACAAACCCCATTGATGAAAGCACACACTACTAAAACCCTTGAAAAGAGCCATTTTGGGGACCGTACCTGTACGGACATGATGGACCATGTAACCTTGAAAATATTGAAGGGTGTCCAAATGGGTATCCATATCAGAAAATATTCTAAGGGGTCCTTTGGAAATTTTTAGAGCCAAAGGGCAAAAACCGTAAAGGGAGGGCTAAAAGGGGCTCATAGGGCTACAAAGCCTTGAACATAGGAATCATGAAAATGATAGGAAGATGAAAGGGGGCAAACACCCAAAAAGCATGGATGGAGTTGTTATACCATTTCAAAACCTTTCTAGTCCCTTGCAAGTGAACACCATTGGATTAGGCATGTTGGAGGTTGAACTTACTCATGTGAGTTCTAACCTTGGACTTGAGTAACTAGAGCAATTTAATTGGTAGAGAGATCTCCAAAGGAGTTTGGGTGTTGGGATTGACTCACAAGGAGAGTAGGGCATAAAAAAAACAAGGAAGCCCACAATAACACATTTTTCTAACCTACAAACTAAATTGCACTCCTTTGAGAGAGTCTCCCTATCAAGGATGAATGTGTAATTGACAGTGGTTGTTCACATCATATGACTAGAGATAAAGGGAAGTTTCTGTCTTTGGAAGAATTTTATGGTGGACTAGTTAGATTTGGAGATGACAAGGCATGTATGATTAAAAGAAAAGGAACTATACCATTGGATAGTAAGAAAAATATTGACAATGTTTATTATATTTAAGGTTTGAAGCATAATATTTTGAGTGTAGGATAACTGGTAGACAAGGGATTTCAATTATAGTTCAAGGATGGAAAATGTAAAATCCTTAACAGATTTGGCTTAGATATTGCAATCGGTACGCAAACAAAAGGTAATATATTTCATTTAATCTCCACTGAGAAGACATGTTTGATTACATAGATTGATGAGAGCTGGCTATGGCATAAAAGATTGTGTGATGTTAATCTTGATTGCATCATGAAAATCAATTCAACTAATGTAGTTACTAGGGATATACCTAAGATTATGAAGCCCTATAATTCAGTATGTAAGGAATGTCAAATGGGTAAATAGGTCAAAATCTCTTTTAGGAGTATACAATATAAATCAAATTATGTTCTTGATCTTATTCATACTAATTTGTGTAGTCGTGCTAGTGTTTAAATTTTTCATGGTGATAGATATTTCATGCTAATCATTGATAATTATTCTAGAATGATGTGGGTTACTTTTTTGAGAGAAAAATATGAAGTATTTGAAAAGTTTAAAATCTTTAAGGCTAAAGTGGAAATTGAGACAGTATTGAAGATGAAATGTTTGAGATCTGATCATGGTGGAGAATTCACATCCGGTGAGTTTACTAACTTTTGTGACAAGCATGGTATAAGAAGACAATTTTCTGCTCCCCGGACACCTAAGTAGAATCGAGTTGTGGAAAGAAAAAATAGAACTATCTTGGATGCTACTAGAATAATGATGATGGAAGCTAATCTGCCCCATATCTAGTGGAGAGAAGTAGTGAGTACAATGGTTTATACATTCAACAGAGTACATATCAAAGGAGAAACTAGTAAGACACCTTATGAATTATGGTTTGGCAATACACCTACAGTTAAGTATTTCATTAATTTTGGCAATAAATGTTATATCAGGAGAGATGATACTATTGGGAAATTTGATCTTAGATGTGATGAAGGCATATTTCTTGGTTATTCTAATGAAAGCAAAGCATATAGATGTTATAACTAGAGATTGTAGAGAATTGTGGAGAGTGTTAATGTCAAAGTAGATGAGTTGAATAGAAGTCAAATCAGAGTTTATGAGAAGGAACCGGTAGTGGAAATTATTATATCTTAACTGGTAGCACCTTTACCAGAACAAAGAGTTGAAATAGTTACTCTGGCAACATCAGATAATAGTATAGTAACTAAAGAATAGGGAAGAGGAATAGAGAGTTGGAAAACTCCTAGGTATGTGAGAATGAATCATTCCAAAGAACAAATCATTGGTGATAAGAGCAATGAAGTGATGAAAAAAATAAGACTAGAAACTAATGAGGTATGTTTAATTTCACAAGTTGAACTGGTATAAGTAATTGAAGCATGTAAAGATGAACATTGGTTAAAAGCTATGGAAGAAGAATTAGATCAGATTGAGAAAAATAACACATGGACTTTGGTTCCCCGACCTAAAAATAATAATATTATTGGAACTAAATGGGTTTTTAGGAATAAATTGAATGAGGATGGTCAATTTATAAGGAATAAGGATAGATTGTTTTGTAAAGGATATTCTCAGAAGGAAGGAATTGATTATGGAGAGACTTTTGCACCTATAGCTAGGATTGAAGCTATAAGATTTTTTATGATCTATGTTGCTTATAAAAACTACAAGGTTTATCAGATGGATGTTAAATGTGCATTTTAGAATGGGGATCTTGATGAGGAAGTTTATATTGAGAAAACTGATGGATTTTCACTATCAGATGATACAGTTATGGTTTGCACGTTAAGGAAATATTTATCTGGATTGAAACAAGCAACTAGAGTTTGGTATGCAAGGTTGGATAAATATCTTTTGAAGCTTGGTTTTACTAAGGGCAATGCTGATAGCAATTTATATTATAAAATCACATTGATGATTTATTAATTGTTGATGTATTTGTTGATGACATTATTTTTGGAGGTGAAGATAAATTATGCATAGAATTTTCTAAGAATATGGAAAAAGAATTTGAGATGTCTATGATTTGTGAGATGAAATTTTTTTGTAGGTTTGTAGATTACTCAAATTGACAAAGGCATTTTTATCTATCAAACTAAATATGCTAAGGAATTGTTGAAGGAATTTGGTATGGGAGATTCTAAACCGGTAAGTACACCTATGGTTACAAGGGAGAAATTGACAAGAAACGATGTTTCTACACCGGTAAATCTTACAAGATACAAATCTATGATTGGAGGTTTTCTCTATTTAACTTAGACTAGGCCTGACATTATGAATATTATTTGTATTATTTCAAGATTTTAGAGTTATCCTAGAGAAAATCATGAGATGGCGGTGAAAAGAATTTCTAAATACTTGCAAGGTACATCAAAATATGGCTTGTGGTACCCTAAGGATGATAACTTTACTTTATGTGCATATATAGATGCTGAATGGGTTGGAGATGTTGATGACCAGAAAAGTACTTCCGGTGGAGCTTTCTTTCTTGGAAAGAAATCAGTTTCATGGATCAACAAAAAATAGTCATCTACTTCTCTATCTACTATTGAAGCTGAGTATGTTGTTGTTGCTACTAACTGTATACAAGTTTTATGGATGAAGCAAATGTTGAAGGATATAAAGGTGGATTGTGATGCTGTAATAACTTTGTTGCTATTGATATATCAATGAATACTATATTTCATTCTAAAACAAAGCACATATCTATTAAGTATAACTTTTTGAAGGAGAAGGTGGAAGAAAATAAAGTTAGATTGGTTTATGTGAACACTAGAGAACAAATTGGAGATATTTTCACTAAACCTTTATCCAAGGAATCATTTGAGTACCTAAGAGATAGATTGGGAGTTTCTGCCCCTCTGGTAGAGACTTGATTGGTGTGGTATGGCATCAGTCTGACATGCACTATCTGAGATACTATTCATTCGAGCACTGATGTGAGATGCTACTACTCAAGGGGAGTAGTCAACTTTGAGATTCAGATACTTAAGGTTTTGCTTTGATATTTTTATCATATTTCTAGCATTGATGTCAAAGGGGAGTGATATTGATGTGAAAAAGTAAATGTCAAAGGGAGAGATATTGATATTTAGAGCTATATATAGGTGATTGTTGGTCGTCTTCCATAGGGGGAGACTTATTTGGCGTTTATTGGTACTTAGATGTTTTTCACATTTAGTGTTGCCATCAATCCCAAAGGGGAAGATTGTTGGCCATTTTGTGGGATTGATTGTGTTGCATTGATGTTTTGTCATTGATGTCAACACCATCTATTTGGATGCTTTATCAAAACCCTTCTGGTCTCGGTAGGTTGAGTGGTTTATGGTTAACTTGGATCTGATATGATCCGACAAGCTCCAGTATAATGTGGTGATGGAATTGTCTTGTTCATGATATTAATACTCATATTTGGTCAATTGGTTTTGGTTTGGTGATTGGATGTTATCCTGCTTTCTTAGATGATTGGTTTCTGGTTCTGACGAGGGTTTCACTGATAGAGATTTTGATGGAGATCTTTGATGAATATCATAAGTGGTGTTGGTGCAGTTTATAATGAAGTTTTAGGATGTTGTTGGTGATCATATTCAAGAATTGGCATTTGGAGATCATTCCTGAAGCATGTGGATGTATACTTGGTCCCGGTTACTCTAGGTTATGTACTGACTTTAATATAGCATGTGGATAGGACCTATTGATGTATTTTCGGGATGTCTTATGTGTTGATATTATTTGGTCTAAGGCTGACATGGTTTGTAATTATGTAATGGTTTTACTCTCTAGTGGATGACCTGATTGTTTATGGTCGAGGGTTTGTATAAATAGATGTAAGATCTCATTGTACATCATCATGGTTAATGTAAGAGGTCATGGTCAAGGAATGTAATATGCAAATAATATAATATCATTCAAGCAGAGGATTTGGTTGATCATTGGAGATCAAATTGGGTTTATGTAAGAGGATTTAGTCCTCCAGTATTGAGCTTTATCGAAATAGTACTTTGGCATAGGAGATGCTATCTTTTGCATTTCAACACTTCTCTGGATTGTAGTCTGGATTTATATGTAGTCAATGAGGCTCCTTTTTTGATGAGCACTATGCTTTAGGATACCCACAATGGTTTTTCCCTTTACCGGGTTTTCCACATACAAATCTTGGTGTTGTGTGGATAGCTTTTATTCTATGATTAATTTTTATGCTTAATCAAATTAGCTGCTATTCTGGTATAATTGTTTTGGGTTCTGATTGGAACACACATCGCTAATGGGGATCTTAAGTACATATCCTTCATTGGGACCTCCTCTTTGGTGTTGGAAGTCTTTGATCATTCATCAATTTCTTTTCTTCATTGATTAGTATATTTTATAATAAACCCCTCTATTTTGTGCATGTGCATATCCCTAATGAGGATCTCTTGCCTTCTTTAAGAAGGGTTGTTATAAATAATCTCTCTTTGATGTCATCTCAATCCTCTTCTCTTTTCAAATCTCTTGCATTCATTCATTATAGAAGTGGTTATATTTGTCTAAGACAACTCCTCTTGAAGGTAGATTTGTTTTGAACAAAGATCTCTTCTCCTCCAAGGATCTCCTTTACACTTATATAGCAAGATATCTCTTTCCAACTATCTTATTCTTGCTTGAAGAGTATTCCCTCTCTTTCTTGGATTTATGACATTGTTGAATGATGGATATCTTCTGGGTGTCTAAGGTAGGTATCCTTGTTCTACTTGCACACACATTGCTGAGATTGAGTGGAACTAATGGTGTTCTCACTCTCCTCCCTTACATGGATCACCCAGACAAACTCTAGGGACTATTTTTAGGGGTGAGATGTCCACGATTCCTTTTCTCCTCTCATGGAACACCAAAGTGTGTATTCATGCTTTCTATCTCTTTTTCAATGTGGTAAACATGATACCCTATTTCGACTCACTAAAATTAGCAAGCTAAAATAGGGGGCGCATATAGCTACCCTTGAATTTTCATCACCTTCCTTAGTAAGCATTTAGGTGATTTGGGGATTTTATGTAACATTTGGTTTTGTAGGGTGCGGATCCTAACTATGTACTACAGATATTGTTGGGGGCTTCATCCAACAACTTGTGGATATATCCTTTTTTAAAGTATGTTTACTTTTCTATACTTTAGCTTTCATATGCACATAGTGTCATATAACCACTAAAGTGGGGGCTAAATGTAGTGTCATAAATTGTACACCCTTGCTAGGGTGGTACAATTTCACAGTTAGGTTAGCACCCTCCTTGGTGTGTCTTGCATCTTGCATTTCTAATTTCCCTTTAAGCATTTAATTAATTAATTTAATTAAATCTAAAGTCATATTTCATCACTTTATACATCATAAAATTGGGCCCTTTACCCTAAGTGTGTCCCTTTTTATTTTATTCCTCCAATAAATCATTTAATCATAAATCCTAATTATGTCCTATTTCAAACTTTAAGGCCCAATTTCGCATATCAAAACACCTCAAAATCAGCTGTAACTTTGGGTTTCGCTCTAATATTATCATGTCTAATGGTCCTGAAAATTTTGGTGAAAATTTGATCGGACCGTGGCGGGAATGCACATGGTCCTCAACTTTTTTCCCAAAATTTTGGGAGCATAATCCTATGATATTGTAATGCTTAACCACAAAATATTGGCGGATAATTCAATTCCCAAATCGACCTAAAGGAAGAGTTAAGTCAAAATTAAGATCTAGGGTTTCATACATAAGAGCTCTCTTTCTTCATTTGAAGGCAACTAAGACTATCTATCTATCAGATCTAAGAATCTACGAGAAGGTTTTTGGAGCATAAGGAGCCTTCTATGTAGTGAGAGAGAAGAATATATGAGGTCTTTAACAACATTCAACAATATTCATCAAGCATTTGTCAAGCATTTATCATCAATTAGGAGCCTTGAAGACATTGAAGAATAATAGGAGATCTGGTGGCAATATCTCTCCCTTGGGGATTGGTATGATTTCATTTTATTTTCATGTCTTTGTATGAGCTTCTTTACATCAATTTGCACATTTACCTTCATGCTTTAGATTGTTTAGCATATTTGGTGTGAAGCATTGTCATTTAAATTCAAATTTACATTTATGGTTTACTCTCATGCATAGGGTAGCTCTAGTTTCTTTCATTTTATGATCTTGCATAAACACAAGGTTCTAGCACACACATTTTCATTTTATTATCGGCTATTTGTGGAGGTGTAAATTACTAACATTGGGGTTTGACTAAGGCAAAACCCCATATAGCCACCAAAATGTTCTCTTTTTCAGTTGCAAGTTTAGAATCGGGCATCCAAAGGCATTTTCAGATCTGGAAAAGGCATCAACACCACTCAGAAGTCTCAAAAGTACATAAATATGTCAAGGACAGGGGCATGGTACCCTCGTCCTACCCAGGACAGGAGCGTGGCACCCTAGTCCATTCATTTTGCAGTCAAATTTGACAGGTTGCAGACTCAAGAACTCTAGCTTACAGTGTCTCGATTGCAGCCTCCTATCTACAGAAACATGACACTAGCATGGCACCTTGGTCCAAGTCAGTTTTGTTCAATTTGTATCATCGCATACACATCCAAAATCCTCCCCCTTTCATGCTTTTAGTATGTCAGTTTTAGATCTGCAAGTTTGTGCAATTCTGAGTTCATTTATGCTTCATTCTTTATCTCCTAATCTAGTTGATTATTCAAACCCTAGTTATTATCATCATTTGAAACAAGAGGAGTAGAAACCCTAAGAGATAATACTTGGTTCTCTCTTTCCCACAAGAAGTAGCCAAAGTGATCTATCTCCCTAGTCTCTTTCATATTCCCAATGTGTTGGCAAAAGTGGGATTAGGTCCTAGTCACCTGATCTCGCTTTTCCCGCTAACACAGATTTATATTTTTCTCATAATAATATTGTAAAGTCCAATTTAGTTGAATTTGGTATTTTCATTTGGCATCACCTTTTTTCTACTAAATTTATGATTATAAAAAAACAATTATACCCTTTTGCAGAAGATTCTCTCATCTAGTGAAAAATATATTTTAAAATTTTTTTTAATATCATTTTTTTTTTTAAAAAATTTCTAATAAGCTTCTTTTTGAACTTAAAAACCCTACTCACAATATTTAATTAATAAAAAATATTAAAATTAACCAAAATACTAAAAAAATTATATATCTAGTTTCCTGATTTCGAGCTTTACAAAAGGGTATTTTTTTATTTTTGTGAAAAAATATTCTACCTGAAGAAAAATTGAGCAAAAGTGAAAATTTTCAGAAATACAAACAAAATAGGTGATTTGGCTGCCACATCACCTACCATATAGGGGATTTTGACCAAACTCAGTCCAATTGAACTATTTTGAATATTTTTGAAAAACTTGAGCTCACGTTCTCACAAAAAGCTCCTAAATGGTGCCAAGAGTCTGACTGAATTGAGCTCTACCGAAATCTTGGTGTCATTTAGGCGGACGCCAGTGACATAGGGCCCCACGTGTCAGGGTAGTAGTCTGACCAGACTTAGTCTGGCCGAACTACCCCTAGTTAGCCACAAGTGCGACTCAACTTCATGTTGTTGCCCTATCCAATTTCTAATTATCGCATCAATTTCATCATTAACTCTTGTCAAACCTAAAGTTTTCTTTCTTAGCTTAAAAGAATCAATTACAATTGAAATTCATCAGGACATGTATACACCAAAGAAGGAGAAATTATTATATCTATTGATGAGAATACATGTCCACTTAAAGAAGACCAAAAAGGAGTGTGGAAAAGATAGAAAGAAAATATTATATTGAAGTACATCCAATAATGAATTATGAATGATAGGAGTAAGAATGCTCTGAATTATGAATTCAAATTACAACTCCTAGTGTATAACTTGCAGTATTGTAGACCTTTAACAACAAAATTTAGACAACAAACTCATAAAGAGATGTATGCAACTCAAAAAGGTATCATATTCCATTTCAAATTTTAGTTTATAAAGTTTGCAATTGATCCCAAGAGTCACAAGACCCCCTTGGAATTCAAAATGAATAAACTAGATAATATTTATTACAAGGAAAGTAAAACATTATTAGAAAACTTCAATTCCAAGAACTTAATTCCAAATTTAAAGTTTCCCAAGTTAATGAATACCTTAAATATGTGATGATGACTTGCCTCTAAGTCAACTACCCGAAATCATAACTATGTAACATTGATGAATTATAATTTCTCTTTTAACTTCTTACAGTGTTTCCAAATACTTATAATTATGATATACAATACACTTGACTTGTGATGTCATATTTCATTCTTACAACTCTAGGTACCTCCTCAAATATGTTCCTAATGATTAATTAATTTTGTTAGTCATTACATGACACTAATATGTTGTAAATAAGCTTGGCTATCCCGTAATAATGGTTCCCACTTTTGCCAACGAAGAAAATTGGCGGAGGCGTGGAAATTCTTTGGGGCAAGGCTTGAACGAACTAGGGGCATTCAAGCGAACCCCCCCGTAGGGTTCAATCGAACCCGCCATCGGACATGGGTTCGATAGAACCCCAGGTGGGTTTGTGGGTTCGATCGAACCTATTTTTAAATTATTTTTTAAAATTTGCTATAAAAACTGAAAATGATAGCTTAATTGTTATTTTCAAGTTTGGAGTTTTCTATGTCCGAAGGGGGTTAGGAAGAACCCGACGTCAGCACCACGTCATCACGCCTTGATAGCAATAGACAACACTTCTCACCTTTCAGATTTCAACCTACATTATTTTAGGTGCACAAAATAACCTTTTTTTTGTTTAATAATGTTTTATTTTAATTAAATTTATTTAAAAATTAATAAATAATTTGTTTGTTAATTTACTTTTTTAATTAAATAATTATATATTTATTGTTTTTCAGCATTTAAGAAAAACATTTGAAAATTTAATGTTTTGATTTAATGTCAAATTCTTTTTAAAATTAAATAACTGTATATGTTTTTTTTTTCATCTTTTTAAAAAAATGTTATGAAAAACTTAGAAAACCAAGGTAATAAATTAAAACTTAGAAAAACATTAAGAAACACATTAGCAAAATTTAAAATTAAAAAAATGTTACAAAACTAGATATAATAAATTAAAAAGTTAGAAAAATTAAATAATAAATTTTAATTTTAAAAAACATTATAAAACTTAGATAACAAATTTAAACAAATTAGACAAAATAAAACCTCTATGGCCCCTTTTCACATCTTATTACACACACAAAATGACCCTTTAGGACCCCTTAAGACCACATATGCCCCTGACGACACTATATGTCCCCTTAGGACCATAGACGATCACATAGTGGACCCTAAGGGGTCACGCATGTGTTCTAACATGCGTGACCCCTTAGGACCGCATGTGACCCCTTATAAAATCCTAGTGTGTAGGACATACCCCTTATTCCATCACATAGTTTCCTAAGGGGTCATGCATGTGTTAAAAAATGTGTGACCCCTTAGGACCACATATGACCCTTTATAACATCCTAGTGTGTATGAAATACCCCTTAGGATCACATAGTGGCCTAAGGGGTCATATGTCATTCTAAGGGGTCACACATGTATTCTAACACATACGTGACCCCTTAGAACTGCATATCACACCTTATAAAATCCTAGTGTGGACAAAATACCCCTTAGTCCATCACATAGTGTCCTAAGGGGTCACGCATGTGTTAACACATGTGTGGCCGGTTAGGACTACCTATGACCCCCTACAACATCCTATTGTATACAACATGTACCCCTTAGGATCACATAGTGTCCTAGAAGGGGTCATATGTGGTCCTAAGGGGTCACGCATGTACAGATGCGTGACCCCTTAGGACCACATATGACCCCTTATAACATCCTAGTGTCTATGAAATACAGTCTCTTAAGATCACATGTGCAGTGTCCTAAGGAGTTGAATATGTGGTCCTAAGGGGTCATGCATGTGTTCTAACACATGCATGACCCATTAGGACCACATATGACTCCTTATAACATCCTAGTGTGTACGACATACAGTCCCTTAAAATCACATATATTAAAGTGTCCTAAGAGGTCACAAATATGTGGTCCTAAGGGGTCATGTATGTGTTATAACACATGTGTGACCCCTTAGGACCACATATGACCCCTTATAACATCCTAGTGTACATATGACATTCCCCTTAGGATCACATAGTGTCCTAAGGGGTCATATGTAGTCCTAAGAGGTCACGTGTGTGTTCAAACACATACGTGACCCCTTAGAAATGCATATGACCCCTTATAAAATTCTAGTGTGTATGACATATCAGTCCCTTAAGATCACATACATTAGTGTCCTAAGGGGTCAAGAATATGAGGTCCTAAGGGGTCACGCATGTGTTATAACACACGCTTGACCCCTTATAAAATATTTCTTCCCTTAATTTTCTCAGCTCACATGTATTTTAACTTTTAAAAATTATGTTTTAATTTGGTACATGATGTATATATCTTTAATGATCTCTCTCTATCTCTCTCTCTCTCTCTATGAAATTAGTGTTATCTCTCTCTCTCTCTCTATCATGAAAATGATCTCCCTCTCTCTCTTGAATTAATGTTTTAATAATTTAAAAAATATGTATACTATCTATATAGATAAATTTATATATGTTTTAATTTAGTAATTGTATGTATATATCTTTAATGATCTCTCTCTCTCTCTGAAATTAATGTTATATCTCTCTCTAGATGTCATGATTTAAATGATCTCCTTCTCTGTCTCATTAATGTTTTAATAATTTAAAATGTATGTATGCGATCTATATAGATAAATTTATATATGTTTTAATTTAGTAAATGATGTATATATATCTTTAATGATCTCTCTCTCTGATATTAATGTTATAATAATTTAAAATGTATGCAATCTCTATATAGATAAATTTATATATTTTTAATGATCTCCCTCTTGCTTGAGCTTTCAAATTATTTATTTAATAATTTGAATTATGCGAGAACTTCATGTATATATATATCCATGAATTATGTGAGAACTTCACATGTGTACATTTTAATTTTTTATGAGCTCAAGATTAATGATCTCTCTCTTTCTCTCTCTCTCTCTCTCATTTAACTGATTTTAATTTTTAATGTTTGAAATTGAATGCACTTCATGTGTGTGTGTTGACGTATTTATTGTAACTTTATGACCTACCTAGATAGATGGTGTCCCAAGATCCAGTCTATGATCATGTACCTAATCAGGATCCACCTACATAGGCTCTTGATCAGCAACCACATGATGATATAGATCCTCCACACTAGGATCCCCCTATTGCCTGATATTGCTACCATTTTTCACTACAGTGATCATGAATACAGAAGTTGAGGGTCATATTAGATAACCCACAGACTGATGGCGTGTACAAGCGTACATGCAAATCCATTTTTTATAGTTTGCGAACATTGAGGGACTGCCTATTTACTATAAGGATTTTAAAGTGAATCAGATTTTGAGAACAACAAAACCCAGAACCAATTCTGAGATATTGTATGATGTTTCCAAAAGGGTATCCAAAAAGATAAATATTTCATATTGGTGTGCAAGACTTTGGCAGATAAGTGCAAAATACCTCACCGGTAGGGCTAATTAGACTAGGTCTCCCAGTAGGCCTAAAAGAGAAAATTGGTCCTTAAGCTTGAAACCAGTAATCTCCATAGATCTATTTGAAGGGATAGGGTTGAAAATCAAAATAAAATAAACCCTAGGTGAGTTGGGAATGAGAGTATGAAGATCCTAAGATAGAGGGGGGGTTGGCTCATGGGGAAAGGTGCGAGAAGGTGTTGTGTTGGAGATTCTCAATTGAGGAGTGTTGCACACTCACAAGTCCAGAGGTGATCACCTTAGTCATAGGACCTTGGGAAGGTCAATAAAGGTGATCCCTACAACCTTTGGAAGGTTGGGTTAGTGGGAACCATTAGAAGGTTCATGAGACAGCCTAGGGAGACACCAAGAATAGGAAAACCCTGAAGGAGTGAGAAACCTATCTACATCACCCATGGCTCGTAAAAATTTCTCCACATAGCCTTTCTTGACCCATAGGTTGGTTCCACTATCACACACCACTATATTTTCTTTTACCAACTTGGGGTCTAGTGTACCCTCACAAAACATATTACTTTCATCACTCCTAATCACATGCTCTTGAAAGATAGCATAATACTTGTTGCTTTTCTTATCTTATAGGTCTAAATCTTCATGATCTCTATTAAAAAAATTGCTGCCCTCATTGTGAAGGGGCACAAAATCCAGGCTGCCATTGTAGAGGCTCACATCACAAGCCTCCCACTCCTTGCAACTCTTCACCTACCCATCCATAAGAACTCTAGGATTCTTCCTGTTTCTTTAAATCTCCTTTTTACCCTTAATGCTAAATTCTCTCTCTTCACCAACTACAGCTACAAAAAATCTTCTTTTGTCATGTAGATCTGAAAATTAGCAGAGAGATCCAAAAAATGAATAACAAGAATGCCAAAATTCTTCCCATGAAGTCACTTTTCTTCCCAAATTCCCAGGCCCAAGTTAGGGCTCCAAAATTCCATGATTCCAAAAGAATATTCCTCCTCCAAATGGGTTCTCAACTTGAGGGTTCCATTATCATAAGTTGGGTCATTATTAAAATTTCTCATTTATGTCTAGAGAAGGGTGCCCAAGGGGGGGAAACTTATAATTCATCATTAGCTTTTATCAATCCCCTTTTAATAAAGTTACTTTATAAACATCTTTTATAAAGTCAATTTAATGTATTATTACCACTTAAGGTAAAAGTAACTTTATAATATAATATTGGCATTAGATCACCCTCCTTATAAAGTCACTTTATAAAATATTTTCAATTTTATAAAAAGTGACTTATAATGTTATGTTATAAACTTTACACCTTATAAGTTTTCCAAGGCCAAATAAATGACTAAGTAAAGTCTCCCTTGGTTATCTAATCATCTCTTAGCCTCCAATTTTGCTTGCTGAGATAGCTAAAGTGACATTTCATAATTATTTTACCCACTTTTTTTAATAATTAAATTAATTAATAATAAGTCATCATTTAAAATAATATTTATTTTGGACAACATAATAAGAATTAATTTAATTAATTGTCACTTTTAAAATTGAGGACATTACATTATTATTTTGGATTTTCTTTAATTTTCTATTTTTCAATGAAAAAACATGTTCATTTTGGTTGATTGTTTGAAAGATCAACTTACAAATGTCCTTTTTATGTTGAAGTGATGATACAAATAGATATTAATATTCCAAAGGTTGTTTGTGTAGTAGATATTATAGTTGAATACCCAGAATACTCATAGGGGAGGGATGAATCAGTATTCCCTTGAACTTATTAAAACTTCTAAGTAGCCACTCACATAACATAATTTAAATGAAATAAAGGAAATTAACACAAAACACATAACACTGAATTTGTACATGGAAAACCCAATATGGGAAAAACCATAGAGAGAGTGATCTCTCATGAATGATGCAATATGTAATCGGTTACATAAAACAAAAGGGGTGGATCATTGCCGATGGGGGCTCACTATTTGGAGGGCTCACTACCGAAATATAAAAGGGCTCTTTGTCAGATGATCAAAAAAAATTGAACTATTAGAGTTTCATCTGACATATCCATGGATTACAGTTTCATAGAAGTGCACAAACTACTTTATACATCCATTGTACATGCATTGCATAATAATATTCACTTCCACAAAACTTTTGCATATAAAATATGTACACAATAGCCTTTTTTCAACAACCATGTCTCTAAATTATAAAATTAATGGCTATATATATCCACACCAAGTATTCTGATCAATCAAATCAACCACAAAGGGGTGAGACCAAAATATCCACACGCAACAACAAAAATATCTTCATAATATGTTGGCTTCAATCTTGATCCAAGAGTACTTTGCAAAACATGCCTCCAATATATCTTAATAGTACTGGATCCAAAAATGCCTTGTAGATTATTCCTTCATCACATTTGGATGGGACTAAACCCAAAATACCTTCCGGTAAGGTAGATATTAGCCCTCAATACTGCATGAAGTAAGCATACATACATTGCATAATAAAGAAATAGTGTATAATGAAGAAAACTACCAAACCAAAAACACAGTTACTGTTTAAGATACATTCACATTTGATTCATTCAACCAAATTAGCTATCTTTTCTTATGATGAAGCCTTGGGCTCAGGTTCATTCATTTCAGTCTCAGCTGTCATTTGTTCTTCTTGACCTTTGTCCCTAGAATCTTCAATTTCTTTTCCTTTTCCGGATTCAAGATTCACCGAAGTATCAACAAACATTTTGGGGGCATCCATCACATTATCCATAATAGATACATCATCAACTGAATTATTAGATCCACATTCTCAAACTCACCGGGACGAGTACCAAAGTTGACAAAGGGTAACATACCATGATTTGTTGCAATAGACATTACTATTTCCATGATTTCATTCTTAAGTTTCTCCTTGGCATCAAGTTCTCCTAACATAAGATTTCCTAGACCTCTCTTGGTCCTTAGTTCAATCTTACAAGATTCTATGAGATTAACCTTATCTTCTTTAGAAAGGGTGGAACTGACAAACTCAAAAACCTGATCCTTAATAGTTAGTTTTTCCTCTCTAGCAATTTGTCCTATTCTAATCAATCATTCATATAATTCAACAGGAATATAATTCTTAAATTTTTTTGTACCAGCTTCTAATTTAACAAAATATAATAGAAAAGCTTTAACTATACAGCTTCTATCTACATCATTTACCTTAACAAAAGATTGTCTACCTCTTTTGGGCTTTTTCCTTGTGCAACTGATTCAAATAGGTTCTCTGCAAAAAGTAGTTTCTAAGATTTCCTAGTTGTAGGCTTCCAGACATGTATCTGGTATTGCTCAGGTTCTTCTTCTTCCTCGGACTCAGGTATTATTGCCCTTTTTTTTGCTTCTTTTATCTTCTTCAGGGAATAGGATGAGCCCGAAGCTCCTTTCAAGTGGTGTTTGCAGAGACTCCAAATGAGTCAGCAAGTCTTTCAAAATGCCTATATAGTGTATACGGTGAAAATGGATAATGAAAACAATAATATTGAAAGAATAACAAAGATCCAACCAAAAAACCTTAGCCTAACAATGAAAAGGATCGACCATACACAAATGAAGATACCTAAGATCATGCAAATCCACAAAATAAAATAAAATATACCATTCACATGTCAATTTGGGTTTTGATCTCCATTTCTTCCTATCTCCATTGATCTTGTTTGATATATTTACTCTCAGATTTTATGTGTGCACAAGAACTCAACAAAGAATGAAAAATGTGGTTGATAGCTTGATTGCAAGAAGTCTTGATTACATAAGATCGATTATGTCATTAGGTGATTGATTATGGTTGGAAAGGAAGAGGGCATCCTCTTATAGAGAGAACACTGTAATAAATGGAAGGATAGAATTAAGAGGTGTAAAGATAAATGGTCAGCGAGAATTAAAGGGTAGGTAGAAGAAATAATAAAATGATAAAGGGGGTAGGTAAGAGAAGAATTAAGAGATGAATGACATGTGTCATAGGTAGAAAAGGCTAATGAATTAATTAGATAAATAAAGATTTATTCAATTAATAGAGGAAGTGGGATCAATTAAATAAATAAAAGTATTTATTTAATTTAGGAAAAGGATAATTTAAATAAATAAAAGTATTTATTTAAATGAGGAAAGACTTAGAAGAGGATTAATAAATTAATTAAATAAATAAAGATTTATGTAATTAATAGAGGACTTAGGATAAAATAATTAAATAAATAAAATATTTATTTAATTAGACAGGACAATTTTAGGTGTCTACATTTTTCCCCTCTTTGAGACAATGAATCTTGTCGCATTCACTCAAAGAAGAAAAGATAAACTGATACAAAGTTTCCCCATGATGGGAATGATATGCCCTCTCGAGAGATTGGATGGAAAAACTGAAAGGGATTGCAAACAATCTCTCGATAAGAAAGAAAGGCTACAAAGGACTGACTGACACAAGGAAGAAATCTAACACAAGAGACTAGGGTTAAGTAACCTATATGATAGGGCCAGAAGGAAAACATCCTCATTTGCATCCACACATTTAAGAGATCAAAGTGCAGAGAGAGAGCTTAGAGCAGTCAGAGTAGTCAACGATGATGGATAGAGTTCACAGGTTCGATCAAGTCCTGCAGTATCAGAGACCAGTCGACATGGGTGAGTTGGTAAGTACCTCAAAGCCTCTTTGTACATTATTGCATTTATTATTGTCATTAATGTACTTTAGGGTAGATAAGAAAAAACGTGAAAGACATGTTTTGCACTGCGAGCGCATTTAGGTAGGATAAGTGTGTCTACGTTAGGTTTGGTCACGTATATGCATTTAATCTTGTTTATGTGTAGATTATGGTGTGTTTGTGTCGAGAAGGCACATCTGTGTCAATGGGGTGCATCTATAAAAAATAAGCACGTCTATATAGAACAACGATGTGTCTATGATATATAGGTGAATCTAGGGAAAGAAAACAAAGGTTGATTAAAACCATGTCTGCATTGTGAAAATGTGTTTATGTCTAAGTAGGCTAGAATCAATAGTTATGTGATGAACATACGATGTTGACTGGATAAGTTGCTGAGAGGATTCACTCAAATAGGTGCCCTAGGGAAGACAGATTGAAAATAAGGCTTGAATTGAAAATTATGTGATAAACATACGTTACCAATTGGATAAGGTGCTGGGAGGATATGCTCAAGCAGGGCCTCTAAATAGGACTGAGTGCAATATGATGAACATATACACTAGGATACAATGCCATGTGATAGACATAAGCACTAAAATAGAAGTAGCACTATGTGATGAACATGAGTACCACTAGGATTGACACGATTGGTTTGATTAAATGTAGGAGTACCTGCCCTGGATACAGTCATGAAAGATATTCCCTGTGACATAGATGTTAGAACCAAAATTAACCTTTGAGGAGTGAGTAGTTGTCGAGGCTATGGGATTGAGACACGTCATGTATCTGTATGAGATTTGGTTGAACAAAGGATTACTAGTTACTCTAGCAGAGAGATGGCTCTTTGAGACGTTCGTTTCATTTGTTGACTGGCGAGATGTTAGTCACTTTAGAGGATTTTTACAAGATCTTGAGGATACCGATCGACGATGAGGTAGTGTCGTATGATAGAGAGGGAGCTAGGGATGCATTGAGATGAGTCTTTTTTGACCTAGATCTAGAGATGAGAACGAGTCATGTCAACTAGGAGATTATCTTATCTATTGGACATAGACTATGAGCAATGGTAGGAGGAGTTATTAGTGGTTACCTTTGTCCAAATTGGGTGACATGAGGCATGGATGTTGGTTGGGGGAGGACTCTAGAGAAACTGGTGACAGATCACACTAGGTTTGCATGGGGTCCATGTTGTTAAGATAACCGGTGAACAACTAAGAGGAGGGGTGAATTAGTTGTTAATAGTTAATGTGAATTAAATCACTTAAAACCTTATACCAAAATAACTGATTAAGCAATAAAGCATAAATGAAAACCAGCGAATCAATACCATGCAACCATAACACATAACACCATGATTTGTACATGGAAAACCTCAATGAGGAAAAACCATGGTGGGAAACCTACCCACAGTCAGTAGATACTTCTATAGATAGTATATGATTACAATAGGGGCCTGCACATGTAGGAAGGCACACTGCCTAGAGTGCATTGCTTATCACAATCGAGTCTCACTGACTACAAAAATGTCAACCACCTCAAGATATTTGGACTACAATCCAAAGAGAAGAATTGTCGATGATAGCATCAAACATTCTAGATTATAGTTTTGATTAAGCACAATACTGGAGGTCTAAAACCTCTTAAATATAACCAACTCAATCACCTATGATTGACTAAATCCTCTACACAAATGATTATTACATTATTCGCTCCTTGCTCTTTCCATATGATCTACAATGAGATCTTATATATATTTATACCAACCTGGGACCTAACCAATTAGGTCGGCCACACAAATGATAATTCAATAGATACTGTAGTCACACAAATCTATCCAACTTAATTAAATAAATATTCGCTATTTATTTGATTAAAAATCCACTAGCCATCAGTTAATTAAATTAATATTTAATTAATTCATCTCCAAACATTCTCCTATTAATTAAATAAATTATTCAATTTATTTTAATTAATTCATTAAATCAAATTCACAATCAATTAAATAAATAAAATCTATCTATTTAATTAAAATCCCCTTTTCCTCTTTTAAATAAATTAAATAAAAACATTTATTTAAATCATTATCCCCCCCCCACTTGCATTTTCCTACAAATGCAACTTGCACACATTTATAGAAATAAATGAATTTTTATTTTTAATTTTAATTAAATCCTATTTTCCCTCACCCACCAAATCCACTTGCAAAATCTAATCCCCTTCTAGATTCGTCTAACCCCTTCCTAATTAGCCTAATCCATCCCCTAATTATTGTCACATTCCTAAGAAAAATGAAGTTACTTCTCAAAGACTTCAAAAGTCTTTGAAAAGCATTTAATGCTTTGTGTGTTCAACAAATTAACCCCCAAAGTCTTCAAAAACCACTAATGGCTCTTACATGACCATTTATGGCTCTTACATAACCATTTATGGTTATTTCAAACTTGTCTCCCCAAACATTTATTGTTTTGACCATATTCATCCTTTTCACATTTGCACAAGAATTTATCCATTGGATAAAAGCTTTATTCTTTGAATAAAGAGTTTATTCATTCAATTAACCTTGACTTTAACTCCCAAGGTCATATCAAGCATTTAATGCTTATTCCCTCCCCTCTCAACCTATCTCACATTGACACTTGTCATCCTGGGATTGGGTTGAAAGCCCTCACATGGATTTGAAATCATTCAATCCTAACCCTTGTTGAGATTACTCAATCTCAACCATCCATTGCTCCATTTTTCCTATAAATAGAGCCCATTTCTTCATAATCCAGATCCTGAAAACTTGTATGCATTTAACCTATAGGCATTTTAGAGAGCATTTAGCATAAGCAAACTAAAATCTTGTTATTTTGGGTTAAAATCAATCATTTTAATATCATCTAGTATTTTAGCTTTTCATTTTACATTTAGAGCAAAAATACTCAAATCTCAATCATCCATAAGCATCCATAGTGCAAAAAGTTGCTGAGAGCTACACTATTTTGGAACTTGGAGAGGAGAGGAACAAGGGAGAAGGAGCTAAGGGCATGTTAGGAGGTATTTGGAGATGCCTCATCATATTTGCTTCTTTAGTTAAATATGCTTTCATGTTTTTAGTATCTCTCTTGATATGCCTATTTAGATTAGTTTTTGATTGACTAACACTAACGATTTCTTGTGTGTGTGTTGTTTATCTCAGACTAACCTTGTCCATTTTGCAGAGCATCAGATACATTACATAATCCTAAAATAAATCATAACACATGACGTCCTAAGGCCAAATAAATATCATCCAATTAATAAAACATCTTGGAAGCGCATCAAAGGATCCACCAACACATTTCATGAAAACCTATCCATAACCTAGATAGATCCTGACCTAAATTACATCCACACATGCCAAAGAAATGATACCAATCAGTCTAGGCATGAACACAATCACCATCGGCATCTCGAATCCCTTCTAGAAGCTACACTAACACCACTTACACATTACACCAAAGATCTTCAATAAAGCTCTGTCGGTGAAACCCTTACCAAACCAATAAAGCAAGATTACTAGAACATAACATAGCATCTGATCATCAAGTCAATACCAACTGACTAAAACATACTTTAGAAGCATATTACCCATCCATACAAATTTATTCCATCAACCAAATCATACCCATGACAATAACCAGATTATCTTCCCAATCCAATCCTTCCACCAGAAGCCGGTAAACAACCATAAAACCAAGTGTTGACATCAATGACAAAACATCAATGCAACAAATAATCAATTTCATGATATGGCCAATAATATTCCCCTTTGGCATTGATGGAAACACTAGATGTGAAAAATATCGAAGTGCCAAGAAAATGTCAAACAAGTCTCCCCCAATGGAAGATAGCCAACAATCTCCCATGAAATGATATAGAAATGAAGCTCTGAAAAAAATCAAAATCAAAAAGACCAAATACTGCCAAACTCCCCCTAAGGAGTGCAATTAATAAATAGCAATAATTTTTCACATATATTCCTCCCCCTTTGACAACAATGCCAAAGAATCAAACATAATATGAAAACTCTAAATCTCAAGGCTGACTACTCCCTCTAAGTAGTAGCATTATTTCATCAATCCGGAGAAAAATATAACTCTAACAATGCATGCCAGATTGATGCACATCTGCATCATTTAAGTCTCTACTGGAGGGGTATATACCCCAAATCTATCTCTCAAAAACTCAAATAATTCTCGAGACAAAGGTTTAGTGAAGATGTCTGTTATCTGCTCTTTAGTGTTCACATAAACTAGTCTGACTTCTTTTGCTTCCACCTTTTCCTTCAAAAAGTTATACTTGATTGATATATGCTTAGTCTTGAAGTGAAATACTGGATTCTTTGATATGTCAATAGCTACAGAGTTATTGCAATGGATAACAACTGGATAATTACAACTCAATTGTATATCCTTCAATATCTACTTCATCCATAGCACTTGAGTACAATTGGTTGTGGCTGCAACATATTCAGCTTCAAGAGTGGATAAAGAAATGCATGACTACTTCTTGTTGATCCACGAAACTATTTTCTTCCCAAGGAAGAATGCTCCACTAGATGTGCTCTTCTAGTCATCAACATCACTTTCCCAATTTGCATCTGTATATGCACATAAAGTAAAGTTATCATCTTTAGGGTACCATCAACCATATTCAATTGTACCTTGCAAATATCAGAATATGCTTTTTATTGTACTTTCATGATTTTCTCTTCGATTACTTTGAAATCTTGATACAATACTCACTGCATTCATTATATTTGGTCTAGTCTGAGTTAAATATAGAAAACCACAATCGTGGATTTATATCTTGTAGGATTCACTCAAGGGGATACATCCTTAATTGAAAAATTTTCACTTATAACCATAGGAGTACTAACCGGTTTAGAATTTTCCATACCAAATTTATTCAAAAATTCCATTAGATACTTATTTTGATAGATAAATATGCCTTTGTTAGTCTGAGTAATCTGCAAGCCTAGAAAAAAACTTATTTCTCTAGTCATAGACATTTCAAATTCACTCTGCATATTATCAAAAAAATTTATGCATAATTTTTCTTCACCTCCAAAAATGATATCATCAACAAATACTACAATAATCAGAATATCATCATTAGTGATCTTATAATATAGGTTACTATTGGTATTACCTTTTATAAAATCAAGCTTCAAAAGATACTTATCCAACCTTGCATACTAAGCTCTAGGAGCCTGTTTTAGTCCATATAGGGATTTTCTTAATCTACAAACCATATTTTTGTCATTTGTCAGTAAAAATACATCCAGTTTCTCAATAAAGACTTTTTATTCAAGTTCTCCATTCAAAAATTCACACTTAACATCCATCTGATAGATCTTGTATCTCTTATAGGCTGCATAAGCAAAAAATAGTCTAACAACTTCAATTCTACTACCGGTGCAAACGTTTCACCATAATCAATTCTTTCCTTCTAAGAATATCCTTTGCAGACCAATCTAGCCTTGTTTATTACAACTTATAAATCCTCATTCAATTTGTTTCTAAAAACCCATTTAGTTCCAATAACATTCTTATTGTTAGGTTGAGGAGCCAAAGTCCAAGTATTGTTCTTTTCTATCTAATCTAATTCATCTTCCATAGCTTTCATCCAACATTCATCTTTACAACCTTCAGTTACTGATGTCAACTAAACCTGAGAAATGAAACATACCTCTTGATTTGCCAATCTTCTACTTGTGATAACTCCCATGTTTTCTTCTCCAATGATCTGATTGTCAGAATGATTGAGCCTTACATATCTTGGTGTTTTCTGATTTTTAGGTTCTCTATGTTTCTCCTCAGTTACAATTTAGTTTTCTGATGATGTCAAGGTAATTGGTTCAGTATTCTATTCTGGTATAGGCACTAGCGGTTTAGTTATGATCATTTCCACTGTCGATTCATTGTCATAAGATTTAGCTTGGTCTTTGTATTGCTCATCCACTTTCACATTAGCACTCTCCACAATTCTTTGCAATCTTTTGTTATAGCATCTATGTGATTTTCTTTTTGTTGAATAACCAATAAATATTCCATCATCACATCTAGGTTCAAACTTTCCAATGGAATCATCTCTTTTTATGTAACACTTACTTCCAAACATTCTAAAATATTTAAGAGTGGGAGAATGACCAAACCATGATTCATTAGGTGTCTTACCGGTATCTCCCTTGATATGAACTTTGTTGAATATATAAACCATTGTACTTACTGCTTCTCTCTAGTAGATATGAGGCAAATTAACTACCATCATCATGCTTTTGGCTACATTCAAAATGGTTATGTTCTTTCTTTCCATAATGTTAATCTGCTGAGGTGTCTAGGGTGCAGATAACTATCTCCTAATGCCATTTTTCTCACAATAACTGTTGAATTCACTGTATGTGAATTCACCACCTTGATCTAATCTCGGACACTTAATTTTCATTCCTGTCTCTATCTCAACCATAGATTTAAAGATATTTAATTTCTCAAAAGCTTTAGATTTTCCCTTAGAAAAGCAACCCACATCATTCTAGAATAGTCATCAATGATTGACATGAAATATATGTCCTTGAAAGCTTCTTGTATTAGCAGGACCACATAGGTCAGTATGAATCAAATCAAGAACATCATTAGATTTATCAGGCATTCTCTTAAAAGAAGTTCTGATTTTCTTACCCATTTGACATTCTTTACATACAGGATTATGAGGCTTCACAATCTTAGGTAAATCTCTAACTGACTTAGTTTAACTAATCTTTACAATGCAATCAAAATTTATATGACAGAGCCGCTTATGCCATAGCCAACTTTCATCAATATGTGCAATCAAACATGTCTTTTCACTGGAGTTCAAATAAAAGATGTTACATTTTGTCTGTGTATTAGTTGCAATCTCCAATCCTGATCTGGTAATGGTTTTGCATTTTCTATCTTTGAATTGTAACTGAAATCCTCTATCTACCAACTATCATACACTCAAAAGATTATGCTTCAGACCTTCAACATAATAGACCTTATCAGTATTATGCTTAGTATCCAATGAAATGGTTCCTCTTCCTTTGATCATGCATGCCTTGTTATTACCAAATCTGACTTGACCACCATCAAATTCTTGCAAAGTTAGAAACTTCCCTTTGTCACCTGTCATATGATGAGAACATCCACTATCTATCACCCATTCATCTGTGTCTTCAACATTTTCTGCAAGGGCTTTTTCCTCATTTTTGATAATTAGTTTTGGATCATCTTCCTTCATAGCATAAACTACCCAGTCTTTTCCATTGTTGGGTCCACTAGTTGAATCTCCTATAGGTTCTTCTTCTAAGTCATTGATTACAACTTCCTCATCAGCATAGTAGCATGATTTGTGTTTGTATTTCGTATACTTATGCTTGATCTGATATTCAGGGTTGGGCTTAAAATATCTTGTTTCTATTTCTTCCAATTTTGAATTCCTTTCAGGACATCTAGATGCAAAATGACCTATCTTATTACATGCAAAACATTTGAAAGGAGATTTTCCTTCATACTTACTTCCTGACGAAACTTTAGGTACCATCCTTCTAGAAAATAGGGCTTCAAGTTTCTCAATCTCTTCATCTTCTTTCCTAATCTCTTCCAATTCATTTGCATACAAAACTTTCCAATCTTTCTTTTTGGTTGATGATATAGATGCCTTAAATCTAGTATCAATCTTTGTAGCTCCAGAGGAAAAAATTCCTCAAGCTCAAAAGTAGATATCTTCCCAACAAGAGTATCTCTATTGATAGAAGAATTAGGCATGGTTCTTAGCTCATTAATTGCAGTTACCTTCATCTTATATGCTAGTGGGAAAACCCTTAACACTTTTGAAACAATCCCTTCCTCACTCAAAGATCCACCACATCACTAAATTCCCAATACAATTTCATTTACCCTTTCCATGAATGTAAAAATTCTTTCATTTTCCTCCATCTTCAAGCTTTCATATCTTACCCTGTAACATTCAAGTTTTGGAATTTTAACAGTAGGATCACCTTCATTTAGAGTTTCCAACTTTACCCGTATAGGTTTTGTCGACGATTTGTCTGATAGTCCCATGATTTTTTGACCTGATAAGGAGCTTAAGAGAGCTTCTATAGCTTTGCAGTCATTCTCAATATTCTTATCCAGTCTGTCGGTGCAGGAATGCTAGATGTCAGATTATGAAGAGTGTAACCATTCTGAGTTATTTCCCAAATTTCCTTTCCAATGCTTCCTAAATGAGTCTCCATTTGAATCTTTCATACTCCATAGTTTGTTCCATCAAACCTAGGGTTGTCCTTCTGGAAAACATGAGTTGAACTATTAGTTGCCATATGATCTTCCTCAAGTGGTTAAGCTTCTGCAAAAAGAGGACCAGGCTTTGATACCAATTTTTAGGATAACCGATGAACAATTGAGAGGGGGGCGTTGAATGAGTTGTTAACAAGTTATGTGAATTAAAACACTTAAACCCTTATACCGAAATAATTGATTTAGCATTAAAGCATAAATCAAAACCAAAGAATACCATGCAACCATAACACATAACACCATGATTTATACGTGGAAAACCTCAATGAGGAAAAACAACAATGGGAAACCCTACCCATAGTTAGATGATACTTCTACAGAAGTATTTGAGTATAATAGGGACCTGCACATGCAGGAAAGCACACTACCTAGAGCGCACTACTCATCACAATGGAGTCTCACTGACTACAAAGATGTCAACCACCTCAAGATATACGAACTACAATCTAGAGAGGGTAACTATTGATGATAGCATCAAACATGCCAGCTTACAGTTCTAGTTAATCTCAATACCAAAGGTCTGAAACCTCTTACGTAAACCCAACTCAATCACTTATGATCAACCAAATCCTCTGTACAATTCATTATTATATTATTTTCTCGTTGCTCTTTCCATATGATCTACAGTGAGATCTTACATATATTTATATGAACCCAAGACCTAACCAATTAGGTTGGCCACACAAATGATAATTCAATAGATCCATTACATAATCCTAAAATAAAATCATAACACATTTCAGCCTGAGGCTAAACAAATATCATCCAATCAATAAAACATCCCGAAAGTGTATCGGAGGATCCACCAACATGTTTCATGAAAAATGATCCATAACCTAGTTAGCACCATACCTAAATTAGATCCACACATGCCAAAGAAATGACACCAATGAGTCGAGGAATGAACACAATTGCCATCAGCATCCTAAATCCCTTCTAGAATCTACACCAACACCACTTATGCATTACATCAAAGATCTTCAATAAAGCCCTACCGATGAAACCCTTACTGGATCAATAAAGAAAGCTTACTAGAACATAAGATAGAATTCAATCATCAAGTCAATACCAACTGACTGAAACATACTTGTATATGCTTGTAGGTACTCTACCCATTTCACATGTCTATGGTTGAGTTTATCCTGAGAATTCAAGAAACTGACTGCTTGGTTGTCTGTATACACAAGAAATTCCTTAGGAAGAAAATAATGCCTCCACTTCCTGAGTGCCTGCACCAATGCATATAACTCTAAATCATAAGATGAATACTTTTTCTTTGCATCATTCAATTTTTCACTAAAGAAAGCAATTGGTCTATTATCTTGATTCAAGACTGCACCTACTGCAAGATGACTGGCATCACATTCTATTGTAAAGAGTTTATCAAAACTAGGAAGGATTAGCACGGGCTATGTAGCAACTCTAGTTTTGAGTAACTCAAACCCCTTATTGGTTGCTTTGGTCCATTGAAACTTGACTTTATGACCACATTTTATTGTATCTAACATGGGTGCACAAATTTTGCTGAAACCTCTGATAAAATTCCTATAAAACTAGGCTAGACCATGAAAACTCCTAACTTCATTGGCTGATTGTGGGGTTGGCCAACTTGTTATGGCTACAGCTTTAGATTGATCCATCTTAAGATCTCCACTGGACACAACAAAACCAAGATAGACTAGCTCTTGCTACATAAAATCACATTTTTCAAGATTTATAGTTAACTTCTCATCGGATAATCTTTGCAAAACAATAGCTAAGTGTTTCAAATGCTCCTCTTTAGTCTTACTAAAAATGAGTATATCATCTAGGTAGACTACCACAAACTTATTGAGAAAATCCTGCAATACTTCATTCATTAACCTCATAAAGGTACTGGGAGCATTAGAGAGTCCAAAAGGCATAACCAACCATTCATAAAGACCCTCATTTGTTTTGAAAGTAGTTTTCCACTCATCACCCTCTTTTATTCTTATCTGATGGTAACCACTTTTTAAGTCTATTTTGGAGAAATACCTCACACCCCCTAAACAATCCATCAAATCTTCTATCCTAGGCATAGGGAATCTGTATCTTATTGTGATCTTGTTGATAGCTCTGGAGTTAGTGCATAGTCTCCATGTGCCCCCTTTCTTAGGTGCTAACACAATGGGTACTGCACAAGGACTTATACTCTTTCTTATTAATCCTTGATCCAATAACTCTTGAATCTATCTAGCTACCTCTTTGTTCTGCTCAGGAGTCATCTTGTATGTTGCTTTGTTTGGCAAAGAAGCTCCTAGTATAAAGTCAATTTGGTGACTAATGGCTCTAGGAGGAGGTAATGTTGTTGGTTGTCCATCACTGATGATGCCCTTAAAGTTATCAAGAAGTTGATGCACTTCTTGTGGGATCTCAACTTGTTTTTCTTTCTTATCCTCCTTAGGTTTCACTACAAGTGCATAACCAATCCCATCTCCCTCTTTCATGGTTTGGATGAACTCTTTTTCATTGACTAATAGAACTTTAGGTGCCTGTGGTTTGCTATTCTCTATCTCTTCACTAAGGGACTGAATTTTGTAGACAATGCCATTCTTTTGAAAGGAATATGTGTTTTTTTCACCATCATGGTGTGCTCTTCTGTCAAATTGCCAAGGTCTACCCAATATTAGATGGCAAGCATCCATGGGAAGGATGTCACATAGTATCCTATCCTTGTATTCACCCCTATTGAAGTCTACCCATGCTTGTTCATTCACTAGGACATGTTGCCCCTTGTTTAACCAGGTTACCTTGTAGGGTTCATTGTGCTTCATTCTAGGTAGGTTCAATTTTCTAACTACCTCCTCTAAGATAATATTATCTATGGAGCCTGAATCAATAACCACCTTACATACCTTGCCCAAGATTTTGCACTTTATCCTGAACAATGCTCTTCTTTGAGACACTTCACACTTATGATGTTCTTGCATCAATACTCTCCTCATCATTAGACTTTCACCATCTTCGGGTGCTAGGTGCATTGTTGGAGTTCTTGTACTACTCCCTTCCTCCTGCACATAGTTCACTTTTCTTTCACCTCCATGGGAAGAACTAGGCTTTTTAGGACACCTATAAGAAGGATGACCCAATTTCTGACAGTTGTAGCATTTCATTATGGAGAAATAAGACCCTCTACCTGGGCCACTAGACCTACCCCTTCTTGGGTTGCTTGATCCCCTTCCCCTATAATTAGGTTTTCTTTGAGAATCCCCACTTTGCTCTATAAGCTTAGATTCCCCTTGGGACCTTTGCTCTATGTGTCTTCCCCAAAAACTGCCTCAATGGCCTCAACCATCTCTGCCTCTTCCTCTACCTCTGTTATGCTGCTCTTGCTTCTTCCTACTCCTTTCCTCTACCTTGAGTGCAAGTTGATAGCACTTCTGGACTGTTGTAGGACACAACAAACTTAACTCTTCCTATATGTTCCACCTCAAACCATTGAGATACCTAGCAACCTTGACATTCTCATCCTCTTGGATCTTTGACCTAAGGCATAGCTTTTGAAACTCCTTAGTGTAGGTGCTAACATCTAATTCTTTTTGCCTAAGGTTTTGCCTTCTCCTATGGAGCTGTATTTCATAGTCCTCCAAAATGTAAGCCTCTCTGATCTTGGACAACATTCCCTTCCAAGTTGCTATGGGCCTTTTGCCCTCTTTCTCATGTTCATCCTGAATGAACTTCCACCATGTTAAGGCAGCTCCTCTCAACCTGAACTTAGCCACCTTCACTTTCTGGGCCTCTGTCACACCATCACACTCAGAATGGTTCTCAAGCCCCTCAATCCACTCCATGACCACTTCTGGGTCCATTTTACCACTGAATAGTGGGACTCCTTCTAGTGTTCTCCCACTTATAGCCTTCAAGGCTTTCAAAAAGGGTTCATTCTCTATCACAGGGTCTAGTATAGTGGTCTCATCCTCTATAGCTAATAGCTTACCCTTACCTTCTATTCCCTCTATCTTATTGCTAGCTTCATCTGCCTTCACTTCTACTTCACCCAACTTCTATTCTAAGAGGTCTAGCTTCACTCTGAGTAACCTATTTTCTTCTTCCTTGTCTTCCACTTTCTTTTCTAATTCTGCATTCGTCACCATGGTTGCCAAATTGCTACTTCTTCCCAAGTGTAGCTGTGCTTTGATACCACTATGATAGGGAGGATAGTGCTAGGTGGTTGTTAAGTGGCTAGTATGTTTGCTAGTCAAAAGTTCCTTACTGTTTTCAAGGTGTAAACACCAAGGTCAGAGTGCAAATATTTCAAAGGTAGTCTAACAACTCACCTTTCTCCACCTCCCTATGTCAAACTCTTCTTGGCTATTCAAAAGCTCCAACTCCCTAGTTGTTGACATCCTTTCAAGTGCTCAAAAACCAACTTAAGAAGCCAAATTCACCAAATAGGTTGGATTCATGTTAGGCTGACCTGTTTCAACTTGTTTTGTTGGAATTCATGCTTTGCTACCTTCATTGGCATACTTGATTTGTCACAAATTTGGTTTTAGGCCTAAAACGGGCTACTAGGCAATTAGCCCTCCATTAGGGGTTTTGTGCTCACCGTGTTCAAATGATGGACTTCCAAAACAAAATATTTACATATTTGGATACCCTTTTGGGAGAACTTGAAGATTCATAAAGTTTCAGGGTCTCTCAGGCCTTCTCCATGACTGTCCCAAAAATGGGTGAAAAAGGAGGGTTTTGAAGGGTTTTGATGGTGAAAAACCAAGATTCAACCTATAAACCTCCAATATGGACAAGAGACCTTAGTACCATCATAGTATTGACTAATTGAGCCACAAACAAGAAGATTCACACTTCAAAGTTTGAAAAACAAGTTTTCACAAAAAGTTGCTTATAAGGGAAATGCAACATTTTACAATTTTTCCAATGTTGCCTCTTTCAAACACTTCATTTGAAAAAAAAACCAATTACATTCAACATGTGAACATATATACCATCTAGAAGAAGAGAAGAGTCATGTTAGCCCTGCATACAAGCATTAGGCAATTACAAAATGGAATTAATTCACTGTCAAGCTGATTGTTGCTGCCCTTTGTCTTTCACTATTTTTGTAGTTCACTGTGACTTGCACTTTCACTATTAGAACTCCTCACAAAAAGTCTGTTTAGTGCTCCTTAACAAGGCTCAATCCTTTCTGACTTATTGTCCTTCATACCTGTCATTTGGGAGGAGAAGAATACATGTATAACTTCAAGGAAAAAGTAAAACTTAATCCTAATTGACGGTGACAGCAATTAGGCATTCCAAAATCCTGCCTCAAAGATCATTGATTGATCTTGGCAACTTCAAACTCATAGATGACATGAAGAACACTCATTGTGATTTTTGCAAGCAATTAGAAGGAGGTAAAACAACCTTACAAGCTCCAATGCATGATGGAGAGCAAGCTAATGCAAGAAAATTGACTCTAAAATAGTGACTCACTGTTTTTTACAATATTTTCAAAAATTGAATATGAAACATTCTCCTCATGGCTTAGAAAGCCTCTTTTCCTTGGCATACAAACTTATTCATCAAGGCAAGTCTGTTCAACTTTTAAATGCACTTGCTATAGTAGAGCAAAGCATTAAATTCCTTCAAGACCCTAGCCAAATGGCACACTTGCCTAGGGCTTAATGGCCACAAAAACTCCTTACACCTGCATTCTTGAAAACAAAACATGTATTTACATAGTCTAAAAGTTGACCAACTAGTTCTTGGGAAGCCATGAGCATTTTAGGACTCCAAGAAGCCAAGTTGGTCAAGCATCCTTGCCAATTCCTAGACAAGGCAGTGAAACTGTCAAATCAAACTAATTTTGCCACAAACTCAAAACTTGATAAAATCAAATGCCACCAAAGGGAAAAGTTTAGGAAAACATGTTAGAATCAGAAAATGCAAGAACAGTATGGCCAAGTATAGCTGGTGTATAGACTGCTATTCACATGGAGCCAAAAACTAGAGAAAAACCAAACAAAACTAGTGTAAATTTGCAAAATGCTTCTTCACTTCGAATGATCAACCCTTAAAATAGTAAAAATAGGAGATTAAATACCTCTCCAAGTTGTTTAAGCTCCTGTATAGACAGGTACATGTCCAAGGGCACTTAATTTTGACATTTTGATGCCTAAATGACAACTTTTGGTGCCTAGAAAATGCAAGATTGACCTCCAAAACTAACCATCACCTAAAAATAATTCTCATACCTTAGACCCAAGCATAAAACATGTCTAAAACCTTTTCAAAACAAAAACCACAAAAAAAACTCATTTTTCCATCATTTTGCCAGGCAACACCAAACTGGCAACTTTGAGCAAAAAGATGAAAACAAGAAACCAAAAATCCATAATGAGTTCAAAACTCATCAAAAAAACCTAGAACAACTTCAAAAACATCCTAAACAACTTTCCAACTTAAAACAACAAAAATCAAACCTGAGATGAAAATGAAGCTGAGAATGAAGCTAGGTGCTCCTGCACCAGGAGGGGATCCACAGGGAGGGAGGCCACAAAGACCACTAAGGGAAAGAGGAGGATAGGTCCTATAGGGTGGTGGATAGGTATAGGGACAAGTACTAGGGAGAGAGGCACAGGGACATGCTAGGAAGGAGGAGGGTGCCTAGGGTGCAGATGAGGAGGAGGATGAGTCGCTAGCACTGCAAGAGATTGTAACAGGACAAGTTGATGAAATCAAGGATCTTGAGATAGATGTCACTTGATTGTGGGGATAGTCGACAGAGATGTAGAGGGAGCTAGATCAGACCACTCAATGATATATGGTTGCAAAGGAGTCACTAAGGGTAAGGAGAGCAGAACAAAAAGGGGATCATGGAGCAAGTTATGCATATGTCCTACGGACAAGGGAGGAGATTGGGTACTGAAGAGATCTATATTACGCAATAGTTCCTCCATAGATTAGAGTAGGGAGCTATAGGAGAGCCTCATGGAATACGACCACTAGGAGAGATAGGAGGTAGGCATCCAGTGGCGAGGTCATGGGTCCACCCACACCACCAGGGGGAGGGGATAGAGGAGGGGACAAACAGGGTGATCTTGGGGCACAGACTTTGAGAGCTCTGATTCCTTTGAGGCCAACCAACTCTGAGGGAGGGAGTCCATCATAGGTCTTTTGGATCCCATTTTCTTAGTATTCGTATGATGATGTAGACACCTTTAGGTGATTTTGTAGCCATATATGATATTGACATCATTGTATCATGATAACTATTTTTTGATATATATATGAGATGACTCATCCTTGTGGAAATTATATGCATGTGTTCCTATGTGATGTTTCTATATGCTTTTATGATTATGTGATGTGATGCCATGATTCTATATGATAATGTAGTTTATGTATGTGCATTATTATAATGATTCTATGATGCTTTATGCGATCGATATGTACATGATGGAATGCAACATATTTTTGGTCCTTTATGTTTTTTATATGTCCTACATGGTTCAAATGTGGATGTACTATATGTAGGTGGATGTATGATAATTAACATGTTATGATTATTTATATGATGAGAATGAAAATGTGTATATGATATGCTAATAAGTGGTGTGTGCAGGATGTGATGCAATTATGATTTCTAAATGTATGCATCTAATGAAAATTGCTAACATGTAGTTATGTAGATGAATGAAATGCAAATATTTTTCACATGTCATTATACTCAGTCATGCAATAGCAGGCTACGCAGACTCAAGAAGGACAATGGAGGTCAATCAAGAATGGGGGATGGAAGGTAGAAGATATGGAAGTGAAAGGGCTTCTTGTGCTATTATCACCATTGATCTTTATTATGGAAAATAGGCTATGACAATAGAGGTATAGGTTCGACCCGGAGAATCATTATACCTATTTGCATGGTGATCAGACAGTCACAAACAAAGAATGCCCCAATTCACACTAGACTCATAGTGTCCTGATATCCTTGGACAAGCCATGACATTACTAAGAGACAATCCATAGACAACAAAACAATAGGTGAACATATCTCATCCTCATCTTTCTAGTCAAAGACATCCTGGAGATATAATCTCTAGTCAGAGACATCCTAGAAAAGCTAAAAGATATGTCACAAAAAAATAAAATCAAAAGAAAACCAAGACTTGACACCAACACACAATGCAATCTTCAAGTTATTTGTGTTTCTTGCCACATATGTTAACATGTTAGATTTGGTGAAAATGTTTTTATCCCAATAAAGGACAGATCATGCTGAAAACCCATGTTGTTGCCAAAGTCTGGTGAAAGATTTAATTTGTTGAAAGCCCATTGTTGATTGTGTCTCATCTGAAACTAACTGAATCCATGAAATTGATACTTTATTGTGAACAAGATTGGAAGTTTATTGCGGATTGGTGATGAAAATGACTTCTTATTGTGGATTGTGCACAAAAAAGGAGGAATAAAGTGATGATGATCCTCAAAACATGCGATGCTCAGGGTACCACTTCCATCACTAGATTTAGGATTTTGCCCTAGTTGCAGATTGGACCTAATTTATTATGGAAGAAAAGGGTGAAAGGGGAGGTTTATTATGAATGGCTAGCCAATATTAGGTAGATCAATAACAAGCCATGATGGGAATGGGTAAATTTATTATGGATGGATAGGCTGTGAGTGTGTGCAAAGTGAAAGGATAAGATTGAATCTTGAAGGAGGGAGGAGAAATGTCTCTACACATGGCACCAATAACCTGGTTTTTAGCACAATACTTTCTCAGGGGGCCACCAAAGTGGTTTTTGCCATTGTACAAATTTATTTATCTTTACTTTTTTTTATTTTTCAATTTTTTTGTGTCACAAGGCGTCTGTTTGCCAGGTTTTCACCAAGTAAGGATTTTTCATTTTATTTTTTAATTTTTTGGTATTTTTGAATTAGGATATTCTGAAGAGCTATGTGTAAAATCTATGAAGGTGCATGTTGTTGATAGGATCCTCCAAAGGTTCTCCATCTGGTGTTGAAAGCTGATATGCACTTGATCAATAGACTGTTGTGATGATGTAAGGACCAAGCCAATTAGGCTCAAATTTTCCTTTCTTTTCTTGATCCTCCTGATTTTTAGGATTCTCTCTCAATACTAAGTCACCTACCTCAAATGTACGAGGCTTTACCTTATGATTTTATTTGTGACTCATTCTTTGTTGGTAAGCCTTAAGATGATTAAAAGAGGTTTGTCTTCGCTCATCCAATAAAACTAGTTTCTATAAACGAGAGACCCTGTAGTCTTCATCATTTATTACATCGCGTAAAGAGACTCACAAGGATGGTAACTCGACCCCAATAGGCCAGATAGATTTTTCACCATACAAAATTGAATAGGGAGTGGCTCTAGTAGGTGTGCGAACACTTGTGCAATAGGCCCAAAGTGCGGGATTGAGTTGGATGTGCCAATTTTGGCTAGTGTCATTGACTATATTTTTGAGAATTTTGAGAATAGTTTAGATGCCTTAGGTTGACTATTACCTTGGGGGTAGTATGGAGTGGAGAAGCATGTTAGGATCAATATGGAAAGCTAATGTATTGAGAGGGGAGGGGTGAATCAGTACTTCAAATCCTTTTATCAACAATATCTTTACTGTTATGCATAAACCCAAAACTACTATAACATAACATAAAGCTAAAACAAATAAGTAACAATCATACATGATTCACTCCATAACACATATATTTTGGTTACGCAGAAACTCTTGGTTAGAGAGAAAAACTGCTATGGCGATGGCACCCACAACTTCACTACTGCAATAATAAAGAGTGCTCGATTAGAGCTACATTTAGCTATCTCTGATAGCATACCCTGTTAGGAGTAACAAGATTAGTTACATCTATCTTGCTTAAGGATTTTACAACACTATATAAATGTTGCACGTGGTTAGAGGATTTACAATTTATAGACTTGATTAGAGTCTTTTACCCTGTTAAAGGTTTCCCTTACAACTTCAAAATATTACAATAAGACTTTAAAAAAATCTGCAACTTTACATTTGAAATGCTATAGCAGATTCTATATGCTCAAAATAAGATTACCTTGCCTATAGCATACCTCAGTAACTCATAAAGTAACTCGATAGAACCTTCTGTTTACTCTGTTCTTTGACTGTTCTCTGATAACCTTCTCGGTGACCTCTGTGTCTCTGTAACAGTCATAATACTCTATGATTTCTCATGTATCACATAAGTCTTGCTACATACACATATGCACACACATTTCTCTCACTCACATTTATCTCTAATTCACACATGTCTCTAACCCTAAATTCATGCTGTATAAATAGACTTATTATCTCTATGATCTGATTCATTGCTTCGATCATACAAACATGATTTATTGAATAAATAACCATGCAAAATATTTCATTGGTAAGATGACCTCAAAATTATACAAAATCTATGTGTGCAATTTCCAATGTGATAACGGTTCTATGTGCCTCGATCTTGTAACACATTTTCATATGTGTGTCCAGGTTCAATGAATTTGGTAACACGTTTCACTCGGTGTATATGAACTCGGTGTATTATCTTTACTACTCACTAGACATGAAATAACACTCGGTAGACAGCTTGGTGTATACTGGGCTCTGTGACTGCTTTCTTTTGTAACCAACTAGACTGTTCATACAGACTTCTCTGTGTGTACCGACTGCATGATTCAGTAATGCTAACCAACTAGAATATATAGAATGACTTTGGATATAAAACTAATGGCAATTTGATAAGTAGTAACAATCTCCCCTTTTGACATTAGTTGAGATGTTTGACAAAACTACTTTCAAAGTCATTACTCAAAAATCTGTATACTTTACAAAATTTGACAAAACATACAATATATACATTAGTCAATGAAATAGTATAATCAAATATACTCCCCTTATCAATATGCTATTCAAAACTCTAACTATGTGTGCTCGGTGATCAATACTCTGTAATCACTGTTCTTTCCTCTATTCACTACTCTTGGATACTCTGCTTATTCTGCTCGGTATACTCCCCCTGTATACTATACTTTGGTTGTTTGATACTTTGAATACTATACACGCTTGATGATATATACTCTGATATACTCCCCCTTTTTGACAAACATTAAAATTTAGTTACCATTTGGAGGTGGCAACTGATCAAAAATGGATTTGTACTTTGTCTTGGCTTTGGTGAGAGTGATAGAAAGTGCATCCTTTACACTGTCCATTAAAGAATTTTGTGCATTAATATCAGCCAATAATGAAATTAAGCCATCTAAAGTGCTTCCCTCTTGTGTAGTAGAGAGGTAAGTGGCTCGGTTTAGCTGTTCTTGAATAGATGAAAGATGAGGAAGGAATAATGTTTGAAATGTCATTATGTCCATCCTGATCTTGTGTTCTTCATTCCTCAGTTCCAATTGTTGAGCCATGAGTTATTGTAGCTTAGTATAAAAATTCTGAACTGAATTGGGCTTGGGGGTCAACTTATTTGAGAGATCGGTGATCTCTTTCTCAATTGCTTCTGTTTTATTCTTAAAGTCCTTTAGAAATAAAGAAAATGTGCAGAGTTTCTGAAATAATGAAAGAATGTGCCTGAGTTGAGGGGACAACTCAGCAATAAATTTGACAAGTTTTACCTTGCCAACAACAATGGAGTTCTGTACTTCCTCTATCATTTTAGCAGTTAGCTCCTTGTCTTTTAGTTTGCTCAAGTATTCAGATGCATCTACTCCAGATGTCTCAATCTGATTTAGGAGTTCATCCAATTGAATATGGATGGCTGCATCGATTGATACTGTAGCGAAAGGTAGCATATCTGATAGTAAGGTCTTTACCTTCTAAAGTACTTTATTCTTCTTTTGTATGGGTAGTTGCTTCTCCTATTCAACCTTTCCTTTGCACAGTTCACCGAATTCAGTGAGTGCTCGTCCTTTCAATTTGGAGATGTCTACATTAGGCAACACTATCGGTTTTGATAAATCAATTTTGAAACTATGCTTTTTCAACTTCTTTTCTTTACCTTTCACCTGGTGAGCCACTAAAATAGCTTGAGAGGCTTGAGGACCCTTAGTAGGTTGCTTTCTAGAGAAAACACTTTTGTCAGTTTCTTTAGCCTCGGCAGTGTCCTTCAGTGTCTCGATGCTTGGTGTCTCAGCTGTAACATTTTTCATGCTAGAAGGTGCTTGAGAGGTTTGTTCTTGTGAAGTACCTTCTGTTGTAGACTTCTGACCTTCAATGTGTTCATCTATATCCTGATGAGCTTCGGTTGTAGCAGGTTGATTAATAAGTGGGTAAGGCTGAACTTGTTCCAAAACAGATTCACTGGAGACAAGTTTTGCATAAGCATTGCCTTCTATCATTTCTTGTTCAGGTGCCTTTGCATCCATGATATCTTCATCTATTTGAACGGTGTTAGCAGGGTCTAGCTTGGTGATAACAGGCTCATGATCACTGACATCGACTATTTCCACTATAGCTTGTTCACCTACATTCTTTCTTCAAAAGATGTCCTTCCATTGCTCTTTTGTTTCCTTCTCCACTTCTATATACAAGCCATTCATCAATTTCAAGGCCTTTTGTTTTACTATAAATTGTGTTTGGCTATTTGTCAGATGTTCTTTTATTTCATCAACCGACATATCAGGAAAGAGATGCACCAGACTTCTTTCTCTGATTTGTTTCTTTGAGTCTAGGGCATATTGCCATCTAGTTTCAATATGTACATATAATTCCTTAGGAATAGATTTACATACTTCTAATCGGACCACTTGAAATTTTAGAAGTGTGCAAATGACAGCTTCTTCAATTTGCCTCTTTTCATCAGCAGATCTGGATTCATATTTGACAAATCTGAATCCACCAAATCCATCATATTCCTTCAGATTTTTACAAACATTTTCTACACTATGTACCTCTACCTTCTTGCTTTCCACAATCTGAAATTTATTTGCATCTTCAGATTCGGTATCACTCGACTCTTTTGGCAAAATGAATCTCCGAGTAGATTTCTTGTAAGTTCTAGTTACCTTACGAACCACAATAGTCTTTTGTTTCTTACTCGGTGATGCAGTAGATGCCCTTGTGTTAGGTCTCTTTGTTGGAGGGGTCGGTAGGGCCATTGAAGTGTCTTGTTTCTTTCCCTTCAATACTTTTCCCTTAGGCAATTCGGTGCTAAGTGTTATGGCTGCTTCTTGGGCTTCTACCTCCTCTTAGGTGGTGGCTAGAACTCCTTTAATAGGTGTGGAGGAAGACCCTTCTCCAAATTTCTTAGTTAATGCCTTAATCATCTTTGTAGCTTTTCTTGTAGCCTTCGGTACTACAATGCTCATTTTTACTTTTTCCTTCACCTCTTCATAGGTTCCATACCTCAGCTCGGTAGTATGCCTTGGCAATGATAGATAGGCATCAATTTGCTATTGTGTGATATCAAAATCAATCTCATAACCCATTGGTGGCAAAGATTGAGTCCTCGGTTCAACAACATTCACATAACAGTAATCGGTGTCGACCTCAAAACATATTTCATCTTTCTATTTTTCTACCAGCTATAGTGGAATCCGATACCTATTATGCATTTTCTCTTGAAACTTGCTGAAGTAATCATCCATTATATCATTAAAGTTATCACCTAACTTCTTGATGAAGTAATCATCCATTATATCATTAAAGTTATCACCTAACTTCTTGATGAAGTCATTGATCTGATTGGTGATTAGTTGGCGTAGTTCCCAAACAACTTTACCGACTGTTGCAAAAAACTTCTCAATGTAGAAAAACATACATACAACTAGTGATCCAAATTTTAGAGTATTTGCCAAGTTGTTCTTCGGCTTCCTGATTGTGTTCAGATTTTCAAACAAGTTCTTCAACAATACTTCACACAAGTCAATTTTAGTGGCTTTCTTAACAATTTTGTATGCTAAGTCTGCTACTACACAAGGTACACTGTTTTCCCTTGCTGATTGGAAGAAATAGTAACCAATTACTCTAATGGAAAATTTGAGTTTAGGATCAGTGACATTGTTCAACTTCAGACCTCTACAATCAGATTCTACTCGAGTCAAACTGATCAATTCCTTCTGTGATATAATTTTTTGTCCTCAGGCATGATCATAGATAGGATAACCAGTGATCAGATGAATGATTTCTTTAGTGATCTTAAATGGTTTCTCTTGTAGCCACATGAAATCATCATGCACTCGGCTTAGTACAAACATGACCCACTAGGGTTTGAACACACGGGGATAGGTTATGGCTTTAGTCAATCCCTTGATTTTGATATGCTCATACTTGCTATCCTTTTTACCAACTATGCACAATTCATCATATGCATCTTTGATCTCAACATGCCTGAGTTCTTCAACATGACATTTTGTGAAGAATCTCACATCCTCGACTAACAAGACTCGATCCAGGATGAGTGAAAAGGCAGTTTTGTCATCTAGTTCAGATGCACTTTTTGGAGTCGAAGAGTATTTTAGTGAGGGCTTCTCAACATTCTTGACAACAATGGGTTCTTGGATCTTAGGTGCCATGTTGATTTCAGATAAAAATTGACATGGGAACCTTAGGGTTTGAGAACTTAACAAATGGTAGATGCTTCACACTCAGTAGATAGTAATAACTTAATGAGTTCGGTAAACCAGCTTAGCAATGCGATGAGATTTGATGTAAATACCTTAGATTTTTCTTTGAAGATGGTTTGATCACCTTGATTCACTCTGCTCTGCTTCTCAAAAACTTAGTGAATGAAAATGACCATGAAAATACCTTTAAGTACTCAAAAATACATTATCGGGCTCTGTGCAAGTTAGGTCAAAACATTAAATGCACTTGGTTCTACTTAACTTTCTTTCCCTTTTTTTTTGCGCTTTAACCGAGTAACCAAATTTTCTTCAGATACCGACTTGACAGGCTTCCTGAATTCACTGACTTGACAGATTTCCTGTAAAGTGCTCTAAAAGACTTTCATAGAATTTCAAACTTACTACTACATATCACTATGTAGATTCTGTATTCAATACATAATAAAATAGGAACTATTTAAGATATAACCTTGTGAGAATGCAGTCCCTTCACACCTTTACTGATTAATTTGCAATGGGAGCACCTAACTCGGTAGGTAAGGTGCTTTCTTTATTTGACACAATTTCCTTCTTTCTCCAAATCATCTTTAATTTATCTTTTATTTCCTCAGTGTTTTCTCTAGGTTGATCTCTGCAATCTCCATCTAAGTGTCCAACTTTGTGACAATGAAAACATGCCATAACAGGATTTCTCCATGATCTTCGGTTATTCATTCCAAACCTTATAAAGTAGTTGGCACTTATATGTCCATATCTTCCAAAACATTCACACCATATCCTTGTATTCTAATCCCATGGTACTGCAGAATATTGTCGGTAAGGATCTGTGTGAGTTCGGTAACCTCTAGTATTTGCTCGGTGTGCATACCACATGTGATTCTTTTTCTTAAACCAACACTTCTCGGTACTATGTCCATATCTATTGCAATTTTTACAAAACCCATTGAATTTTGCCTTCTGATAATTGTTAAAAGACTTTGTCCTACATTGATTAGATGTGTGACCATATTTATTGCAATTGTAACAATAACCATTGGTCTTAGTGGTATTCGGTTGCTTACCTTTTCTGATTTGACATATGTTGGCAGTATGACCTTGGTTTCCATAGTAGTAGCAAATAAGCTTCTTCCTTTTGATGTTATTCCTTTTTCCAGCTTGTTTTGATGATTCTCCTCTCTCGGTAGTGCAGATTCCCTTCTCAGTAGAGTCTTTTCCTTGTAACCGAGTCCTCCTTCTTTGTTGGGTCTTCTTGTATTTAGTTGCTCATCCAACATCTTTGATGCTTCAAAACTTTTCTTCAGTGTTTCCTTGGATTTCTTCTTTGTTTCAAGTTCATTTCTCAACCTTGATACTTCAAGTTTCAAAGCTTGATTCTCATCATCTTTTAGATTTGCTTCATGATGTGCATAACCTAGTTGATCTATCATATTTTGTTGAATCCTAGTCAACCTTATGATTTCATCATCCTTGTCAGATACTAAAGCTTCAAGTTGTTGTTTATCTATTTCTAGATCTCTACTTTGTCCTCGGTTGTCCTCAATGCATCAAGATTTTCAGTAATCTGTGTACTAAAATGTTCATGTTCTCTTTTCATTGCTTTTAGTTGATCAGCCAGTGCTTTGTTCTTTTCTTTCAATTGCCCAATCATTTCTTTAGTCTCTTTAGACATACTTTTCTCAGATGATGTCTCAATTTGTTCCACTAACTCTTGAGAGTCCTACAAATCATCAGATAATCTTCTTCTCACTTTTAGAGATTTTTGCATTTGCCTTTGCATGTCTACAATCATTTGATTAACATGATCTAATTCTTCTTGCAAATACACAATCCTCTGAGATTGTTTGTAGCCTTCCATTGGTAAGATATTTCTCTTTAGGCAGTTAAACCCTTTTCCAAGATTCAAGCTCTGATACCAATTGTTAGGCCCAATATGGAAAGCTAATGTACTGAGAGGGGAGGGGTGAATCAGTACTTCAAAACCTTTTATCAACAATATCTTAACTGTTATGCATAAACCAAAAACTACTGTAACATAACATAAAGCTAAAACAAATAAGTAACAATCATACATGATTCACTCCATAACACATATATTTTGGTTACATAGAAACTCTTGGTTACAGAGAAAAACTGTGGTGGGGATGGCACCCACAACTTCACTACTGCAATAATAAAGAGTGCTCGGTTAGAGCTACATTTAGCTATTTCTGATAGCATACCCTGTTAGGAGTAACAAGATCAGTTAGATCTACCTTGCATAAGGATTTTACAACACTATATAAATGTTGCACTTGGTTAGAGGATTTACAATTTATAGACTTGATTAGAGTCTTTTGACCTGTTAAAGGTTTCCCTTACAACTTCAAAATATTACAATAAGACTTTACAAATATCTGCAACTTTACATCTGAAATGCTGTGGCAGATTCTATATGCTCAAAATAAGATTACCTTGCCTATAACATACCTCGGTAACTCATAAAGTAACTCGATAAACTCTTATGTTTACTCTATTTTGACTGTTCTCTGATAACCTTCTCGGTGACCTCTGTGTCTCTGTAATAGTCATAATACTTTGTGATTTCTCATGTATCACATAATTCTTGCTACATACACATATGCACACACATTTCTCTCACTCACATATATCTCTAATTCACACATGTCTCTAACCCTAAATTCATGTTGTATAAATAGACTTCTTATGTAGGTGATCTGATTCATTGGTTCGATCTTACAAACATGATTTCTTGAATAAATAACCATGCAAAATATTTCATTGGTAAGATGACCTCAAAATTATACAAAATCTATGTGTGCAATTTCCAATGTGATAACGGTTCTATGTGCCTCAATCTTGTAACACGTTTTCATATGTGTGTCCAGGTTCAATGAATTTGGTAACACATTTCACTTAGTGTATATCAACTCGGTGTATTATCTTTACTACTTGGTAGACACAAAATAACACTCAGTACATAGCTCGGTGTATACTGGGCTCTGTGACTACTTTCTTTTGTAACCAAGTAGACTGTTCATACTGACTTCTCTGTGTGTACCAACTACATGATTCAGTAATGCTAACCGACTAGAATATATAGAATGACTTTGGATATAAAAGTAATTGCAATTTGATAAGTAGTAGCAATCTCCCCTTTTGACATTAGTTGAGATGTTTGACAAAACTACTTTCAAAGTCATTACTCAAAAATCTGTATACTTTAGAATATTTGACTAAACATATAGTATATACATTAGTCAATGAAATAGTATAATCAAATATACTCCCCTTATCAATATGCTATTCAAAACTTTGATTATGTGTGCTCGGTAATCAATACTCTGTAATCACTATTCTTTCCTCTATTCACTACTCTTCGATACTCTACTTATTCTGCTCGATATACTCCCATTGTATACTATACTCCGGTTGTTTGATACTTTCAATACTATACATGCTTGATGATATATACTTTGATATACTCCCCCTTTTTGACAAACATCAAAATTTAGTTAACATTTGGAGGTGGCAACTGATCAAAAATGGATTTGTACTTTGTCTTGGCTTCGGTGAGATCGACAGAAAGTGCATCCTTTACACTGTCCATTAAAGAATTTTGTGCATTAACATCAGCCGATAATGAAATTAAGCCATCTAAAGTGCTTCCCTCTTGTGTAGTAGAGAGGTAAGTGGCTCGGTTTAGCTGTTCTTGAACAAATGAAAGATGAGGAAGGAATAATGTTTGAAGTGTCATTATGTCCATCCTGATCTTGTGTTCTTCATTCCTCAGTTCCAATTGTTGAGCCATGAGTTATTGTAGCTTAGTATAAAAATTTTGAATTGAATTGGGCTTGGGGGTCAACTTATTTGAGAGATCAGTGATCTCTTTCTCAATTGCTTCTGTTTTATTCTTAATGTCCTTAAGAAAAAAAGAAAATGTGTAGAGTTTCTGAAATAATGAAAGAATGTGCTTGATTTGAGGGGACAACTCAGCAATAAATTTGACAACTTTTACCTTGCCAACAATAATGGATTTCTATACTTCCTCTATCATTTTAGCAGTTAGCTCCTTGTCATTTAGTTTTCTCAAGTATTCGGATGCATCTACTCCAAATGTCTCAATCTGATTTAGGAGTTCATCCAATTGAATATGGATGGCTGCATCAGTTGATACTATAGCAGAAGGTAGCATATCTGATAGTAAGGTCTTTACCTTCTGAAGTACTATATTCTTCTTTTGTATGGCTAGTTGCTTCTCCTATTCGGCCTTTGCTTTGCACAGTTCACTAAATTCAATGAGTGCTTGTCCTTTCAATTTGGAGATGTCTACATTGGGCAACACTATCGGTTTTGATAAATCAATTTTGAAACTATGCATTTTCAACTTCTTTTCTTTACCTTTCATTGGGTGAACCAATACAATAGCTTGAGAGGCTTGAGGACCCTTGGTAGTTTGCTTGGTAGAGAAAACACTTTTGTTGGTTTCTTTAGCCTCGATAGTGTCCTTCGGTGTCTCAGTGCTTGGTGTCTCAGCTGTAACATTTTCTATGCTAGAAGGTGCTTGAGAGGTTTGTTCTTGTGAAGTGCCTTCTGCTGTAGATTTTTGACCATCGGTGCCTTCATCTGTATCCTTAGGAGCTTCAGTTGTAATAGGTTCATTGATTGGTGGGTAAGGCTGAACTTGTTCCAAAATAGATTCACTGGAGACAAGTTTTAAATAAGCATTTCCTTCTATCATTTCTTGTTCAGGTGCCTCTGCATCCATGATATCTTCATCTATTTGAATGGTGTTAGCAGGGTCTTTCTTGGTGACAACAGGCTCATGATCGGTGACATCGACTATTTCCAGTGTAGCTTGTTCACCAGCATTCTTTCTTCAAAAGATGTCCTTCCATTGCTCTTTTGTTTCCTTCTCCACTTCTATATACAGGCCATTCATAAATTTCAAGGCCTTTTGTTTTACTGTAAATTGTGTTTGGCTATTTGTCAGATGTTCTTTTATTTCATCAACCAACATATCAGGAAAGAGATTCACCAGACTTCTTTCTCTGATTTGTTTCTCTGAGTCTAGGGCATATTGCCATCTGGTCTCAATATGTGCATATAATTCCTTAGGAATAGAATTACATACTTCTAATGGGACCACTCAGAATTTTAGAAGTGTGCAAATGACAGCTTCTTCAATTTGCCTCTTTTCATCAGCAGATCTAGATTCATATTTGACAAATCTGAATCCACCAAATCCACCATATTCCTTCAGATTTTTACAAACATTTTCTACACTATGTACCTCTACCTTCTTGCTTTCCACAATCTGAAATTTATTTGCATCTTCAGATTCAGTATCACTTGACTCTTTTGGCAAAATGAATCTCCGAGTAGATTTCTTGTAAGTTCTAGTTATCTTAGGAAAGACAATAGTCTTTTGTTTCTTACTCGGTGATGCAGCAGATGGCCTTGTGTTAGGTCTCTTTGTTGGAGGGGTCGGTAGGGCCATTGAAGTGTCCTGTTTCTTTTCCTTCAATACTTTTCCCTTAGGCAATTCGGTGCTAAGTGTTATGGCTCCTTCTTGGGCTTCTGTCTCCTCTTCGGTGATGGCTAGAACTCCTTTAATAGGTGTGGAGGAAGACTCTTCTCCAAATTTCTCAATTAATGCCTTAATCATCTTTGTAGCTTTTCTTGTAGCCTTCGGTACTACAATGCTCATTTTTACTTTTTCCTTCACCTCTTCATAGGTTCCATACCTCAGCTCGGTAGTATGCCTTGGCAGTGATAGATAGGCATCAATTTTCTATTGTGTGATATCAAAATCAATCTCATAGCCCATTGGTGGCAAACATTGAGTCCTCGGTTCAACAGCATTCACATAACAGTAATCGGTGTCGACCTCAAAACATATTTCATGTTTCTATTTTTCTACCAGCTGTAGTGGAATCTGGTACCTATTATGTATTTTCTCTTGAAACTTGCTGAAGTAATCATCCATTATATCATTAAAGTTATCACCTAACTTCTTGATGATGTCATTGATCCGATGGGTGATTGGTTGGTGTAGTTCCCAAACAACTTTACCGACTGTTGGAAAAAACTTCTCAAAGTAGAAAAACATACATACAAGTAGTGATCCAAATTTTAGAGTATCAAGTTGTTCTTCTTCGGCTTCCTGATTGTGTTCAGATTTTCAAACAAGTTCTTCAACAATACTTTACACAAGTCAATTTTCATGCCTTTCTTAACAATTTTGTATGCTAAGTCCACTGTTGCACAAGGTACATTGTTTTCCCTTGCTGATTGGAAGAAACAATAACCAATTACTCTAATGGCAAATTTGAGTTCAGGATCAGTGACATTGTTCAACTTCAAACCTCTGCAAACAGATTCTACTCAAGTCAAACTGATCAATTCCTTTTGTGATATCATTTTTTGTGCTCGGGCGTGATCATAGATAGGATAACCAGTGATCAGATGAATGATTTCTTTAGTGATCTTAAATGGTTGCTCTTGTAGCCACATGAAATCATCATGCACTCAGCTTAGTACAAACTTGACCCATTGGGGTTTGAACACACGGGGATAGGTTAGGGCTTCAGTCAATCCCTTGATTTTGATATGCTCATACTTGCTATCCTTTTTACCATCTGTGCACAATTCATCATATGCATCTTTGATCTCAACATGACTGAGTTCCTCAACACAAGATTTTGTGAAGAATCTCACATCCTCGACTAACAAGACTCAATCCGGGATAAGTGAAAAGGCAGTTTTTTTATATGGTTCAAATGCAATTTTGGGAGTCAAAGAGTATTTTAGTGAGGGCTTCTCTACATTCTTGACAACAATGGGTTATTGGATCTTAGGTGCCACTTTGATTTCAGATAAAAATTGACATGGGAACCTTAGGGTTTGAGAACTTCACAAATGGAAGATGCTTCACACTCATTAGATAATAATAACTTAATGAGTTCGGTAAACTAGGTTAGCAATGTGATGAGATTTGATGTAAATAACTTATATTTTTCTTTGAAGATGGTTTGATCACGTTGATTTGCTCTGCTCTACTTCTCAAAAACTTGGTGAATGAAAATGACCACGAAAATACCTTTAAGTACTCAAAAAAACCTTATCAGGCTCTGTGCAAGTTAGATCAAAACATTAAATGCACTCGATTCTACTAAACTTTCTTTCCCCTTTTTTTGCGCTTTAACCGAGTAACCAAATTTCCTTCATATACCGACTTGACAGGCTTCTTGAATTCATTGACTTGATAGATTTCTTGTAAAGTTCTCCAAAACACTTTCATAGAATTTCAAACTTACTACTACATCTTACTATGCAGATTTTGTATTCAGTACATAATAAAATAGGAACTGTTTAAGATATAACCTTGTGAGAACGCAGTCCCTTCATACCTTTACTGATTAATTTGGAGTGGGAGCACCTTACTCGGTAGGTAAGGTGCTTTCTTTATTTGACACAATTTCCTTCTTTCTCCAAATCATCTTTAGTTTATCTTTTATTTCCTCAGTGTTTTCTCTAGGTTGATCTCTGCAATCTCCATCTAAGTGTCCAACTTTGTGACAATGAAAACATGCCATAACAAGATTTCTCCATGATCGTCGGTTATTTATTCCAAACCTTATAAAGTAGTTGGCACTTATATTTCCATATCTTCCACAACATTCACACCATATCCTTGTATTGTAATCCCATGGTACTATAGAATATTGTCGGTAAGGATCTGTGTGAGTTTGGTAACCTCTAGTATTTGCTTTGTGTGCAGACAACATGTGATTCTTTTTCTTAAACCAACACTTCTCGGTACTATGTCCATATCTATTGCAATTTTTACAAAACCCTTTGAATTTTGCCTTTTGATAATTGTTAACAGACTTTTTCCTACATTGATTACATGTGTGACCATATTTATTGCAATTGTAACAATAACCATTGGTCTTAGTGGTATTCGGTTGCTTACCTTTTCTGATTTGACATATGTTGGCAGTATGACCTTGATTTCCATAGTAGTAGCAAATAGGCTTCTTCCTTTTGATGTTATTCCTTTTACCAGCTTGTTTTGATGATTCTCCTCTCTCGGTAGTGCAGATTCCCTTCTCGGTAGAGTGTTTTCCTTGTAATCGAGTCCTCCTTCTTTGTTAGGTCTTCTAGTATTCAGTTTCTCATCCAACATCTTTGATGCTTCATAACTCTTCTTCAGTGTTTCCTTGGATTCCTTCTCTATTTCAAGTTCATTGCTCAACCTTGATACTTCAAGTTTCAAAGCTTGATTCTCATCATCTTTCAGATTTGCTTCATGATGTGCATAGCCTAGTTGATCTGTCATATTTTTATTGAATCCTAGTCAACCTTATGATTTCATCATCCTTGTCAGATACTAAAGCTTCAAGTTGTTGTTTCTCTATTTCTAGATCTCTTACTTTGTCCTCAGTTGTCCTTAGTGCATCAAGATTTTCAGTCATCTGTGTACTGAAATGTTCATGTTCTCTTTTCGTTGCTTTTAGTTGATCAGCCAGTGCTTTGTTCTTTTCTTTCAATTGTCAAATCATTTCTTCACTCTCTTTAGACATACTATTCTCAGATGATGTCTCAATTTGTTCTAGTAACTCTTGAGAGTCCTACAAATCATTAGATAATCTTCTTCTCACTTTCAGAGATTTTTGCATTTGCCTTTGCATGTCTACAATCATTTGATTAGCATGATCTAATTCTTCTTGCAGATAGACAATCCTCTGAGATTGTTTGTAGCCTTCCATTGGTAAGATCTTTCTCTTTAGGTAGTTAAACCCTTTTCCAAGATTCAAGCTCTGATACCAATTCTTAGGCCCAATATGGAAAGCTAATTTACTGAGAGGCGAGGTGTGAATCAGTACTTCAAATCCTTTTATCAACAATATCTTTACTGTTATGCATAAACCAAAAATTACTGTAACATAACATAAAGCTAAAACAAATAAGTAACAATCATACATGATTCACTCCATAAAACATATATTTTGGTTACACATAAACTCTTTCTTAGAGAGAAAAACTGTGGTGGGGATGGCACCCACAACTTCACTACTGCAATAATAAAGAGTGCTCGGTTAGAGCTACATTTAGCTATTTCTGATAGCATACCTTGTTAAGGAGTAACAAGATCAGTTAGATCTACCTTGCTTAAGGATTTTACAACACTATATAAATGTTGCACTTGGTTAGAGGATTTACAATTTATAGACTTGATTAGATTCTTTTACCCTGTTAAAGGTTTCCCTTACAACTTCAAAATATTACAATAAGACTTTACAAATATCTACAACTTTACATCTGAAATGCTGTAGCAGATTCTATATGCTCAAAATAAGATTACCTTGCCTATAGCATACCTCGGTAACTCATAAAGTAACTTGGTAAACCCTTCTGTTTACTCTGTTCTTTGACTATTCTCTGATAACCTTCTCGATGACCTCTATGTCTCTGTAATAGTCATAATACTCTGTGATTTCTCATGTATCACATAAGTCTTGCTACATACACATATGCACACACATTTCTCTCACTCACATATATCTCTAATTCACACGTCTCTAACCCTAAATTCATGTTGTATAAATAGACTTCTTATGTCGGTGATCTGATTCATTGCTTCGATCTTACAAACATGATTTCTTGAATAAATAACCATGCAAAATATTTCATTGGTAAGATGACCTCAAAATTATACAAAATCTATGTGTGCAATTTCCAATGTGATAACGGTTCTATGTGCCTCGATCTTGTAACACATTTTCATATGTGTGTCTAGGTTCAATGAATCTGGTAACACGTTTCACACAGTGTATATCAACTCGGTGTATTATCTTTACTACTCGGTAGACATGAAATAACACTCGATAGATAGCTTGGTGTATACTGGGCTCTGTGACTGCTTTCTTTTGTAACCGACTAGACTGTTCATACCGACTTCTCTGTGTGTACCGACTGCATGATTCAGTAATGCTAACCGACTAGAATATATAAAATGACTTTGGATATAAAAGTAATTGCAATTTGATAAGTAGTAACAATCTCAGCTTTTGACATTAGTTGAGATGTTTGACAAAACTACTTTCAAAGTCATTACTCAAAAATTTGTATACTTTACAAAATTTGACTAAACATATAGTATATACATTAGTCAATGAAATAGTATAATCAAATATACTCCCCTTATTAATATGCTATTCAATACTCTGATTATGTGTGCTCAGTGATCAATACTCTATAATCACTGTTCTTTCCTTTGTTCAATACTCTTGGATACTCTGCTTATTCTGCTCAGTATACTCCCACTGTATACTATACTCCGGTTGTTTGATACTTTGAATACTATACACGCTTGATGATATTTACTCTGATATACTCTGATATACTCCCATTTTTTGACAAACATCAAAATTTAGTTACCATTTGGAGGTGGCGACTGATCAAAAATGGATTTGTACTTTGTCTTGGCTTCGGTGAGAGCAACAGAAAGTGCATCGTTTACACTTTCCATTAAAGAATTTTGTGCATTAATATCAGCCAATAATGAAATTAAGCCATCTAAAGTGCTTCCCTCTTGTGTAGTAGAGAGGTAAGTGGCTCGGTTTATCTATTCTTGAATAGATGAAAGATGAGGAAGGAATAATGTTTGAAGTGTCATTATGTCCATCCTGATCTTGTGTTCTTCATTCCTCAGTTCCAATTGTTGAGCCATGAGCTGTTGCAGCTTAGTATAAAAATTCTGAACTGAATTGTGCTTGGGGGTCAACTTATTTGAGAGATCTGTGATCTCTTTCTCAATTACTTCTATTTTATTCTTATTGTCCTTAAGAAATAAAGAAAATGTGCAGAGTTTCTGAAATAATGAAAGAATGTGCTTGAGTTGAGGGGACAACTCAGCAATAAATTTGACAAGTTTTACCTTGCCAACAACAATGGATTTCTGTACTTCCTCTATCATTTTAGTAGTTAGCTCCTTGTCTTTTAGTTTGCTCAAGTATTCAGATGCATCTACTCCAGATGTCTCAATCTGATTTAGGAGTTCATCCAAATGAATATGGATGGCTGCATCGGTTGATACTGTAGCAGAAGGTAGCATATCTGATAGTAAGGTCTTTACCTTCTGAAGTAATTTATTCTTCTTGTGTATGGCCAGTTGCTTCTCCTATTCGGCCTTTGCTTTGCACAGTTCACCAAATTTAGTGAGTGGTTGTCCTTTCAATTTGGAGATGTCTACATTGGGCAACATTGTCAGTTTTGATAAATCAATTTTGAAACTATGCTTTTTCAACTTCTTTTCTTTACCTTTCACCGGGTGAACCACTACAATAGCTTGAGAGGCTTGAGGACCCTTGGTAGGTTGCTTGGTAGAGACAACACTTTTGTCACTTTCTTTAGCCTCGGTAGTGTCCTTTGGTCTCTCGGTGCTTGGTGTCTCAGCTATAACATTTTCTGTGCTAGAAGTTGCTTGAGAGGTTTGTTCTTGTGAATTACCTTCTACTGTAGACTTTGACCTTCGGTGCTTTCATCTGTATCCTGAGAAGCTTCAGTTGTAGCAAGTTAATTGATCGGTGGGTAAGGCTGAACTTGTTCCAAAATAGATTCACTAGAGACAAGTTTTGCATAAGCATTGCCTTCTATCATTTCTTGTTCAGGTGCCTCTACATCCATGATATCTCAGAATTTTAGAAGTGTGCAAATGACAGCTTCTTCAATTTGCCTCTTTTCATCAGCAGATCTGGATTCATATTTGACAAATCTGAATCCACCAAATCCACCATATTCCTTCAGATTTTTACAAACATTTTCTACACTATGTACCTCTACCTTCTTGCTTTCCACAATCTGAAATTTATTTGCATCTTCAGATTCGGTATCACTCGACTCTTTTGGCAAAATGAATCTCCGAGTAGATTTCTTGTAAGTTCTAGTTACCTTACGAACCACAATAGTCTTTTGTTTCTTACTCGGTGATGCAGTAGATGCCCTTGTGTTAGGTCTCTTTGTTGGAGGGGTCGGTAGGGCCATTAAAGTGTCCTATTTATTTCCCGTCAATACTTTTCCCTTAGGCAATTCAGTGCTAAGTGTTATGGCTGCTTCTTGGGCTTCTGTCTCCTCTTCGATGATGGCTAGAACTCCTTTAATAGGTGTGGAGGAAGACTCTTCTCCAAATTTTTCAGTTAATGCCTTAATCATCTTTGTAGCTTTTCTTGTAACCTTCGGTACTACAATGCTCATTTTTACTTTTTCCTTCACCTCTTCATAGGTTCCATACCTCAACTCAGTAGTACACCTTGGTAGTGATAGATAGGCATCAATTTGTTGTTGTGTGATATCAAAATCAATCTCATAACCCATTGGTGTCAAAGATTGAGTCCTCAGTTCAACAACATTCAGATAACAGTAATCGGTGTCGACCTCAAAACATATTTCATCTTTGTATTTTTCTACCAGCTGTGGTGGAATCCAGTACCTGTTATGCATTTTCTCTTGAAACTTGCTGAAGTAATCATCCATTATATCATTAAAGTTATCACCTAACTTCTTGATGAAGTCATTGATCTAATGGGTGATTGGTTTGTGTAGTTCCCAGACAACTTTACCGACTGTTGGAAAAAACTTCTCAAAGCAGAAAAACATACATACAAGTAGTGATCCCAATTTTAGAGTATTTGTCGAGTTGTTCTTCTCCGGCTTCCTGATTGTGTTCATATTTTCAAACAAGTTCTTCAACAATACTTCACACAAGTCAATTTTCATGCCTTTCTTAACAATTTTGTATGCTAAGTCCACTGCTGCACAGGGTACACTATTTTCCCTTGCCGATTGCAAGAAACAGTAACCAATTACTCTAATGGCAAATTTTAGTTCAGGATCAGTGACATTGTTCAACTTTAGACCGCTACAATCAGATTCTACTGGAATCAAACTGATCAATTCCTCTTGTGATATCATTTTTTGTGCTCGGGCATGATCATACATAGGATAACCAGTGATCAGATGAATGATTTCTTTAGTGATCTTAAATGGTTGCTCTTGTAGCCACATGAAATCATCATGCACTCGGCTTAGTACAAACTTGACCCACTGGGGTTTGAACACATGAGGATAGGTTAGGGCTTTAGTCAATCCCTTGATTTTGATATGCTCATACTTGCTATCCATTTTACCATCTATGCACAATTCATCATATGCATCTTTGATCTCAACATGACCGAGTTCTTCAACATGACATTTTGTGAAGAATCTCACATCCTCGACTAACAAGACTCAATCCAGGATGAGTGAAAAGGCAGTTTTGTCATCAGGTTCAAATGCAATTTTGGGAGTCAAAGAGTATTTTAGTGAGGGCTTCTCTACATTCTTGACAATAATGGGTTCTTGGATCTTAGGTGCCATTTTGATTTTAGATAAAAATTGACACAGGAACCTTAGGGTTTGAGAACTTAACAAATGGCAAACACTTCACACTCAGCAAATAATAATAACTTAATGAGTTCGGTAAACCAGCTTAGCAATGCAATGAGATTTGATGTAACTACCTTAGATTTTGCTTTGAAGATGGTTTGATTGCCTTGATTTGCTCTGCTCTGCTTCTCGAAAACTTGGTGAATGAAATTGACTGTAAAAATACCTTTAAGTACTCAGAAATACCTTATCGGGCTCCATGCAAGTTAGGTCAAATCATTAAATGTAGTTGGTTCTACTTAATTTTCTTTCCCTTTTTTTGGTGCTTTAACTGAGTAAACAAATTTTCTTGATATACCGACTTGACAGTCTTCTTGAATTCACCGACTTGACAGATTTCCTGCAAAGTGCTCCAAAAGACTTTGATATAATTTCAAACTTACTACTACATCTTACTATGTAGATTTTGTATTCAGTACATAATAAAATAGGAACTGTTTAAGATATAACCTTGTGAGAATGCAGTCCCTTCATACCTTTACCAATTAATTTGGAGTGGGAGAACCGAACTCGGTAGGTAAGGTGCTTTCTTTATTTGACACAATTTCCTTCTTTCTCCAAATCATCTTTAATTTCTCTTTTATTTCCTCAGTGTTTTCTCTAGGTTGATCTTTGCAATCTCCATCCAAGTGTCCAACTTTGTGACAATGAAAACATGTCATACCAGGATTTCTCCATGATCTTCGGTTATTCATTCCAAACCTTATAAAGCAGTTGGCACGTATATGTCCATATCTTCCACAACATTCACACCATATCCTTGTATTCTAATCCCATGGTACTACAAAATATTGTCGATAAGGATCTGTGTGAGTTTGGTAACCTCTATGTCTGTGCTGTCATTGTCATTGTTCTGGTTTGCGCGTCATAGACCATGTTCCGGGCATTGTACTGCGTGTTCTTTCTAGAAAATCCCTGGGCATATTCACTACCACTGCAGTCTCTACTGGTACCCCTAGCCACCATCTGTAACTGGCAACTCTTGTCGGCCATCTTAGCCATGTGGCCCCCGCCTCCCCATTGACAACCTTACCATCGCTGGACTCCCGACCCCTCGGCCACCGCTGCCGCAGACCCTGCTGCCAACCGGTATCCTACAGCTGCTGACCCTCTGGCCATGTGATGATTCATGCAAAATTTTCCTAGTCTGCAACCTTTGCCATGTCATCAGACACCTCTGCCTACTGTACTGCCACATCACTTGCTCCGTCAACATTGCCACGTCAGCAAATGATGTCATCATCCATACAACAGGCAAGGGGAATGACAATCTGGTGATGGTCAGACGGGTGTCAATTTTAAGCCTATCATTTGCTGATGTCAGTGAGATGTCAGCAGTATTTTGAAATTTTTTTAACCCCCTCTCATTGAGCTTTTGATTTTTGCAGTTCAACTTTGGAAGGCCATATCTTGCTCATTTTTGCTTCTTTTTTGGCGCAATTTTTTTTGAAATGGGATAGAATTTTGTGCTCTTTGCAATGGTTGAAGAATTTTCTGATTTTGATGGATGTGGTTTTCAGAAATTGAAGATCTTCATGACTGTACCTATCCAATCCTGGATTTTGCAACTTCAGAGGCTTCGTTAGGGGTCATACGACCTCCTTTTTAGGTGCCATTTTTTTTGAAAATTCATATTTTTTCTTCTACTTTCATAATCTGCCATTTCTTTGCAGTGATTTTAAGTAGAAATTGCACTTTCAGTATTTGGCCATTCTTGGCATATTTGGTACTTGTGTTTCTCTTGGATCTCAATTTAGATCACTAGCAGTATTTCTTGAAGTCTCTTATATCTCATTTCGAGAAGTTGTAAATTGAAATCAGAAGTCCACTTTGCCTTGTTTTGCAAGTGGCCCATTGTATATGCACTAAGTATAAAGTGTCAAATCACCATTTTGGGGGGTGTTCTTGATTGAGTATTTTGGGGGAGTGTCTTGTGTGATTGTGCCTCTCCTTATCTTGTATTTTTTCATTTTGGTGCCATGGGTTCTCCTAAATTTCCGCTTTTAACTCCTCATAATTATGCATCATGGAAGATTAAGGCACGGAGTAAACTAATAGAAAAAAGACTCATTCATTATGTAAATGAAACTATTATAGCACCACTAGATCCTAAGGATGATCTTAATTCTCAAATTGAATGGCTTACTAATAATGCTATGGCACTTGGAACTCTTAGAAAGTATGTATCAGATGACCTATTTTTGACATTGATAAGTGTACCATAATTAAAGAGGCTTGGGATATTTTTTAGAAATTGTATGGTCAAGTTGATGAGATTAAGGGCTACAAACTTGATAGTGAACTCACAACTTTGGATCCCAAGGATTTTGATACAATCCAAGATTATGTCACAAAAGCAATTGAGCTAAGATCAAAGCTAAAGGATTGTGGAATTGACAAAAAGGATGCTAAATTGGTTTAGAACTTGTTGGACAAGCTTCCTTCAGAGTATGCAACCTTTGTAACTAGCTTTCACACTCATAGGTTAGCTCAAGATTCCTCATACACTTCTCCCTCATTTGATTCATTCATGGAGATGTTGATACTTGAGCAATCTAAGTTGACCAAGTTGGGGGTTCTCAAATCTTCAAAGTCACAAGCTTTGGTGGCTAATAAAGGGAATCAAAGCAATCAAGGAAAAGGAAAGAATCAAAGGCAACCTGAGTCAAAACCACAACAAGATGGAGCAGAATCTTCCTCTCCACAACAAGTTCATTCACCATTCTCACCTAAGAGGAAATCGTATAAGGACAATCTTTTTTGTGGATATTAGAAGAAGTCGGGACATGATGAACATCATTGTTATAAGAAAGATATTGATGAGTTGGAGAATCTTGTTGAGAAGAACAAAATCAACTCACCTTCCAGAATGTCTACATCAACTTCTTCTTCAAAGGATAATGATAATGGAAAGGATCACTCTTTTTGGACATATAAAGGAAAGGGACAAGCTCTTTGTGCTACTATAAGTCATGATTCAGGGAGATGGCTTCTAGATTCAGGGGCTTCTCATCATACATACATTTGAGTCTTGCCACATGCCACAAATTTTGATGGGAAATCATACATACATGGATGTGACTAGGAAAGGATCTATTGCCATTTGGGATAACTCCTTCAATTATGTGTTGTGTGTACCCCACTTGACAAATAATCTTATTTCCATCTATCAAATCACACATGGGGCAACTAGGAAAACTGTGGAGTTCACACCTGATTTAGTTATCATTAGAGACTTGGAGACTGGAGCCATCATGGCAACTGGGGTGGTTGATCATGCATCTCGATTGTACTCTTTTTCACATTTTGGTCCTATTGATGAGGTTGATTCTTCGTATGTTGATGATTTAGATTTTTAGCAGAACTTTGGGTACATGAACTTGCAGATTCTCACATGTGACCCCGTTCTTGAACCTTCCATTAAATCTCCTCCTTTTGATATCATACCATCCACTTCAGCATGTCTCTTCACTAGATAGAAGCACCCAACTCTGGGATCCAGCACCCACTCATCTTCATCTTTGTTCAATAACTTCTTCTTGGCTCTAACCAAGCTTTGATACCAATTGTTAATTAATCAAGAGCACATAAAAAAATTCAAAACACAATAAAAAATAATAAACAAGATGAAGGGATGAAACACAAGATTAATAGTAGTTCACCATATAAGCTACATCCACTTTCAAGCATAGTAATATCTCTTATTTACTATTTTCAGATGATTGCATACATCACTAGCTTTCTCTTTATAAACAATTATAACAATATTATGTCAAATTTGAAGAGCCAAAGGTTATTGGACAGAAACAAGGTGACTATTGGGTTTCACATTCAACATACTTTATGCATCTGGTGGTGAAGGAGTAGCCTTCTCCAACGAAAACCTGATCGACTTCCTTTTACTGTATGTTTGTCACTTTTTACTTAGATATCTCTACACATTAGATTTTTTCTAAACATAGTGAATTGTTTATCTTATCTGTTTGTTTTAGAAGCCCTTTTAGTTTGTCTCCATTAATGGACTTCCTCTTTACTAACCTACTTGAGATAACCCAAATTATAAACTTTACCATCTATTATTACAAAGAGCATCTCAGCTGCAACTTATGGATAAGAAAAGAAAACATATATATATAATTTTAAAATATGGGTTTAACAATAATCCATCACCTTTTTTCAATTACAAAACTTGTGCAGCTTGAAATATAAATCATATAAAATTAATTAAATCCAGTGTAGAAGCTTGATTGCCACCCTTTCACCTTACATTTAGGTTGAAATAATAAAATACTAGAAAACTTTATATCTGTACATGGAGGAAGACATTGCCAAAATCCTTCCTTTAAATTACATGCTATTCCTTCTAGAAATTTACCATTTTGCTTGATAAAACACAAACAATCTCCCACAACAACAAAGTTATCATAACTTATCTCAAAACAGAGAGGGAGAGACATTGCAAACTCTCTCCACTTCCAAAGCATCTGATCTTTGTCATCCTGAAAAAACCCAAAGATAATCATACCCTTTAAGGAATTCTTCATCATTACTAAGCTACAAGAGATATCTCAGATTGTAAACTTTATCATATATTAATACAGATAGTAGCTCAACTGCAGCTTATAGATCAAAAACAAAACACCTTATATATAATTTTAAAATATATGCTTTATCATTACAATAATCCATCACTTTATTCAGTTAAAAAAGCCTATGCCATTTGAAATATAAATCATATAAAATTACTAAAAACTAGTCCAAAAACTTGACTGCCACCCTTTCACATTAACTTGAGGTTGAAATGACAAAATCCCATAAAACTGTATATCTGTACATTGAGAAAGACATTGCCAAAATCCTTCCTTTACATTATATGCTACTACTTCTAGAAATTTACCATTTCGCCTGATAAAACACAAATAATATCCCATAACAACAAAGTTCTCATAACTTATCTCAAAACAGTGAGGGAGAGATGTTGTAGATTGCCTCCACTTCCAAACCAACTGATCTTTGCCATCCTAAAAAATCTGGAAGATAATCATACCCTTTAAGGAATCCTTCATCATTACTAAGCTACTGGAGATATCCCAGACTGTAAACTTTATCATAAATTAATATAGATAGGAGCTCAACTGTAGCTTATAGATCAAAAACAAAACACCATATATATAATTTAAAAATCTATGTTTCATCATTACAATAATCCATCACTTTATTCAGGTAAAAAAGCCTATGCCATTTGAAATATAAATCATATAAAATTACTAAAAACTAGTCCAGAAGCTTGACTGCCACCCTTTCACCTTAACTTTAGGTTGAAATGAGAAAGTCCTAGAAAACTTCATATCTATACATGGAGAAAGAGGTTGCCAAAATCCTCCCTTTAAATTATATGCTATTCCTTCTAGAAATTTACAATTTCACCTAATAAAACAAATAATCTCCCACAACAACAAAATTTTCATAGCTTATCTCAAAATAGTGAGGGAGAAACATTGCAAACTCTCTCCACTTCCAAAGCAACTAAACTTTGTCATCCTGAAAAAACTCCAAGATAATCATACCCTTTAGTGAATCCTTCATCATTATTACCAGTGGAACGAACAACCCATATGCACCCATGAATAATCTATACATATTATCATCTTCAAGAATGCAGCAGCGTAATGCAGCTATTCTTATAGGATTAGTGGAAGCACCTTCAATGTTGTACCCCACAATAGTTATTGGCAGTTGTGCATCAAAGAAAAGAACATTGTTGCACACAACCATTGTATATGGATATATTTCAAAGTTGTTTCTCTCTAAGAAATCAAACTTAATCCTCCACGAATCTTGAAAATGATGATAGACTCAGATGGAAATTTATTCTAAGTACAACCCCGATTATCATCCCTTTCATGTCATTTTCTATTTGTGCATAATCTTTCATAAGCGGATTGCGAACATAGAACTTGAAATCTAGATTTTTTAGTAAAAGCAGCCCCAACTCTGCACTTGAAAACATGTAAACACTAAAATTGTTTGCGACAGGAGTTGGGAGGAAAGAGAGAGAGATTGGTGTGTGGAAAAGTAGTAGGCCATACAATAGTATTGAGCACAGAGAAGCAGCCATGGGTTGTATTTGGGCAATGAGGACACAAAAGCATGTGAGGACAAAATAAAATTCCATTCTTTGCAAACAAGACGAGAGTGGTAGATTGCTAGCAATGGAATTTTTGAAAATATACATTCCATTATATGTTGAGGCAACTCAGAAAAATCCAACTGCTCTCCCTCCCCTTCCACTCCACAAATAAAATCTCCATCCATTATTTTCACAGTTCCAATGCTTCCAAGCTTGTATGTTATTTATTTTCTATCCATGATAACTCCCTCTTATATAGTTGTTTGATAAGGGAGTTGTTGTTAAATGATATTAGGCTAAGAACAACCAACATGTAGAAGAAAAATAGATTAATGGGGAAGAAGGTGAATGCATCATGTTTTAGTTTTCATGGAGGTGTTATTTTATTATTCTAAATAAAATAAACCTTTGCCAATTGTCTCTAGTTAGATTCACAACATTTTGCATGGATGACTTTTTTACCAATGATTCTCTTCACAAAAGTTGAAACGTGTCATATTTCATGCAGTCGTTTGCATGTCAAATTGTTTCAAAAATGAATTTTGATGTCATTGTAGTGTTGGCATTTTTTATGTTTATGTTGTGATTGTCATTGATGGACACACACTTGTATTGAGATCCCCTTTATATGTATGAGCTAGGGCTCAACCGGTATTTGTTCCAACCAGTATGTTGTATTCTAGTCTTTAGGCTATTGGTGATTTTGCAGAATGTGTTTCTCAGTCTAAAGCAGCATCTCGACCCCAAGCAGTTCGTAGATCCCAAGCAGTATGAGGGAGCAAAGTGGCACAACACATTCTTACCAGTCTTCATTTTTGTCAAACCGACAACCGGTATTTTGTATGAACCGGTAATACTCTGTGATGAGTTACCAATCCACTGATTGTTTGACGGTGCTGACACATTGACGGTGCTTTTTGTGTCATGTTACTGAGTATGTCTAGATTCATTGAACCTAGGAAATTGTAATGTAATCCTATTGGACTGACATGAGATCAGATTCCTTTAAAAGGACATCATGTCTAGGGTTTTAGGTTGTTGCTGAAAGGGTTAATGTCATGCTAGGGTTTAAGGTGGTTGTTGAGTTGTTGGAAGAATGATCTTATCTAAGAAGATCAAGTTGTAACTAAGAGAGATAGAGAAGACTGAAGTAATGCTGGAATGCATTAACTGTGAGAAATACTGGATCTAACCAAGTAGTTTGTGCTATTAGATAGATCAAACACTTGTTGATTACTCACATCTTTGACAAGTCTATAACCCTTAACTGGGTAGGCCTCAAAGCCTTTGTAAAATCCTCTAACAAGGTGGTTCACTTTTGTGAATCTAAAATCCTCTAACAAGGTAGTCTTTAATCGAACTTATCTCCTAACAGAGATTGAGATTCCTAACAGGATCTGTTCTCGTGAAGAACATTGTAAGACCTTAACCGGTCTAGTTTCTATTCTGCAGATAGTGACTTGTGAGTTCCATCTCACCGTGGTTTTTCCCAATTGGGTTTCCACATCAAATATCTTGTGTTTTGGTTGTATTGTTTTTGTGGGTGAATGATTTATTTGTATTTTGGTTTGCATGTATGGTAACTGATCTATCTGTTAAACTACTTTACCCGTTTATCTTTAGACTGTGTACGTGTTTTAGTGCAAAGATTTTTGGCATACTAATTCACCCCCCCCTCTTAGTATTCATCAGTTAGTATTAGAGCCTACCTTTTTATAAGTTTAACCACTTGGAAAGAGATATGGGGAAATACACCATGAGGGAACTTACTCAATGTCTCACTCAGTCTGAGCAAGCCTATGATGATCTTATGGTCAAATACAAGGCATCTCAAGAAAAAAGGAGAGAACATGCAGAAAAGCTGATGGAGCTATCTGAAAGTAGTTCTGAAGATGAAGCTAATATGGAAGCCATGATAGCAGAAGTAAATAAGTTGAATGAATCAAACTCCAACCTGAGAAAGGAGTTGTAAGGATTGACTATTTGGTTTAGTCAAGAGCTTGAGAATCGTAGGAAAGCTGAAGATCGGATAAAGGATAGAGATCATGAGATCTCCAAGTTGAAACAAGAGATTAGTGCACTGACTACTCACCTTCATGAGAGCAGAATGGAAAAGGAAGATATGCAAGGTGAACTGAACATAGCCATCTTTGAAAATGCGAGTCTAATGGAGACAAATACTGCTATTTCTAAAGAACTCGCTAAGTCAAAGGAAATACTTGCTAAGTTTGGCAAAAGTACTGTCAAGCTAGAGCAAAAGCTTAAGTCATCTAGACTGGGAAAGAATACCAATGGTCTTGGTTTCTCTAGACATGAGGAAGGAGAATCCTAAGGAACAAATGCTGAAGCATCAAAGAAGAAACTGACACTCAAAAGAAAAGGTAAGGAAAAATTCAAATCTGTTTGCTTTAACTGTCTTAAAGAAGGACACACTGCCAATGTATGTAGGAAAAAAGCCTACAATAATTTTCCATATTTTATCAACAATGTACCTAGCTCCAACAAGTTCAATGGTCATTGTTATGCATGCAACAAGTTTGGTGTCATGCCCAACATTTGGGCACGAACGGAAATTTTTTTTTTTTTGTTAAAATACTTACTAATTAACGACTTAATTTAAATGATGCAATCTAGTGCGATTAACTTAAATAAATAATGCATTTTGGATTAGGTCATAACTATATTTGTGTAATTCACCTATATAACTCAATTTAGGTAGAGATGATAACTAAGTTATCAATGAACTAAAATTTCTCCCAAAACGAAAGTTCACTAAGCTTCCTTAATAAATAATTACATTTCAAAAATGGCGAATTAATCTCGATTATAAACGTATTTAAATTTATCTTATCATCCTTAATCCACTAGAGTTCTGAGTCTCAATTATCCTCGCAATTTATAAACATTTTATTGAAGTACATTTCCCCGGAATTTAAAATACCCCTTTTTTTTTTTTTTAAATCTAAACTACTTAAGAATTAAAATCCCTCTTATAAAGTTACTTCTACATTCATTAGTAATTTTAAGAGGGGAAAATAACATTACTTAATCCTAAGATCAAATGTTTGAACCCAATTTATTAAAGAAGTTAAACCCCCTCAATAAATTAAACCCTCTTATACATTTGTCAAATATTGCAAACTTAGTTTAACAAAATACAAATTTAATTCCTATTACTTATCATTTTAGAGACTACTTTTATACACACATATATATATATATGTATATATATATATATATACATATATATATATATATATATATATATATATGTTTTATATAATCATGTATTTTTTTTTTTTTAGTAGTAAACCTCATGTATGAGAACTTTTTTGATTATAACCCATAACTCACTTGTTTATTTAAATCATGGGAATGTTGCCCTAATTCGAACTCTCTACTAACAACCCTAACACACTTTTTTTTTTTTTTATTGATTTTCTTTTGGTGCTGTGAGTGTGTGCGGTGAGGAAGGGGCAGCGGCCTGAGAGGCTTCGCGCAGGGCCGAACGAGCCAAACCCCTTTCCACCCTCTTTTTTTTTATGGTGCGTTGCATTGGTTATCGGCGGAGGAAGGGACGAACCGGGCGGTGATCGCTAGACCTTAACACTGCTGTAGCGGGGAAGCAAAGGGGAGGCGGGGGTGCGGGAGGCACCGCAGCGCGGGGCACCGCCGCTGCGGACGGCGCCGCCGCAGGCTGCGGCGTCGCCGCAAGCTGCGGCCGCCGCCGCCCGGCGCTACGGCCCGCAATAACCTAGCCCCTTCGTTTGCTGTTAGATGTTTTTTTCTCTCGCAGGCTTTTTAAAAAACGTTTTTTTTTTTTTTGTTTAAATGTAAATACCAATATATATATATATATATATCTAGGGTTAAATGAATACAGTTTACAATATTCCAGTTTTGACAGATTCTTTACTAAAAGAATATATATATATATATAGGGTTAAATGAATACAGTTTACAATATTCCAGTTTTGGCAGATTCTTTACTAAAAGAATATATATATATATATATATATATATATATATATATATATATATATATATTCTTACAGACTTAACATGAAACACTTTTCTCCCTATTAGCATTCTGCAGTAATATTTAATTTGGTAAATGTATATTTTTTTTCTTAAGAGAAAGAGAACAGATTTTTTTCGTTTTAAAACAGCATACTAGAAAATAGTTAATGAGATAAATGTTCAAATGAGTATATGTATTGCTGTTTGCTCTTTACCATTATTTTTATTTTTATATTCTTTTTAACTATAACTCATATAGACTCTTTATGGGTAACAAAATAACCTTAACTCTAAATGCAATATTTCCTTTTCTTGTAATAAAATACTAAAACTAATTGCTAAATGTATTTTTTTTTGAAAGAAATAAACTATTATAACAAGTTTTATTTTCTGCAATAAACAGCAAATAAAAGACTGTTTTTAATTAAATATACAGCAACCTAGTTTCATCTATTTGCAGAATACATGTAAAATGAAATGCATCTACTTTTCCTTCTTGTTAAACATAAAAATTTCCATACAATCTAATACACTATTTCTTTCATTGGCAACTAACTAAAATAGGAAAACATCAAGTATTTCATTTTCTTTTGCAAAACTACCAAGTAGGGAAAAACATGATTATTCATTGACAAATATAAATACAAAATTGGTAAGGATACAAATGGGATGAAATCCCTACAATGCTTCTTTTTTTTCCTACATAGTAACTTGAGAATATTACAACACCTTCTTTTCTTGAAAACAAATGCTACAAATGCTCACATTTCTTCTTTTATTCTACTACAACATTTGATCTATCATTTTCTCTTTTTCTTAAAAACACTTTTCTGCAACACAAAACAGCAACATAATCCTTTAACTCTTCTTTTCCCATTTTCATGCAACCTGCAATAAAAACACATTTTTTTTTGACCATGGGAAGCTCACCTCCCAGCCTAGGCTTACTAGAAGCCACCCCCGAGCTTGGAGAACCCAACACTAGACGGGTTACAAACATGCAAACCCCACAACAAAACATAGGAACACATTTTCATTCAAATATCCCTTCCCAAGCTACACATTCACCACTTTCATGGTGACTCTTCCATGGGTGGAAGTGGACCAAGTACCAATGGGGAGAATGCATGCCAAAACAATACAACATAAGCCACCTCATGGCAACACAAATGCAACCAAAAATACTTCCTCATTCCTTATGCCCCCCAAAAAAAGGCTCAAGGCCATATTTACTCCCCTTATGACCCCCAAATGCATACACAAGGCTATGCATCAAGGGTCACCAAGGACACCCTTGAGAACACTCTCCACAAGGAGAGCCTCTCACCCATGGCTGTCATACTCCTTCCACCCCAAGATCTCCCTACCCTCCCAAGGGTAGAAGATCTTGGACACTCCCAAAAAACAACAAGAAACACAAACAATCACATAGAAAAGAAAGCTACACATTTTAACTTCAACAAAACTTCATAAAACACATTCTTACAAGCAACTCTTTTCCTTTACAAACAACATAACTAACACTTACAACATAACAAGAGAAGGTAAGAGGTAACCAACCTTATTCTGCCAATAGGTTTGCTAATTTAGTTGGGGATGAGCTGCCCAATTCCCACTATCTTTTCTCCAAATTCCACCAAAAGTGCTAAACTCCTACTAATTTTTTTCAAAAAAAACAAGCATAATCTCCAAGAAAGGAGAGTGGGTGATTACTCACTAAGTTTCCAAATTCTTGCCTAAGAAGGCCTCTCACACACTTCCCAACCCCTTGGGTGAGGTGTGAGTTCCCATTGGTTGCCCTTCCCAAACTCTTACACATTACCAAAAGTGGAAAGGGAAAAGGTGGAAGAAGATGGGGAAGAGAGTCTAACTTCTAAAAGGAAGGTTCTCTATCCTAGGAAGAATTTTCTAAGTTGAATTTTCGTGCATCTTGGAATTATCACTTTTTGAAGTGACTAAATAGTCACATGGGAGAAGCCACATGTTTCAAAACACCCCTAACCCATAGGTATACCCTTTGGACCTTTGGAAAAGCCTAAAAACTTACCCTAGGAGTCCATTAAACCCTTTGGAAACCCCACTGAAGTTTACCTACGGGTCAAGCTTGAGTTGACCACTCCCAAGACTCCCTACCCAAGGTAGATTTGGGACCACACTCATGTTTTTGAATGGCTTTGGTAGAAACAAAACTCCCTCCAAGAGACAAGTCAAAATCAATGACACTTAATCAGCACATGTGTCAAGTGACACAACAAAAATACAATATAAAAATCACACATGGAATTTGTCTCTTGAAGGATTACACATATACATATAAATTAAATTTTACACTCAAGCAGTATACACATCACAAATAAAATACATTACAAGGGGGGGGGGGGGGGTGTTGTCTCTCCAAATAGACAACTCCCGGCTTAACAAACGCACATTGGTCTAGGCTTGATTCTCCATTAAATTCCATGGTCACATGGATAATTTTCCTGCGCATCTCAATTAACACATTAGTAATTCCAAATAATCACATTTATACATAATCAAATACATGGATTCCATTACACATCAAACACTCTCACATTAGGCAACAGTAATTCAATATCTCATTTGTTTCAAATTCAATTTCACATAAGCAATTAACATAATTTCCCAAAATTGAACTATTCATAAATATGCATCATTTTTCTATCATCAAAATGAAATCCTGCAAATTTCCAATAACGACATTCACCATCATAATGTAATTCTATTCTAGTAACATATCTAAAGTTTCATAATCATCATGCATGAAATAAAACATCAACATATGTCAGTGTGATCCAAATTATGGAATCATATAAGTTCTAAGTCCATAAAGCAATAAATAAAGCATCCATAATAGTCTCAATATGCAAATAACTGAAAATGTCAAACTGAATTGGGGTAGGGCCTCACATTTGGGCATAGAGCATTTGAATGCAGGTCTATGATGGATAACACTGGAAGATATCCTCAAAGGACCCAAGGAACTGGTCCTGAACCTTTTGTGAATCGGAACCACAACTGGTTTAATGTCTTAAATCATCAGTCAAGAAGTGGTGGCTATCAACCGGAAACTAGATGGAGAGAAAATTGTTGGATTTGTCATGGACATAGACACACTACAGCTACATGCAAAAGGAAGAATGGAAATATGAACAATGGACCCTGGAGAGCACCTGGATTGGTTTTCTATCACTGCAATAAACTGGGTCACATTGCAAGATTCTGTAGAAGCAGAAAGAGTATATCTGATGATATACCAGTCAATCAGAAAGGAGAAATTGATGTTGAAAAAGTTCAAGCAGACATTAACAAAACCTAGAGGAAGAAACCAACAATGTTGGAAGAGGAACCGGTTTCTGCACCTCATGTGGAAATATCGGAACCAGCAAACTAAGCTCCAAAGAAGGCTTAGGGGGAGCAAACGATGAAATGTTTTCGAACCCCCAGTTTACATCGGTAAAAGACCTTAACCAGTATGCGATACCTGTCGCTTGACAAAAGACCAGAAATGGTAAAAAGGAAAATTAGGGTTTACGCCCTAATAGAAGAGCATTAATGGCGGTAGGTGAGAGACATGTATAAAAGCCTATTTTAAATCATTTCTCACTATCTATTTTTGAGCGAAGAAAAGTTTTCAAGTGCAAAGCGAAGAAAAGGCGAATTGAGCTAAGATTTCAAGAAATTGATAAACCTTGAAGAAGATTCAAATTCAATCTGCAAGCAGTCGTGGAGATCACAAAGCGGTGATTTCGCAACCGATAGAGAGTGGAGTGAAGCAGAATCAGGAAGCCCTTAATTTGCGTTTGAAAGGTATTTTTCATGTTCTTGAAATACTCTATAATAGCTTCCGCATCTCATACCAGTTCGAGTACATCCATTGAGTCAAAAAGTTTTATTCAGAGGAAGTCCAAATATAATGCCTTATCACAAGTTCCGGCTAGAGTCATAGTTGAAGAGGGAATTTTTGATTATATTGATTGCAAAATAGAAGACCTAGGGTCTTTAGCTATTCACACCCAGTTAGGTCTATTTTGTGGCAAGGACAAAAAGATCAAACTGGAGTTTAGTATCTTAGAGAAGAAGAAACTCCATAATGCAGTATATTTTCTAGAATATTTTATGGAGGATCACATCAGGATCATTTTGAGCAGAGTCCACGGTGACAAGATGTACCTGGAGAGGACGCATGATATTACACCTCAGGCAATTCATGCAGTCACTAGTTTTTGTAACATAGAGGAATTGCCAGCCCTGAGAACAGTAAGCAAAACTGAAATGGCCAAGCTCACTGGTTCAACAAGTGACTCATGGGGTATGACAGTTAATCCTATCAAGGATGATCTGGTGAAATATGCCTATATGGTGATAGGCTACATAACATTTTTAGCCAGCAGGATTAATTCTATATCTGCTGTAGCGGTAAATGTCGCTTACCAGATGCATCTTTTGACTTATGCACCGGTATGCAGAGGCAACTCTTGTTGAATCTAAAGGCAATCAAATAGGACAATTCACTGAGGTTTAAGTTTGGACAACTATTGATAGGGTTGTTCTTCTATTTCCAAGGCTACTTTCCTGGAGTAGGAGATGTCCAGTGGTCTCCCGATCAACTGGTAACCAAGCAGATCAAGGAAAGCATACAAGCCATTGGAACCAATTACCCTGAAGTACTAAACAAATATTTTGATGAGTTCAGAAGAAAGATGAGTCAAAGGGTAAGGATCTTAGGTGATATAGTAAAGAAATATGAAGATGACATCTGTTTCACCATTCAGGTGGACAAATGTTTAATGGAGGCTGTTGAGCCTAGAATGGAGGAAGTGGAGCCAATGGGCTATGAAGTTATGTATGATATGATGGAAGGGTATGCCTCAACCCTTATTGCCTTGCCTCTTGATCCAAAGGCTAAAAGGACCGGAACCTACTTGGAGAGGATTGCACTGGTTGAAGAACCATCTATTAAGAAAGGAAAAGAACTGGCAACAAAGAAAGCCAAGGCAGTGCCTGCAGCATTAGCACTGGCTACCACTGAAATTTCAAGAGTGACCAAGCAGTCACATGCAAAGAAGAAACTAGAGGTAACACCGGCAAAAGTCTTTGAAATAAAAAGGAAGACTAAGACAAATGAACCGGACTCTGAAGAAATCGAGTCTGATGAAAAGCCAAAGAAGGCCAGATAGACAAAGAAGATGATGAACAATGAACCGGCAGCATCTGCACCGGTAAATATTGACATCTCCTCATACAAACCTTTGACACACTCTGAAAGGATAGTTAAGAATATTAGGAGAAAATTACTTCATGATTTAGTAGATTATTATGATGATTTCAGTGATGAGGAGAAGGAAGAAATATTATAGGAAATCATTATTTATTTGTGCAAGAATGACCAGTCACCATCAAAGATTAAATCTCAGACACCGACTTCTTTATTTAAAGCATTAGTTAATAAATGGTGCATTGTCATTGAAAAAGAATAGGAGATTAGGGAGAAAGTCTTTTCACAGTACTTTCCCGACCTCTCAAATTCAAAATTGTTTGATGTGTTGGATCAAAATAAAGGTCTCTTCTTCACAAGGAGAAGAAGACACTGGCTGTTGGAGGGAAGAATTGATGATGTGGAAAAAGACACTCATCAACATATGAATCATGTTGTTCTAGCTCACAAAGCATGAATGGCCAACCTCCAAGCGGAAAAAGAACTAGTTATTCCCAAACCGAATGAATTTTTTGATGAGGAAGGAAACCTGGTTGAAGAACCAATCGACGCTATCAATGTCGATGCCCTAGATGTAGAAGATGTCACTCAGGACATACCTTCTAAGGGAACAGAATAGGGGCAATAAGCCGAACAAGGTGGTGAGTAGGCTAAGGACACATAGGAAGCGGCTAAGGAACAGGAAGAGAAGAAGAAGAGGGATGAAGATGAGAAAAAGAAGAAAGAGGAAGAGAAGAGAAAAGAGGAAGAGGAGAAATGAAAAGATGAAGAGAAGAAGAAGCAATAACATGATAGGAAGAAAAAAGAAGAAGAGGATAAGGAAGAAAAGAGAAAGAAGGAAGAGGAAGAGTAGAAGAAGAAGGAAGAGGAAGCAAAGAAGAAGGAAGAAGTAGAGAAGAAGAAGAAAGAAGAGGAAGACAAGAAGAAGAGGGAAGAGGAAGAAAAGAAAAAGAGGGAAGAGAAAGAGAAAGAAGAGAAGGAGAGGAAAAAGAAAGAAGAAGAAGACAAGGCACAAGAACAGAAGCACGAAGTAGAGAAAAGGAAGAAGGAAAAAGAAAACAAGGTAGCTAAAGCAATGAAGAGCACATAGATGGAGACCCCTAAGGAAACTAGGAGCTAAGCCAAACTGGCTGATATCTTGAGTCCTATTGATCTCCAGTCTGCAAGTGAGTCAGAGCTTATGCAAAGCATCAAAGTTGCTCAAGAGCACATTGAAATCATTCGCAGGAAAAAGGAACAAGACATAATTCAGGTGGCTGTAGACACCCTTACCTATTTAATCCCCGGTACTAATCTTCTTGACACTGAATCATCACTAGCATAGCTCAAACTACTATGTACTATAGTGGATGATTAGGTGCACAGCTCAAACTACTATGTACTGTAGTGGATGATTAGGTGCAGAGCCTGGAAGAAGCAGCTGAGGCCAATGTCAAGAAAGCGCACCAAAAGGCTCTTAACGATGCTCTAGTGAAAAAGATGAATGAGCTTAGTGTTAGGCCCAATATGGAAAGCTAATGTACTAAGAGGGGAGGGGTGAATCAGTACTTCAAAACTTTTCTTCAATAATAACCTTACTATTATGCATAAACATAATAGTGCAGTAACATAAAATAAAGTTAAAACAAACAGATAACAATCATACATGATTCACTCCATAACACATATATTTTGGTCATGCAGAAACTCTTGGTTAGAGAGAAAATGTGGTGGGGATGGCACCCACAACTTCACTATTGCAATAATAAAGATTGCTCAGTTAGAGCTACATTTAGCTATTTTTGATAGCTTACCCTGTTAGGAGTAACAAGATCTGTTAGATCTACCTTACTAAAGGATTTCACAACACTATATAAATGTTGTACCTGGTTAGAGGATTTACAATTTATTGACTTGGTTAGAGTCTTTTACCCTGTTAAAGGTATCTCTTTCAACTTCACAATTTTACAATAAAATCATTACAAATATCTGCAACTTTACATCTGAAATGTTATAGTAGATTCTGTGTGCTTAGAATAAGATTACCTATCTTATAGCATACCTCGGTAACCCATATTCTAACTCCATAAACCCTTTTGTTTACTCTGTTCTTTGATTGTTCACTAATAACCTTCTCGATGACCCCTCTGTGTCTCTGTAACAGCCTTCCTTCATATATACACACACATTCATTCATACATTCATTTCTCTCTTCCCATGCTGTATAAATAGATCTCTTACAGTGGTGATCTAATTCATTGCTTCGATCTTACAAAAAGATTCCTCGAATGAATAACTAAACAAAATATTTCATTGGTTAGATTGACCTTGCAATCATACACAATCTTCTAGTGCAATTTCCAATGTAATAACGGTTAGATGTGCCTCGATCTTGTAACACATTTTCATGTGCATGTCCAAGTTCAATGTATCTGGTAAAATGTTTCACTTAGTGAATATCAACTCAGTGAGTTAACTTTACTGCTTGGTAGCCATGAAACAATACTCGGTAAACAGCTCGGTGAATACTGCGTTCTGTGACTGCTTTCTTCTGTAACTGACTAGACTATTCATACCAACTTCTCTCTGTGTACCGACTGCATGATTTAGTAATACTAACCGACTAGAATATATGGTATGACTCTGAATATAAAACTAATGGCAATTTGATAAGTAGTAACAATCTCCCCTTTTGACATTAGTTGAGATGTTTGACAAAAACTACTTTCAAAGTCATAACTCAAAAACTATATACTTGCAAAATGACTACACTTGACAATATATACAATAGTCAATGAAATAGTATATGCAGATATACTCCCCTTATCATTATTTTGTACATAACTCTAAATTTTTCATGTTTGGTTTTGTTCTGTGCTTGTGTGCTCTGAATGCTCTGTATATTCTACTCGTTATACTCCCCTTGTATACAATACTCAAAACTATGTTACCAAAACTGTATCACTCTCCAAATAGTATTACTCCCCCTTTGTTGGGTATTACTTTCCTCTATGTAGTATCATAATATTACTCCCCCTTTTTGACAAACATCAAAAACTTAATTTCCATCCAGAGGTGGTAACTGATCAAAAATAGACTTTTACTTGGTCTGGGCGTCGGTGAGGGCGACTGAGAGTGAATCCTTTACACTTTCCATTAATGAATTTTGTGCTTGAATATCAACTAAGAGTGATATTAAGCCATCAAGAATGCTTCCCTCTTGTGTAGTTGATAGGCATGTAGCTCTATTGATCTGATCCTATATTGATGAGAGATGAGGAAGGAATAATGTCTGAAGGGTCATTATATCCATCCTGATTTTATGCTCTTCATTCTTGAGTTCTAATTGTTGAGCCATGAGTTGTTGAAGCTTTGTATAACTAAATTAGGCTCAGTGGTCAACTTAGTTGAGAGATCGGTGATCTCTTTCTCAATTGCATCAATTTTCTTCTTGATATCTTTAATGAATAAGGAAAATGTACACAGTTTCTGAAATAAATAAAGAATATGCTTGAGTTGAGGGGACAACTCAGCAATGAATTTGACAAGTTTTACCTTGCTAACAACAATGGATTTCTGTACTTCCTCTATCATTTTAGTAGTAAGCTCTTATCCTTGAGCTTGCTTAAGTACTCAGATGCATCAACCCCAAATGTTTCAATCTGATTTAAGAGTTCATCCAATTGAATATGGATGGCTGCATCAGTTGACATTGTTGCTGAAGGTAGCATTTCTATTAGTAGTGTCCTAACCTTCTGAAGTACTTTATTCTTCTTTTGTATGGCCAGTTGCTTCTCCTATTCGGCCTTTGCTTTGCATAGTTCACCGAATTCAGTGAGTGCTTGCCCTTTCAATTTGGAGATGTCTACATTGGGCAACACTATCAATTTAGATAAGTCAACTTTGAAACTATGCTTTCTCACCTTCCTTTCTTTTCCTTTGTTCAGTGGCACTAAGACAAGTGCTTGTGAGGTTTTCTGACCCTTAGTAGGTTGCTCGGTAGATGCAACACTTTGGTCAGTTCCTGTAGCCATTGTAGTGTCCTTGGGTTGCTCGGTGCTATGGGTCTCAGCTATAAAATTTGTAGTGCTTGTTTGTGCTTGAGACATCTAATCTTTGATTGTATCTTCTATTGCTTCAGATTTGGTACCTTCGGTGCCTTGCTCTGTGTCCTTGGGTGCTTCGATTGAGACAGGTGGCTTCACTGGCAGATAAGGCTGAACTTGTTCTAAAACAGATTCACCAGCTACAAGTTTTGCATAGGTAGTGCCTTCAATCATTTCCTGCTCCGGTGCTACTTCATCCATTACATCTTCATCAATTTGAATAGTGTCAACTGGGTCTGGACCTTGCTCGGTGACATCTGGATCTTGCTCAGTGACATCAACAATTTCAATTTGAGATTGCTCATCGACATCCTTTTGTTTGAAGATCTCTTGCCACTTGGCTTTTGTCTCATTCTCCACATCTATGTAAGCCCATTCATCAATTTTAAGGCTCTTTGTTTGACAAGAAATTTAGAATTGTATGTGGTCAAATGCTCCTTGATTTTTGCTATAGACATATCAGGAAATAGATGGACTAGACTTCTTTCTCTTATTTGTCTCTTTGAGTCCATTGCATATTTCCATCTGTTATCAATATGTAAGTATAGTTCACTCAGAAGTGACTTTGCTAGTTCTAATGGAGCTAGCTGAAACTTCAGAAGTGTATAGATGACAGCTTCTTCAATTTGTCGCTTCTCATCATTATTCCTAGTCTCATACTTAACATATCTGAATCCTGCAAATCCACCGTATTCTTTAAGATTGGCACAAAAATTTTCAACACTGTGAATATTTACCTTTTTTCTTTTCACAATCTGAAATTTATTTGCATCATCAGACTCTGTATCACTCAACTCTTTTGCCAAAATGAGTCTCTGAGTAGATTTCTTATAGGTCTTGGTTACCTTGGGTGCAGTAACACTCTTTTGTTTCTTACTCGGTGATGCAGTTGATTCTCTAGTGTTGGGTCTCTTTGTTGGTGGAGTCAGTAGGGCCTTTGAGATGTCCTGTTTCTTTCTTTTTAGAACTTTACCCTTAGGCAACTCTGTGCTTAATGTTATTTCTACCTCTTGAGCTTCTGATTCCTCTTTGGTAATGGCAAGATTGCCTTTGATAGGTGTAGAGGAGGATTCTTCTTCGAATTTCTCAGATAAAACCTTTATCATTTTTGTAGCTTTTCTTGTAGCCTTAGGTACTACAATGCTCATTTTTACTTTCTCCTTCACCTCTTCATAGGTTCCATACCTTAGTTTGGTTGCATGCCTTGGCAATGATAAATAGGCATCAATTTTCTATTGTGTTATATCATAATCAATCTCATAACCCATTGGTTGCAATGATTGAGTCCTCAGTTCAACAACATTCACATAACAATAATCAGTATCTACCTCAAAACATATATTGTCCTTGTATTTTTTTACCAGCTGTGGTGGAATCCTATACCTGTTGTGCATTTTCTCTTGGAACTTGTTGAAGTAATCATCCATGATATCATTAAAGTTATCACCTAACTTCTTGATGAAGTCATTGATCTAATGGGTGATAGGTCAGTGTAGCTCCCATACTACTTTACCGACTAAGGGAGAGAACTTCTCAAAGTAGAAAAACATGCATACAAGAAGTGAACCAAAATTTAGTGTATTTGCCAAGTTGTTCTTCTTCAGCTTCCTTATTGTGTTCAGGTTCTCAAACAAGTTCTTCAGTAGCACTTCACATAAATCTACTTTCATTCCCTTCTTCACTATTTTGTAGGCCAAGTCAACTGCAACAAATGGTACACTATTTTCCCTTGTAGATTGGAAGAAACAGTAACCAATTACTCTAATTGCAAACTTGAGTTCTACATCAGTGACATTATTCAATTTCAGTCCTCGGTAATCAGATTCTACTCTAGTTAGACTAATTAGCTCCTTTTGTGATATCATTTTTTGTGCTTGTGCATGATCATAGATAGGATACCCGGTGATTAGATGAATGATTTCCTTAGTGATTTTAAATAGTTTCTCTTGTAGCCACATGAAATCATCATGTACTCTGCTCAATACAAACTTAACCCATTGGGGTTTGAACACATGGGGATAGACTAGGGCTTCAGTTAATCCCTTGATTTTGATATGCTCAAATTTGCTATCCAGTTTGCCATCAGTGCAAAGTTCATCATATGTGTCACTAATCTCAACATGACCGAGTTCCTCAACACGGCATTTGGTGAAGAATCTAACATCTTCAACTAACAAGACTCGATCTGGGATGAGTGAGAATGCAGTTTTGTCATCCAGTTCAGAGGCAACTTTGGGAGTTAAAGAATATTTCAACGAGGGCTTCTCCACATTTTTGACAACTACGGGATCTTGGATCTTGGGCGCCATTGAAGGTTTTGGGTAAGATTTAACAAATTATCCTTGGGGTTTACAAATGACTGACGCTTCACACTTGGTAGACAATAGCAATTTGACTAGATCGAAAACCAGCTTAACAGTGAATAGATTTGATGGAAATACCTCAAAATTCACTCTGAATGAAGTTTGATCACCTTGATTTGCTCTACTCTACTTCTCAAAAACTTGCTGAATGTAAATGACCGCAAAAACACTTTTAAGTACTCAGAAATACCTTATCGGGCTCTGTGCAAGTTAGGTCAAAACATTAAATGCACTCGGTTCACCTTTTATCGATTGACTCCTTTTTTTTTGTTTTAATCAAGTAACCAAATTTCCTTTATTAATCGACTTGACAGGTTTCCTTTTCCTGACTAATTTGAAATAGGTGCACCTAACTCGGTAGGTAAGGTGCTTTCTTCATCTGACATAATTTCCTTCTTTTTCCAAATCATCTTGAATTTTTCTTTTATCTCTTCAGTGTCTCTTCTAGGTTGATCTCTGCAATCTCCAACTAGATATCCAACTTTGTGACAAAGAAAACATGCCATACTAGGATTTCTCCATGATCTCCGGTTGTTCATTCCAAACCTTATAAAATAGTTGGCACTAATATGTCCATATCTTCCACAACATTCACACCATATCCTTGTATTGTAATCCCATGGTACTGCTACATATTGTCGGTAAGGATCTGTGTGAGTTCGGTAACCTTGAGTGTTTGCTCGGTGTGGATACCACATGTAGTTCTTTTACTTAGACCAGCAATTCATGGTACTATGTCCATATCTATTGCAGTTTCTACAAAACCCTTTGAATTTTTCTTTCTGATAGTTGTTAACAGACTTTGTCCTACATTGATTAGATGTGTGACCATATTTATTGCAATTGTAACGATATCCATTGGACTTAGTGATATTCGGTTGCTTACCTTTTCTGATCTGGCATATGTTGGTAGTATGGCCTTGATTTCCCTAGTAGTAGCAATTAGGCTTCTTTCTTTTGATGTTATTCCTATTTCCAGCTTGCTTTGATGATTCTCCTCTCTCAGTAGTATGAATTCCTTTCTTGGTTGATTCTTTTCCTTTGTAATTGAGTCCTCCATCTTTGTAGGGTCTTCTTGTATTCAGTTGCTCATCCAACATCTTTGATGCTTCATAACTTTTATCCAATGTTTCTTTGGATTTCTTCTCTATTTCAAGTTCACCAATCAACCTTGATACTTCAAGTTTCAATGATTGATTTTCATCATTATTTAGAATTGCTTCATGATGTGCATAACCTAGTTGATCTGTCATATTTTCTTGAATACCAGTTAACCTTATGATTTCATCATCCTTATCAGATACTAGAGCTTCAAGTTGTTGTTTCTCTCTTTGTAGATCTCTTGCTTTATACTCAGCTATCCTTAATGCATCTAGATTTTTAGTCATCTATGTACTGAAATGTTCATGTTCCCTTTTCATTGATTTTAGTTGATCAGCTAATGCTTTGTTCTTTTCTTTCAACATTCCAATCATTTCTTAAGTCTCTTCAGATATACTGTTCTCAGATGATGTCTTGATTTTTTCCACTAACTCTTGAGAATCCTGTAAGTCATCAGATAATCTTCTCCTTACTTTCAGAGATTTTTGCATTTGCCTTTGCATGTCTGCAATCACTTGATTTGCATTATCCGGCTCTTCTTGTAGATACACAATCCTCTGAGATTGTTTGTAACCTTCCATTGATAAGATCTTTCTCTTTAGGTAGTTAAACCCTTTTCCAAGATTCAAGCTCTGATACCAATTATTAGGCCCAATATGGAAAGCTAATGTATTGAGAGGGGAGGGGTGAATCAGTACTTCAAAACTCTTCTTCATTAATAACCTTACTATTATGCATAAACAGAATAGTGTAGTAACATAAAATAAAGTTAAAACAAATAGATAACAATCATACATGATTCACTCCATAACACATATATTTTGGTCACGCAGAAACTCTTGGTTAGAGAGAAAAACTGTGGTGGGGATGGCACCCACAACTTCACTACTGCAATAATAAAGATTGCTCAGTTAGAGCTACATTTAGCTATTTCTGATACTTACCCTATTAGAAGTAACAAGATTTGTTAGATCTACCTTACTAAAGGATTTCACAACACTATATAAATGCTGCACCTGGTTAGTGGATTTACAATTTATAGACTTGGTTAGAGTCTTTTACCCTGTTAAAGGTATCTCTTTCAACTTCACAATTTTACAATAAAATCATTACAAATATCTACAACTTTACATCTGAAATGTTATAGCAGATTCTGTGTGCTCAGAATAAGATTACCTAGCTTATAGAATACCTCAGTAACCCATATTGTAACTCAGTAAACCCTTCTGTTTACTCTATTCTTCGACTGTTCACTAATAACCTTCTCAGTGACCTCTCTGTGTCTCTATAACAGTCTTTCTTCATACATACACACACATTCATTCATACATTCATTTCTCTCTTCCCATGCTATATAAATAGATCTCTTACAGTGGTGATCTAATTAATTGCTTCAATCTTACAAAAAGATTCCTCGAATGAATAACTAAACAAAATATTTCATTGGTTAGATTGACCCTGCAATCATACACAATCTTCTAGTGCAATTTCCAATGTAATAACAGTTAGATGTGCCTCGATCTTGTAACATGTTTTCATGTGCATGTCTAGGTTCAATTTATCTAGTAAAACATTTCACTTGGTTAATATCAACTCGGTGAGTTACCTTTACTGCTCGGTAGCCATGAAACAATACTCGGTGAATACTGCATTCTGTGACTGCTTTCTTCTATAACCGACTAGACTGTTCATACCGACTTCTCTGTGTGTACTGACTGCATGATTCGGTAATACTAACCGACTAGAATATATAGTATGAATTTGAATATAAAACTAATGGCAATTTGATAATTAGTAACACTTAGGACTGAACTGCTAAAAGACCAAAAGGACATAAGGAGTGCCTTGGATGAGGGAAACTTGCTACTCAGCAAAATCTATCAACCTCATATGTTCTGCAATGATGTGTTAGCCAAGAAGCAAAAGCCTCAAATGGACTTACAATCCTACTTGGGCACATTTAAGACACCTTATGATTCCTTTGCAATATATGGGCAAACTGTTCACCAGTTCCAGATCCAGTCAGCCAAGATGGAGCAAGAGATCAGTACACGGTCTAGGGATTTGTAGGAGCTTCAACTGGTTTTACTTCCATGACTGCAAATTCTTCAGAAGTGTTATCTAAACCTGGATGCCCTAATAGTCACATAGGAACTGAGCACAGTTGATGCCATGGAGGAATAGGTATCCCAGATGCAAACAGAGAAAGAAGTGGCAACCTCCCTACTTGAGTCCTGGTCTCTATCCATGAAACAATTTTTGCAGGACTATAAATCGGTTTTTGACACTTTTTATTCATTATTGTCATAAAGTTTTATATATATATATGGAAACAGGTTTATTCAGCGGTACTTTGTCATTGTTGGCAAAGGGGGAGAAGTATCTGGTTTTTGGTTTTAAAATTTTGATCTTCTCACATAGGGGGAGAAGTATCTGGTTTTGAAATTTTGATATATGTTTTGATGTATGCTATATGCTCCGATATCTCAATGTTTATGCTCTATATGCAAAATTGCTATACATTGTATTGATTAAAGGATAGTGTATATGCTTAGGGGGAGAAATTTTGTTAATGGCATGTTTTGATTGTAAAACACTTAGACGTCAAAATTTATTTTCCTAAGTGTTGCCATCAATGCCAAAGGGGGAGATCGTTGGTATTTTTTATGTTTATGTTGTGATTGTCATTGATGGACACACACTTGTATTGAGATCCCCTTTATATGTATGAGCTAGGGCTCAACCGGTATTTGTTCCAACCAGTATGTTGTATTCTAGTCTTTAGGCTATTGGTGATTTTGCAGAATGTGTTTCCTAGTCTGAAGTGGCATGTCGACCCCAAGCAGTTCGTAGATCTCAAGTGGTACGAGGGAGAAAAGCGGCACAACACATTCTTACTAGTCTTCATTTTTGTCAAACTGACAACCAATATTTTGTATGAACCGGTAATACTCTGTGATGAGTTACCAATCCACTGATTGTTTGACGGTGCCGACACATTGATGGTGCTTTTTGTGTCATGTTACTAAGTATGTCTAGATTCATTGAACCTAGGAAATTGTAATGTAATCATATTGGACAGACATGAAATCAGATTCCTTTAAAAGGACATCATGTCTAGGGTTTTAGGTTGCTGCTGAAAGGGTTAATGTCATGCTAGGGTTTAAGGTGGTTGTTGAGTTGTTGGAAGAATGATCTTATCTGAGAAGATCAAGTTGTAACTGAGAGAGAGATAGAGAAGACTGAAGTAATGCTAGAATGCATTAACTGTGAGCAATACTGGATCTAACCAAGCAGTTTGTGCTATTAGATAGATCAAACACTTGTTGATTACTCACATCTTTGACAAGTCTGTAGCCCTTAACTGGGTAGGCCTCAAAGTCTTTGTAAAATCCTCTAACAAGGTGGTTCACTTCTATGAATCTAAAATCCTCTAACAAGGTAGTCTTTAATCAGACTTATCTACTAACAGAGATTGAGATTCCTAATAGGATCTGTTCTAGTGAAGAACATTGTAAGACCTTAACCGATCTAACCTTAACTGGTTTGGTTTCTATTCTGCAGATAGTGACTTGTGAGTTCCATCTCACCGTGGTTTTTCTCAGTTGGGTTTCCATGTCAAATATCTTGTGTTATGGTTGTATTGCTTTTGTGGGTGAATGCTTTATTCACATTTTTGTTTGCATGTGTGGTAACCGGTCTGTCTGTTAAACTGCTTTACCGATTTATCTTTAGACTGTGTAAGTGTTTTAGTGCAGAGATTTTTGGCATACTAATTCACCCCCCCCCTCTTAGTATTCATCATGTAGATGTCTCTCGGCATAATAAAAATAGATGTGTAGTCTTTTACTGAATGTGTATCACGTCTTCTTTTAACCGCTCTTATATCATTTCTATTTCAAAAAAAAGAGAAAATGGAAAAGCATAAATGTATAGTAAATTGAAATAGTGCAATTGTTTTTTTGGGGTTTTTTTTAAAAAAGGTTTGTTAATTTTTCCATTCTTTAGGTTAAGGCTTTATTGAGTTGTTTGTTATAATAGTTGAAGTATGAGTGAGAAAATTTTGAAGCTTTGTAGTTGGTGGATAGATGTATATCTTTGAAATTAACATATTAAGTGAGATTGTTGTGGATGTTTGGAAGACGATGGTATTTTATTTTTTTTCAAATTGTGATAAGAACTAATAATATTTTTTCATTTATAATTTATTTTGAATTTTTTTAATTATCTTTTTTTCAATGAATAAATGTGTTTGTTTTGTTTAAGTGATGATGCAAATTCTGACAAGAAGGATGGAATGGAAAAGTATGAAAGTATAGATAAATAGAAATGCATAGGTCAATAGGTGGTTGTGGCTAAGATTTTTTCTATATAAATTGAAATAGTATGAAGGCTATTTATTTTATTTTTTGAGAAGCACCCACTATTGTATGGTAACCATTATATTGCATGAGACCTTACTTCTTCTTTAGCTTAAGAGTTTATTGGGCTATTTATTAGCATGCTGGAAGCATCAATGGCAAAAACTCAAAGCTTAGTTTTTGGTGGATAGATGCATATCTTTGAAATGAAAATATCCAATTTGATGATAGTGGATGTTTGAAAGACCATTGTAATTTTTGTGCTTTTATTAATTAATAGTGTTATAGTGTACAAATTGGAGGGCGATTAAATTATGGATGGTTGACTCTTTACATATATGAAACAACACCTATTGTATTGGTAGTTATGGTCATAAATAGTAAAAAGAACTAAGTTTTCATTAGGCAAAGTACTAATATTATTAAATTTCATTTATATTTAATTTAAATATTATATTTCAAATTATGACAAGTACTAATAATACTAGAGTTCATTTACATGCATATAAAATATTATATTTGAAATGATGATTTAGTTGGTGGATGGATGCATCTATTTGAAATGAACATACTCACTTTGATGATAGAGGATGTTTGAAAGACCAATCTAGTTTTGAATTTTCTTTAGTTATTTGAAAGATGTCGAATGCTGATTGGAACAATCTAATATGTTTTTCTGAGTCGGATTTCTTTGACCAATGGTTGGAATTTTGGTTTTGAAGAGATTTTGAGGATAACTTGTGTGTTATTGTCTTTTAGAATGTTGCACAGTAGATACAATACAAATAGAAGACTAAACTCATTCTAAAATAAAAAATCAAAACTCTGATTTTTATTAAAGCAATATTAATTTGGCAAGAATGACAATTTATTTTCCTCAAGGTGCAAATTCACATACCAAGAGTCTTGAGCTTGCTTGGTTGAGCCTCCTTATTTCACTGAACTTGATATATGTTGATCAATAGTTTGTTGAGTGTGGAATAAAAACCAAATGACTTTATTGACTCTAGAATGAATTACCAAAAACAATTTGAGGAGTACTAAGTAGACCCAGATGGAATTCTAAATTCTTGCCAGGTGAACCCTTCCAGGAATGAAGAATTTCCCTAATTTATTGAATATTCATATCATGATTGACCTTATTTCTCCTAAATAGCTTCTGCAATATTATTCCTTATCACCAACAATGAGAATCAATGGCTAAATGGGAAAGGTACAATTTACCTGAAGAAGGTACGGCTAGCATAAATGATGAAAGTTTTGATATGTTTGACCACCAAACCTTCTCCAATTCACTCTAAATGCAACCTGTTGCTAATTAAACCCTGAAATCTACTGAAATTGGTCCTCAATGACCTAGAAAATAGATCTGAAAATTAGCTGGGAGCTCCAAAAAATGAATAACAACAATGCCAAAAATCTTCCTGTGAAGTCTCTTTTCTTCCCAAATTCCTAGGCCCAAGTTAGGGCTCCAAACTTTGATGATTCCAAAAGAATATTCCTCCTCCAAATGGGTGCTCAGCTTGAGGGTTTCATTATCATAAGTTGGGTCATTATGAAAATTTCTCATTTATGTCTAGGGAGGGGTGCTCAAGGGGGGAAACTTATAATTCATCATTATCTTTTATCAATCCCCTTTTAAAAAGTCACTTTAATGTATTATTACTACTCAATGTAAAAGTAACTTTATAATATAATATTGGCATTAGATCACCCTCCTTATAAAGTCACTTTATAAAATATTTTTAATTTTAGAAAAAGTGACTTATAATGGTATATTATAAAGTTTACACCTTATAAGTTTGCCAAGGCTGAATACATGACTAAGTAAAGTCTCCCTTGGTTATCCAATCATCTCTTAGCCTCCAATTTTTCCTGTGGAGATAGCTAAAGTGACTTTTGATAATTATTTTACCCTCTTTTTTAATAATAAGTCATCATTTTAAATAATATTTATTTTGGACAACATAATAAGAATTAATATAATTAATTGTCACTTTTAAAAATTGAAGATATTACATTATTTATTTTGGATTTTCTTTAATTTTCTATTTTTCAATTTAAAAACATGTTCATTTTTGTTGATTGTTCAAAAGACCAATTTAGTTTTTTCTTTTATGAATTACCTATATATCAGATGAGAAAACATCCTTTTTATGTTGAAGTAATGATACAAATAGATGTTAATATTGCAAAGGTTGTTTGTGTAGTAGTAGATATTATTGTTGAATACCCGAAATACTCATAGGGGAGGGGTGAATTAGTATTCCATTGAACTTATTAAAACTTCTAGCTAGCCACTCACATAACATAATTTAAATGCAGTAAAGGAAATTAACATAAAATACATAACACCGAATTTGTATGTGGAAAGCCCAATATGGTTAAAGCCACAGAGAGAGTGATCTCTCAAGAATGATGTAATATGTAATCAGTTACATAAAACAAAAGGGGTGGCTCATTGCCGATGGGGGCTCACTGTTTGGAGGGCTCACTACCCAAATACAAAAGGGCTCATTTCCAAATGATAAAATAAAATAGAACTATTAGAGTTGCATTTGACATATGCATGGATTACAATTTCGTTAAAGTGTACAAATTTCTTTATACATCCACTGTACATGCATTGCATAACAATATTCACATCCACAAAACTTTTGCATTTATAATATGTATAGAATAGTTGTTTTTCATCAACCATGTCTCTAACTTGCAAAACTGATGGCTATATATATCCACACCAAATATTCTGATCACTCGAATCAACCACAAAGGGGTGAGACTGAAATATCCACACACAATAGCAAAAATATCTTCATAATATGTCGGCTTCAATCTTGATCCAAGAGTACTTTGCAAAACACGTCTCCAATATATCTTAATAGGATTGGATCCAAAAATCCCTTGTAGATTATCCCTTCATCACATCCAGATGAGACCAAACCCAAAATACCTTCCGGTAAGGTAGATATCAGGCCTCAATACTGCATGAAGTAAGCATACATACATTGCATAATAAAGAAATAGTGTATACTGAAGCAAACTACCAAACCAAAAACATACATGTCAGACTAAATCGCATCAATGACATCAATGACAATAGGCCAAAAATCTCTCCATTTGTCATTGATGGCAACATAAAGTAATACAGTATAAGTTTTCTCAGAGCTTAGAAAAACAACTAAAATAACAACTAACTAACTGTCTAAAAGTTTTGCATAATAGACATAATAAAAATGACACCGCTCCCCCTTTGAAAGCAATGACAAAGGGCCAAAAACACAACAATCACAAAGGGCCAAAAACTAAAAATTGTGCATAAACATAACCAAAAATCCCCCTAAGAGAGACAACCAATGTGAATCAGGGAATTGCTTGAGCTTTTGAACATGTGTGGTCCAAGAGTCCTTGTGTCTATCCTAATATGAGATAGCCTATGTCAAAAACTCGATCTATACCTACAAGGATGCATGCATATGTTATGCTTCTTAAATAGAACTAGGTGCAAAATGTGTGAATTGTATATCTCTAGAAAGGGATCAGTTCATAATTGATATGCTCTCACTGCTCAGATCCTGCAATTGACCTAAGGGAAGAATGATATCATCCTATTTCTATTGTAGCTCAATGTATTTCCTATGGAGATCTTCAATTGATGATCTTTCAGAACTAGATTAGTCCTAAAATAACTTGTCCTTTTCATAGGCCTATCAGATCTTTCCCTTAATGATATGCATTTCATCTTTAATGCTCTTTGTGGCATCTGGCCACTGAAGACTATATGAGAAAATTATATCATCATTTGACAAGTATGATTGACATTGAGAGATGAGTTGTGTGAGTTGATGGTGTGAAGACTCACATTTACCCTTGAGTTCTTGGAATAGCTTCTCTTGGTCCTCTTCTCTATCTTTCTCATATTTTGCCTTCAATTTTTCTATATGATATTTCAATGAGTTGATTAACATTTTGCATTTGTCAGCACTGGGGGCATCCGGATCTAATTGACACTTAGGCATCAAAACATGAAGTGATGGGTTGAATGATCAATGGTGCAATAAACAATCTTTTCCAGAAATCCTCAGTAGTAGCAGAGATGATACCAATCATAGTTATTGTTTCAAATACATTCACATTTGATTCCTTCAACCAAATTATCTATCTTTTCTTCCGATGAAGTCTTGGGCTCAAGTTCATTCCTTTCAGTCTTAGCCGTCATTTGTTCTTCTTGAACTTTGTCCCTAGAATCTTCAATTTCTTTTCCTTTTTCGGATTCAAGATTCACCGAAGTATCAACAAACATTTTGGGGACATCCATGAGATTATCCATAATAGATACATCATCAACTAAATTATTAGATCCACATTCTCAAACTCACTGGGAGGAGTATCAAAGTCGACAAAGGGTAACATACCATGATTCTTTGCAATAGACATTACTATTTCTATGATTTCCTAGACCTCTCTTGGTCCTTAGTTCAATCTTACAAGATTCTATGAGATTGGCCTTATCTTCTTTAGAAAGGGTGGAAGCGACAAACTCAAAAACCTTATCCTTAACAATTAGTTCTTCCTCTCTATAAATTTGTCCTATTCTAATCAATTATTCATATAATTCAACAGGAATATCATTCTCAAACTTTTTTGTACCTGATTCTAATTTAACAAAATCTAATAGAAAAGCTTTAATTATAAAACTTTTATCTACATCATTGACCTTAAAAAAAATATTGTCTACCTCATTTGGGATTTTTCCTTGTGCAATTGATTCAAATAGGTTCTTTGCAAAAAGTAGTTTCTAAGATTTCCTAGTCGTAGGCTTCCAGAGATGTATCCAGTATTGCTCAGGTTCTTCTTCTTCCTTGAACTCAAGTATTATTGCCCCTTTCTTTGCTTCTTTTGGCTTCTCTGGGGAACTGGATGAGCCTGAAACTCCTTTGGAGTGGCTTTTGCAGAGACTCTTAATGAGCCAACAAGTCTTTTGAAATACCTATACTCGATCTATACTGTGAAAATGGATGATGAAAACAACAATATTGAAATACTAACAAAGATCCAACTAGAAAACCTTAGCCTAACAATGAAAAGGATCCACCATACACAAATGAAGATAAATTAGATCATGCAAATCCATAAAATAAAGTAAAGTATACCTCTCACATGTCAATTTCGGTTTCAATCTCCATTTCTTCCTATCTCCATTTATCTTGTTTGATATATTTACTCTCAGATTTTATTTGTGCACAAGAGCTCAATAAAGAACAAAAATGTGGTTGATAGCTTGATTGCAAGAAGGCTTGATTACATAAGATCAATTATGTCATTAGGTGATTGATTATGGTTGGAAAGGAAGAGGGCATCCTCTTATATAGAGAACACTGTAATAAATGGAAGGATAGAATTAAGAGGTGTAAAGATAAATGGTTGGATAGAATTAAAGGGTAGGTAGAAGAAATAATAAAATGATAAAGGGGGTAGGTAAGAGAAGAATTAAGAGATGAATGACATGTGTCATAGGTATAAAAGGATAATGAATTAATTAAATAATAAATTATTTATTCAATTAATAGAGGAAGTGGGATCAATTAAATAAATAAAAGTGTTTATTTAATTTAGGAAAAGGATAATTTAAATAAATAAAAGTATTTATTTAAATGAGAAAAGACTTAGAAGAGGATTAAAAAATTAATTAAATAAATAAAGATTTATTTAATTAAAAGAGGACTTAAGATAAAATAATTAAATAAATTAAATATTTATTTAATTAGACAGGACAATTTTAGGTGCCTACATTTTTTTCTTTTTTGAGACAATGAAGATTGTCGCGTTGACTTAAAGAAGAAAAGATAAACTAATACAAAGTGTTAGGCCCAATATGGAAAGCTAATTTACTGAGAGGGGAGGGGTGAATCAGTACTTCAAATCCTTTCTTGAAGAATAACTTTACTGTTAAGCATAAACCAAAAATTGTTGTAACATAATATAATGCTAAAACAAATAAATAACAATCATACATGATTCACTCCATGACACATATAGTTTGGTTATGCAGAAACTCTTGGTTAGAGAGAACAATTGCAGTGGGGATGGCACCCACAACTTCACTACTGCAATAATAAAGGTTGCTCGATTAGAGCTACATGTTTAGCTATTTCTGATAGCTTACCCTGTTAGGAGTATCAAGATCGTTAGATCTACCTTGCTAAAGGATTTAACAACACTTATTCTAAATGATGCACCTGGTTAAAGGCTTTACAATTTATAGACTTTGTTAGAATCTTTTGCCCTGTTAAAGGTTTCTCTTACAACTCAAAATATTACAATAAAATCTTTACAAAATATCTACAACTTCACATCTAGAATGTTATAGCAGATTCTATGTGCTCAAAATGAGATTACCTTGCTTATAGCATACCTCGGTAATCCATAGATTAACTCGGTAAACCCTTCTGTTTACTTTGTTCTTGACTGTTCTCTAAAATCCTTCTCGGTGACCTCTACGTCTCTAATAGTCACAATACTTAGGGCTTCCTTATCTATTTCACATGTCTTGCTTCATACACCTTCTCTATATTTTTTATCCTCAATTAATGTTGTATAAATAGATCTCTTGTGTTGGTGATTTGTTCATGCTTCGATCTTACAAACATGATTCATCAAATGAATAACCATACAAAATATTTCATTGGATAGATGACCTCAAGATCATACAAAATCTTTAAGGTGAAATTTCCTAAGTGATAATGATTCCTTGTTCCTTGATCTTGTAACACGTTTACCATATGTGTCTAGGTTAAATGAATCTGGTAACACATTTCACTCAGTGTGTGCTCACTCGGTATATCATTTTTGCTGCTCAGTAGACATAGAGTGTTACTCAATAGACAACTCAGTGTATACTAAGCTCCGTGACTACTTTCTTCTATAACCGACTGCTCTGTGCTTACCGACTGAATGTTTCGGTAGTAATAACATACTAGAGTATATAGAATGACTTTGGATATAAAACTAATGGCAACTTAGTAAGTAGTAACAATCTCCCCTTTTGACATTAGTTGAGATGTTTGACAAAACTTCTTTCAAAGTCATAACTCAAAAATTTATATCCTTACAAAATTTGATTAAACTGACAGTATATACATTTGTGAATGAAATAGAATACTTAGATATACTCCCCTTATCAATATAATGTACATAATTCTAATTTTGCATGCTTGGTGATCAATGTTCTATGTTTACTGCACTTGTTCTTTTCTCTTTGATCACTGCTCAGTGTTTACTGCTCCCTTGTCAAATTCAACTATGCATTTGGATACTCTATTCTGCTCGGTATACTCCCCCTGTATACTACACTCCCCCTTTGATACTTTGATGCTACACTCCCCTTTTTCGACAAACATCAAAACTTAGTTACCATTCGGTGGAGGCAACTGGTCAAAAATGGATTTATACTTTGTCCTTGCATTGGTGAGAGCGGCAGAGAGGGCATCCTTGACACTATCCATGAGTGAATTTTGAGTTGTAATGTCGGCTAACATTGAAATTAGTCCATCTAAAGTACTTCCCTCTAGCTGAGTGGATAAAGAGGTAGCCTTATTGATCTGTTCTTGGACAAAGGACAAGTGTGGAATGAATAAGATTTGAAGAGTCCTAATGCCCATCCTTATTTTGTGCTCTTCATTCCTAAGTTCTAATTGTTGAGCCATGAGCTTTTGTAACTTGGTATAGAAATTCTAAATAGAATTTGGCTCAGTGGTCAATGTATGGGAGAGATCAATGATCTCTTTCTCAATCACTTCTATTTTATTCTTGATGTCTTTAATGAATAAAGAAAATGTACAAAGTTTCTAAAATAAAGAAAGAATGTGCTTGAGTTGAGGGGACAACTCAGCAATAAATTTGACAAGTTTTACTTTTCCGATAGCAATGGCTTTCTGTACCTCTTCAATCATTTTTGCAGTGAGCTCTTTGTCCTTCAACTTGCTCAAGTATTCAGATGCGTCTACTCTAGATGTCTCTATTTTAGTTAAGAGTTCATCTAGTTGAACATGGATGGCTACATCTTTTGTCACTGTAGCTTTAGGTAGCATATCTGTTAATAGTGCTTTCACCTTCTGAAGTACTCTGTTTTTCTTTTGTATAGCCATTTGCTTCTCTTGTTCTGCTTTGGCTTTGCATAGTTCACCGAATTCAATAAGGGCTTGCCCTTTTAATTTGGATATGTCTACATTTGGCAACACTATTGGTTTTGACAAATCTAACTTGAAACTATGCTTTTTCATTTTCTTTTCTTTGGATGAGGAGGTTTTCACCGGTTGAACTAATATAATGGCTTGGGAGGCTTGTTGACCCTCGGTAGGTTGCTCGGTAGAGGCAACACTTTTGTCAATTTCTTTAACCTCATATGTAGCCTTTGGTGAATCCTTTCTTTGGGTCTCAGTTGTAACATTTTCAGTGCTAGAAGGGGCTTGAGAAGTCTGTTCCCCAGTGGCTTGAGAAGTAACTTCTCCTTCTATAGACTTGTGACCCTCTTTTCCTTGTTCAGTATCCTGAGGTGTCTCAGTTGAAACATGTTGAGTGACCGGAGGATAGGGTTGAACTTGTTCCAAAACTGACTCACTGGATACCAATTTGGCATAAGCATTCCCTTCAATCATTTCCTATTCCTGTAACTCGGTATCCATGATATCCTCATCAATTTGTATAGTATTAGCGGGGTCTTTCTTGACGATATTAGGATCTTGCTCGATGACATCAACTATTTCAACATCAACTTGTTCACCAACATTCTTGATTTGAAATATTTCTTGCCACTTTTTGTTGGTCTCATTCTCTACTTCAAGATAAAGGCCATTCATCAATTTCAAGGCTCTTTGCTTGAATAGGAAGTTTGTTTGGTGGTTTTTTAGATGTTCATTGATCTCATCTACCAACATGTCTGAGAAGAGATGTACCAGAATTCTTTCTCTCATCTATTTTCCCAAGTCCATAGCATATTTCCACCTGTTATCAATATGCAAATACAATTCTTTTGGAAGAGAATTAGTTACTTCCAATGGGACCAATCAGAATTTTAGAAGTGTGCAGATGACAACTTCTTCTATTTGTCTCTTTTCTTCATCATTTCTAGATTCATACTTAACATATCTAAATGCTCCAAATCCACCATATTGTTTTAGATTAGCATAGAAATTATCAATGCTATGTACATCTTTCTTTTGACTCTTAACAATCTAAAATTTACTTGCGTCTTCAGATTCTGTGTCACTGGACTCTTTAGTCAAAATGAGTCTTTGAGTAGATTTCTTATAAGTTTTTGTTACCTTTGGTGTGACAACATTCTTTGGTTTCTTACTCATTGATACTGCAGATGATCTTGTGTTTGGGCACTTTACTGAAGGAGTTGGTGATACCTTTGATGTATCCTATTTCTTCCTTTTCAAAATTTTCCCTGTAGGCAACTCGGTGCTCAATGTAATAGCTACTTCTTGGGCTTCAGATTCCTCCTCGGTGATGACTTGAATGCTCTTGATAGGTGTGGAGGAAGAACCTTCTCCAAATTTCTCTATTAATGTCTTAATCATTTTTGTTACTTTTCCTATAGCCTTAGGTACTAGAATGCTCATCTTAACTTTTTCTTTAACCTCTTCATAGGCTCCATACCTGATTTTTGTAGCATGCCTTGGAAGTGCAAGAAAAGCATCTATCTGCTATTGTGTAATTTCAAAATCAATCTCATAACCCATAGGTGGCAAAGATTGAGTTCTCGGTTCCACCGCATTGACATAGCAGTAGTTGGTGTCTACTTCAAAACATATATCATCCTTGTATTTCTCCACTAGCTTGGGTGGAATTCTATACCTGTTATGCATCTTTTCTTAAAACTTGCTAAAGTAATCATCCATAACATCATTGAAGTTATCAGCTGTTTGATGAAGTCATTGATTTGATGGGTGATTGGTCAGTGTAGCTCCCAAACTACATTACCGACTGATGGAAAGAATTTCTCAAAATAAAAAAACATGCATACCAAAAGTGATCCAAACTTCAGTGTGTTAGCCGAGTTGTTCTTCTTCGGCTTCCTTATGGTGTTTAGATTTTCAAACAGATTCTTCAACAACACTTCACAAAGATCAAACTTCATTCCCTTCTTCACAATTTTATATGCTAAATCAATAGCTTCATAGGGTAAACTGTTTTCCCTTGCCGATTAAAAGAAACAATAGCCTATGACTCTAATGGAAAATTTCAGCTTTGCATCTGTGACATTATTTAGTTTTAGACCTCTGCAATCGGATTCTACTCCAGTTAACATGATCAATTCCTTCTGTGAAATCATTTTCTGAGCTCGGGCATGGTCATAAATAGGGTAATCGGTGATCAAGTGGATGATTTCCTTGGTGATCTTGAATGGTTGCTCCTCTAACCACATGAAGTCAACATGAACTCTACTCAAAACAAATTTAATCCACTAGGGTTTGAAGACTCATGGGTAGGTTAGGGCTTCGGTCAATCCCTTGATTGTAATGTGTTCAAATTTGATATCTAGTTTTCCATCGATACACAATTCACCATATGTGCCCTTGATCTCAACATGACCTAGTTCCTCAAAATGACACTTAGTGAAGAATCTGACATCCTCAACTAGTAAAACCCTATCCGGAATGAGTGAAAATGTAGTTTTATCATCTGGTTTAGATGCTACTTTGGGAATTAGAGATTATTTTAGTGAGGGCTTATCAATATTCTCAACAACAACGGGCTTCTGGATCTTAGGTGCCATTGTAGATTTTAGATAATCACTTAACAAAAGATCCTTAAGGTTTGAAAATTTTTTAAATGGTAGACGCTTTCCACTTAGTAAATGTAAAACAAATATTCACAACTGATATGATTAGTAAACTAGCTTGACAATGCATTGTGATTGATATAAATACCTTGAATTTCACTTCAGAGGAGGTTTGATTGCGTTTGAATTGCTTTGCTCTGCTTTCTTGAAAACTTGGTAAGTGTAAAATGATCACGCAAAATCTTTAAGTACACAATTTTACCTTATCGGGCTCCATGTAGTTAGGTAAGAAAACATTAAATGCACTTGGTATGACTTCCTTTTTATGCTTTTACCGAGTAGCCAAACTTCCTGTATTTACCGACTAGACAGGCTTCCAAAAGACTTGATAAGATTTCAAATTTCCTAATGCATCTTTAGCTATGTAGATTTTGAATTAAGTACATGACAAAATAGGAACTGTTAAGATTTAACCTTGAGAGAATGCAATCCCTTCATACCTTCACCATTTAATTTGGAATAGGTTCACCTAAATCGGTAGGTAAGGTGCTTTCTTCATTTGACACAATTTCCTTCTTTTTCCAAATCATCTATAATTTGCTTCTTATTTCCTTAGTGTCTCCTCTAGGTTGATCTATGCAATGTCTAGCCAAGTGTCCAACTTTGTGACAATGAAAACATTGCATACCAGGATTTATCCATGATCTTCGATTGTTCATTCCAATCCTTATAAAGCAGTCAACACTTATATGTCCATATCTTCCACAACATTCACACCATATCCTTGTATTGTAATCCCATGGTACTGCAATATACTATTGGTTAAGATCTGTGTGAGTTCAGTAGCTTCTAGTATTTGCTCGGTGTGTAGACCACATATGATGAATACTAAGAGGGGGGGTGAATTAGTATGCCAAAAATCTCTGCACTAAAACACTTAAACAGTCTGAAGACAAACCAGTAAAACAGTTTAATAGACAGATCGGTTATCACACATGCAAATCAAAATGCAAATAAAGCATTCACCCACAAAAGCAATACAACCATAACACAAGATATTTGACGTGGAAACCCAAATGGGAAAAACCATGGTGAGATGGAACTCACAAGTCACTATCTGTAGAATAGAAACTAGACTGGTTAAGGTCAGACCGGTTAAGGTCTTACAATGTTCTTCACCAGAACATATCCTGTTAGGAATCTCAATCTCTGTTAGGAGATAAGTCTGATTAAAGACTACCTTGTTAGAGGATTTTAGATTCACATAGGTGAACCACCTCTTTAGAGGATTTTACAAAGGCTTTTGGGCCTATCCGATTAAGGGCTAAAGACTTATCAAAGATGTGAGTAATCAACAAGTGTTTGATCTATCTTATAGCACAAACTGCTTGGTTAGATCTAGTATTGCTCACTATTAATGCATTCCAGCATTACTTTAGTCTTCTCTATCTCTCTTTCAGTTACAACTTGATCTTCTCAGATAAGATTGCTCTTACAACAACTCAACAACCACCTAAAACCCTAGCACAACATAAACCCTTTCAGCAACTCTTTGAAACCCTAGACATGATGTCCTTTTAAAGGAATTTGATTTCATGTCGGTCCAATAGGATTACATTACAATTTCCTAGGTTCAATGAATCTAGACATACCCAGTAACACAACATAAAAAGCATTGTCAGTGTGTCGGCACCATCAATTAATTAGTGGATTGGTAACTCATCACAAAATACCGGTTGGTAACTCATCACAAAGTATTACCAGTTCATACAAAATATCGGTTGCCGGTTTGACAAAAATGAAGATTGGTAAGAATGTGTTATGTTGCTTTGCTTCCTCATACCACTTGAGATCTTCGAACCTCTTGGGGTCTACATGCCGCTTTAGACCGGGAAACACATTCTACAAAATCAGCAATAGTCTAAAGACTAGAATACAACATACCGGTTGGAAAAAATACCGGTTGAGCTCTAGCTCATACATATAAAGGGGATCTCAATACAAGTGTGTGTCCATCAATGACAATCACAACATAACCAACAAAAATGCCAACAATCTCCCTCTTTGGCATTGATGGCAACACTTAGGAAAATAAAATTTTGACATCTAAGTGTTTTACAATCAAAAACATGCCATTAACAAAATTGCTCCCCCTAAGCATATACACTATCCCTTAATCAATACAATGTATAGCAATTTTGCATACAGAGCATAAACATTGAGATATCAGAGTATATAGCATATATCAAAACATATATCAAAATTTTGAAATCAGATACTTCTCCCTATTCTTCTCCAAAATAGATAGAGTACTTCTCCCCCTTTGCCAACAATGACAAAGTACCACTAAACAACCCTATTTCCATTAAAATAATAAAAGTTTATGACAACAATGAATAGTACTTGTCAAAAACTAATTTATAGTCATGCAAAAATTGTTTCATGGATAGAGACCAGGACTCAAGTAGGGAGGTGGCCACTTCTTTCTCTGTTTGCATCTAGGATACCTATTCCTCCACGACATCAACTATGTTCAGCTCTTGCGTAACTGTCAAGGCATCTAGGTTCAGATAACACTTATGAAGAATTTGCAGATGTGGAAGTAAAAATAGTTGTAGCTCCTACAAATCTCTAGACCATGTATTGATTTCTTGCTCCATTTTGGTTGACTGGATCTGGAACCAGTGAACGGTTTGCCCATAAGTTGCAAAGGAATCATAGGGTGGCTTAAATGTGCTCAAGTAGGACTATAAGTCCATTTGAAGCTTTTTCTTCTGAGTTAGCACATCATTGCAAAATAGATGGAGTTGACAGATTTTACTTAGTATCAAGTTTCCCTCATCCAAAGCGTCCCTTATATCCTTTTGGTCTTTCAGAAGTTCAGACTGGAGCTCATTCAACTTTTTCACCAGAGCAATGTTAAGAGCCTTTTGATGCTCTTTCTTGATATTTGCCTCAACTGCTTCTTCTAGACTCTGCACCTGATCATCCACTACTATACATAGTAGTTTGAGTTGTGCTAGTGATGAGTTAGTGTTAGGAAGATTGGTACCGAGGATCAAACTGGTAAGGGTGTCTACAGCTGCCTGAGTTGTGTCTTGTTCCTTTTTCCTTCATATGATTTCAAGGCGCTCTTGAGAAACCTTGATGCTCTGCATAAGCTTCGACTCACTTGCAGACTAGAGATCGATAGGACTGGAGATATCAACCGGTTTGGCTTAACTCCCGGTTGCCTTCGGAGTCTCCATCTATGTGCTCTTCATTGCTTCCGTTGCCTTGTCTGCTTCTTCCTTATTCCTTTTCTCTACTTCCTTCCTCTTCTCCTTTTCTTTCTTTTCTTCCTCTTCCTTCTTCTTCTTTTCTTCCTCTTCCTTCTTCTTCTCTTCTTCCTCTTCCTTCTTCTTCTTTTCTTCCTTATCCTCTTCTTCTTTCTTCTTCCTATCATCTTCTTGCTTCTTCTTCTCTTCATCTTTTCACTTCTCCTCTTCCTCTTTTCTCTTCATTTCCTCTTTTCTCTTTTTCTCATCTTCATCCCTCTTCTTCTTTTATGTCTGTTCCTTAGCCACTTCCTGTGTGTCCTTGGCTTGCTCACTGCCCTATTCGGCTTGTTGACCCTGTTCTGTTCCCTTGGAAGGTATGTCCTAAGTGACATCTTCTATGTCCATTGCATCGACATCAATGGTGTCAATTGGTTCTTCAACCAGGTTTCCTTCTTCATCAAAAACTTCATCTGGTTTGGATACAATCAGTTCTTTTTCTGCTTGCAGGTTGGCCATACGTGCTTTGTGAGAATTTATAGCATAATCCATATGTTGATGAGTGTCTTTTTCAACATCATCAATTCTCCCCTCTAACAGCCAGAGTCTTCTTCTCCTTATGAAGAAGAGTCCTTTATTTTGATCCAAGACATCAAATAATTCTGAATTTGAGAGGTCGAGAAAGTACTATGCAAAGACTTTCTCCCTAATCTCCTGTTCTTTTTCAATAGTAATGCACCATTTATTATCTAATGCTTTATATAAAGAATCCGGTGTCTGAGATTTAATCTCTAATGGCGATCGGTCATTTTTACACAAATAAATAATGATTTCCTATAATACTTCTTCTTTCTCCTCATCACTGAAATCATCATAATAATCTACTAAATCATGAAGTAATTTTCTCCTAATATTCTTTATTGTCCTTTGATAATGTGTCAAAGGTTTGTATGAGGAGATATCAATATTTACCAGTGCGGATGTTGTCGGTTCATTCTTCTTCATCTTCTTTGTCTATTTGGCCTTCTTTGGCTTTTCATCAGACTCAATCTCTTTGGAGTCTAGTTCATTTGACTTAGTCTTCCTTTTTCTTTTGAAGACTTTTGTCTGTGCCGCTTCCGGTTTCTTCTTTGTAGGTGACCGCTTGGTCACGCTTGGAGTTGCAGTGGTAGCCGGTGCCGATGTTGTAGGCACTGCCTTGGCTTTCTTTGCTGCTGATTCTTTTCCATTCTTAACAGATGGTTCCTCGGCTGGTGCAATCCTCTCCAAATAGGTTCCGGTCCTCTTAGCCTTAGGATCAAGAGGTGAGGCAATAAGGGTTGAGGCATACCCTTCCAACATGTCATACATCACCTCATAGCCCATTGGCTCCACTTCTTCCTTTCTAGGCTCAACAGCCTCCATTAGGCACTTGTCCACCTGAATGGTGAAATAGATGTCATCTTTGTATTTTTTAACGATGTCACCTGAGATCCTTACCCTTTGACTCATCTTCCTTCTGAACTCATCAAAATATTTGTTCAGCACCTCAGGGTAACCGGTTCCAATGGCTTGTATGCTTTCCTTGATCTACTTGGTTACCGGTTGGTCAGGAGACCACTGGACATCTCCTACTCTAGGAAAGTAGCCTTGGAAATAGAAAAACAACCCAACCAGTAGTTATCCAAACTTGAATCTTAGTGCATTATCCTATTTAATCAACTTCAGATTAGATAAGAGTTACCTCTGCATACTGGTACATAGGTCAAATGATGCATCTTCTTTAATCATTTGGTAAGCGGCATTTACCGTTGGAGTAGATACAGAATTAATCCTGCTGGCTAAGAATGTTTTGTAGCCTATCACCATGCAGGCATATTTCACCAGATCATCCTTAATAGGATCAACTATCATACCTCATGAGTCACTTGTTGAACCAGTGAGCTTGACCATTTCTGTTTTGCTTACCGTTCTTAGGGCGGGCACTTCCCCTGTGTTACAGAAATTGGTGACTACATGAATTGCATGTGGCATGATATCATGTGTCCTCTCCAAGTACATCTTGTCACCATGGACTCTGCTCAAAATGATCCTAATATGATCCTCCGTAAAATCTTTGAGAAAGTATACTGCATTATGGAGTTTCTTCTTCTCTAGGATACTAAACTCCAGTTTGATTTTCTTGTCCTTGCCACAAAATAAACCTAGCTGGGTGTGAATCACTAAAGACCCTAGGTCTTCTATTTTGCAATCAATATAATCTGAAATTCCCTCTTCAACTATGACTCCAACTAGAACTTGTGATAAGGCATTATATTTGGACTTCCTTTGAATGAAACTTTTTGAATCAATTGATGTACTCGAACTGGTATGAGATGCGGAAGCCATTGTAAAGTATTTCAAGAACATGAAAAATACCTTTAAAACACAAATTTAGGGCTTCCTAATTCTACTTCGCTCCACTCTCCATCAATTGCCAAATCACCACTTTGTGTTCTCCATGACCGCTTGTAAATTGGATTTGAATCTCCTTCAAGACTTGTTAATTTCTTGAAATCTTAGCTCAAATCGCCTTTTCTTCACTCTGCACTTTGAAAAAAATTTCTTTGCTCAAAAAAAGATAGTGAGAAATGATTTGAAATGTGCTTTTATACATGTCTCTCACCTACCACCATTAATGCTCCTCTATTAGAGCGTAAACCCTAATTTGCCTCTTTTACCGTTTCTTGTCTTCTGCCAAGCGACAGGTATCACATACCGGTTAAGGTCTTTTACCAGTGTAACTGGGGGTTCACAATCATTTTTCCATTTTCTCCCCCTAAGCCTCTTTGAAGCTTAGTTTGCCAGTTCCGATATTTCCACACTAGGTGCAAAAATCGGTTCCTCTTCCAACATTGTTGCTTTCTTCCTCCAGGTTTTTTTCATGTCCGCTTGAACTATTTCAACATCAATTTCTCCTTTCTGAGTGATCGATATATCATTAGATATACTCTTTCTGCTTCTACAAAATCTTGCGATGTGACCTGGTTTGTTGCAGTGATAGTAAACCAATCTAGGTGCTCTCCAAGGTCCATTGTTCATGTTTCCATTCTTCCTTCTACATGTAGCAGTAGTGTGACCATGTCCATGACAAATCCAACAATTTTCTCTCCATCCTATTGTTGATTGATAACCATTGTTACCTGACTAATAACTGTAAGCATTAAACCGGTTAGGGTTCTGGTTCACAAAAATTATGGACCAGCTCCTTGGGTCCTCTGAGGATATCTTCCGGTGTTGTTCATGATAGACTTGCAATCAGATGCTCTAAGCCCAAACTTGTTGCATGCATAACAATGACCATTGAACTTATAGGATCTAGGTACATTGTTAATAAAGTAAGGAAAATTATTGTATGCCTTGCTCCTACATACATTTGCAGTGTGTCCTTCTTTAAGACAGTTAAAGAAAATAGGTTTGAATTTTTGCTTACCTTTTCCTTTGAGTTCCGGTTGCTTCTTTGATGCTTCAACATTTTTTCCTGAGGATTCTCCTTCCTCATGTCCAGAAAAACCAAGTCCATTGGTGTTCTTTACTGGTCTTGATGACTCAAGCTTTTGCTCTAGCTTAACAGTACTTTTGCTAAACTTAGAAAGTATTTCCTTTGACTCAAAGAGTTCTTTGGAATTAGTAGTATTTGTCTCCATTGGGCTTGCATTTTCAGAGATGGCTATGTTCAGTTCTCCTTGCATGTCTTCCTTTTCCATTATTCTCTCATGAAGGTGAGCAGTTAGTGCACTAATCTCTTGTTTCAACTTGGAGATCTCATGATCTCTGTCCTTTACTAGATCTTCATCTTTTCTCTAGTTCTCAAGCTCTTGACTAAACTGGATAGTCAATCCTTCCAACTCCTTTCTTAGATTGGAGTTTGAATCATTCAGCTTATTTACTTCTACAATTATGGCTTCCATATTTTCTTCATCTTCAGAACTACTTTCAGATAGCTCCATCAACTTCTCTGCATGTTCTCTCCTTTTTGCTTGAGATGCCTTGTATTTGACCATAAGATCATCATAGGCTTGCTCAGACTGAGTGAGCCATTGACTAAGTTCCCTCAAGGTGTATTCTCCCATATCTCTTTCCAAGTGGTTAAACTTATAGAAAGGTAGGCTCTAATACCAATTGATGAATACTAAGAGGGGGGGTGAATTAGTATGCCAAAAATCTCTGCACTAAAACACTTAAACAGTCTAAAGACAAACCGATAAAACAATTTAACAGACAGACCGGTTATCACACATGCAAATCAAAATGCAAATAAAGTATTTACCCACAAAAGAAATACAACCATAACACAAGATATTTGATGTGGAAACCCAAATGGGAAAAACCATGGTGAGATGGAACTCACAAGTCACTATCTATAGAAATAGAAACCAGATCGGTTAAGGTTAGACCGGTTAAGGTCTTACAATGTTCTTCACCAGAATAGATCCTGTTAGGAATCTCAATCTCTGTTAGGAGATAAGTCCGATTAAAGACTACCTTGTTAGAGGATTTTAGATTAACAGAGGTGAACCACCTTGTTAGAGGATTTTACAAAGGCTTTTGGGCCTACCCGGTTAAGGGCTATAGACTTGTCAAAGATGTGAGTAATCAACAAGTGTTTGATCTATCTTATAGCACAAACTGCTTGGCTAGATCTAGTATTACTCACTGTTAATGCATTCCAGCATTACTTCAGTCTTCTCTATCTCTCTCTCAGTTACAACTTGATCTTCTTAGATAAGATCACTCTTACAACAACTCAACAACCACCTAAAACGCTAGCACAACATAAACCCTTTCAGCAACTCTTTGAAACCCTAGACATGATGTCCTTTTAAAGGAATCTGATTTCATGTTGGTCCAATAGGATTACATTACATTTTCCTAGGTTCAATGAATCTAGACATACTCAGTAACATGACACAAAAAGCACCCTCAGTGTGTCGACACTGTCAATTAATCGGTGGATTGGTAACTCATCACAAAATGTCAGTTGGTAACTCATCACAGAGTATTATCGGTTCATACAAAATACCAGTTGCCAGTTTGACAAAAATGAAGACTGGTAAGAATGTGTTATGCCGCTTTTCTTCCTTGTACCACTTGAGATCTTCAAACTGCTTGGGGTCGACATGCCACTTCAGACCGGGAAACACATTTTGCAAACTCACCAATAGTCTAAAGACTAGAATACAACATACCAGTTGAGCTCTAGCTCATACATATAAAGGGGATCTCAATACAACTGTGTGTCCATCAATGACAATCACAACATAAACATCAAAAATGCCAACAACATATAGTTCTTCTACTTAAACCAACACTTCTCGGTACTATGTCCATATCTATTGCAGTTTTTACAAAACCCTTTAAATTTTGCCTTCTGATAATTGCTAGCAGACTTTGTCCTATATTGGTTAGATGTATGAAAATATTTATTGCAATTGTAACAATAACCATTAGACCTTGTGACATTCGGTTGCTTACCTTTTCTGATTTGGCACATGTTGGCAGTATGTCCTTGTTTTCCATAGTAATTGCAAATAAGCTTCTTTCCTTTGATGTTCTTCTTGTTTCCAGCTTGCTTTGATGATTCTGCTCTCTCAGTAGTGTGGATTCCCTTCTCGATAGAGTCTTTTCCTTTGTAACCGAGTCCTACAACTTTGTTGGGTCTTTTTGTATTAAGTTGCTCATTCAACATCTTTGATGCTTCATAACTCTTCTTCAGTGTTTCTTTGGATTTCTTCTCTATTTCAAGTTCATCGGTGAACCTTGATACTTCAAGTTTCAATGCTTTATTCTCATCATCTTTCAGATTTGCTTCATGATGTGCATAACCCAATTGATTTGACAAATTTTGTTGAATTTCAGTCAACCTTATGATTTCATCATTCCTTTCAGATACTAATGCTTCAAGCTGCTGTCTTTCTCTTTCTAGATCTCTTAATTTATCCTTGGCTGTCCTCAATGCATCAAGATTTTCAGTCATCTATGTGTTGAAATGTTCATGTTCTCTTTTCATAGCTTTTAGCTGATCAGTCAGTGCATTGTTCTTTTCTTTCAATTATTCAATCATTTCTTCAGTCTCTTCAGATATATTGTTATTAGATGATGTCTCAATTTGTTCCACTAACTCTTGAGAGTCCTGCAAATCATTGGACAATCTTCTTCTAACTTTCAAAGATTTTTGCATTTGTTTTTGCATGTCAACAATCACTTGATTATCATGATCCAATTCATTTTGAAGATTCACAGTTCTCTGAGATTGTCTGTAGCCTTCCATTAATAAGATCTTTCTCTTTAGGCAATTAAACCCTTTTCCAAGATTCAAGCTCTAATACCAATTGTTAGGCCCAATATGGAAAGCTAATGTACTGAGAGGGGAGGGGTGAATCAGTACTTCAAATACTTTCTTCAAGAATAACTTTACTATTAAGCATAAACCAAAAACTGTTGTAACATAATATAATGCTAAAATAAATAAATAACAATCATACATGATTCACTCCATGACATATATTTTGGTTACGCAGAAACTCTTGGTTAGAGAGAAAAATTGCGGTGGGGATGGCACCCACAACTTCACTACTACAATAATAAAGGTTGCTTAGTTAGAGCTACATGTTTAGCTATTTCTGATAGCTTACCCTATTAGGAGTATCAAGATCGTTAGATCTACCTTTCTAAAGGATTTTACAACACTTATTCTAAATGCTGCACCTGGTTAAAGGCTTTACAATTTATAGACTTTGTTAGAGTCTTTTACCCTATTAAAGGTTTCTCTTACAACACAAAATGTTACAATAAAATCTTTACAAAATATCTGCAACTTCACATCTAGAATGTTATAGCAGATTCTATGTGCTCAAAATGAGATTACCTTGCTTATAGCATACCTCAGTAATCAATAGATTAACTCGGTAAACCCTTCTGTTTACTTTGTTACTTGATTGTTCTCTGAAATCCTTCTCAGTGAGCTCTGTGTCTCTAACAGTCACAATACTTTGTGCTTCCTTATCTATTTCACATGTCTTGCTTCATACACCTTCTCTATATTTTTTATCCTCAATTAATGTTGTATAAATAGATCTCTTATGTCGGTGATCTGTTGATGCTTTGAACTTACAAACATGATTCATCAAATGAATAAACATACAAAATATTTCATTGGATAGATGACCTCAAGATCATACAAAATCTTTAATGTGCAATTTCCTAAGTGATAATGATTCCCTGTTCCTCAATCCTTTAACACATTTACCATATGTGTCTAGGTTCAATGAATCTGGTAACACATTTCACTCGGTGTGTGTTCACTCAGTATATCATTTTTTCTGATCAGTAGACATAGAGTATTACTCAGTAGACAACTCGGTGTATACTTAGCTCTGTGACTACTTTCTTCTATAACCGATTGCTCTGTGCTTACCGACTGAATTTTTTAGTAGTAATAACCGACTAGAGTATATAGAATGACTTTGGATATAAAACTAATGGCAACTTAGCAAGTACTAACACAAAGCTTCCCCATGATTTGAATGATATGCCCTCTCAAGAGATTGGATGGAAAAACTAAAAGGGATTGCGAACAATCACTCGATAAGAAAGAAAGGCTAGAAAGGACTAACTAGCGCAAGGAAGAAATCTAACACGGGAGACTAGGGTTAAGTAGCCTATATGATAGGGTTAGAAGGAAAACATCCTCATTTGCATCCACACATCTAAGAGATCAAAGAGCAGAGAGAGAGCTTAGAGCAGTTAGAGTAGTCAACGACAATGGATAGAGTTCACAGTTTCGATCAAGTCCTGCGGTATCAGAGACCAGCCAACATGGGTGAGCTAGTAAGTACCTCGAAGGATTTTTGTACATTTTTACATTTATTGTTGTCATTAATGCACTTTAGGGTAGATAAGAAAAAATTTGAAAGACATTTTTTGCACTGTGAGCGCATCTAGGTAGGATAAGTGTGTCTACATTAGGTTTGGTCACGTATATACATTTAATCTCTTTTATGTGTAGATTATGGTGTGTTTGTGCTGAGAAGGAATGTCTGTGTCAAAGGGGTACATTTGTGAAAAACAAGCACATCTATATAGAACAATGGTGTGTCTGTGATGTATAGGCACGTCTAGGGCAAGAAAACACATATAGGTTGATTAAAACCACGTCTGCGTTGTGAAAACACGTTTATGTCTAAGTAGGCTAGAATCAACAGTTATGTGATGAACATATGAGGTCGATTAGATAAGTTGCTGAGAGGATTCACTCAAATAGTTTCCCTAGGGAATGTTGGAAAATGCACACTCCAATGAGAAATTGTAGGTGATTGAAGGTTTTATCATTGATGGTAACCTTGCAATCATAGGACACTGGCAAGACAAAGATACCAGCATCGACACCGACAGACTCTACACTGAGATACAGAGAAACTGGAAGTTAAAATCTCAGAGAAACCCTCTGGGACACAGATACAGAAACCAAAATAGGTACAGGTTGAAGCACAGGTTCAAACAGACACAGTGCCACCAGCCCAAACTGAAAAGCAAAAACCTTTGTTTGCAGAAATGCAAACACAGACTGACCTACCAATGGTCGAATCAAGTAAAGTAATTACCACAACCGGTAGCATGGCTATTATAAAGACTATTGGACAAACATATAGTACATCTATGGCAAAATTCAGACCTACAAATGTAATAGAGGTCTTGTTAGATTCAATAAAGAAGATCATAGAATGCAATACACAAGCCTATAAGGCTATTGATGATACAATTCCAATTCTTAAATTGATTGCACCAAAGTGCACAGTTGATAATAAGGATTCTTTAGGACAACTAGACACATTGTCTAAGTTCATCACCGGTAACTTATTGACTATTGATCAAATAAATGAGGATACATTTAAGGAAAGGATGTTAAAGGAAAAAGAGAAATTCTTTGAGGATATTGTAAATAAGAACAAGGAGAAAATGGATACTCTATTACTGGAACTTGGAGAAATAATTCTTGACTCCAAGAAACTATATAGGGACACCTATAAAACAAATATTTTGATAGAGGATCTTGACAAGGAGATCAAAAAAGCACAAGATAAGATAAACAATATTGCTGACAATCTGATAGGTGCATCAGATTCATTTTTGGAGTTAGAGAAGAATATTGCAAAGCAAGAAGAGAAAATCAAGAAGTTAGAAAATGACAAATAGGGAATAAAGGATAAAGCAAAGGACTTGAAATGCAGACTTAGTCCAAGACTTGAATACCTTATTTCTTTGAGAAAAGAAATATCTGAGGCTCTGGTTCCCGGACTAAAGACATTGGAAGAGCAAAAGCACATACTCACCGGTACTATGCAAAGAACTCAAGAGGAAATAAACGATAGCAAAACATTCAGTATTGGTATAAATTTGATCTTGACAGATATATTTCAGATTGTAACCCACTGGTTACAAGAATCCAGGCAGGACTCCACTGACACCAAATAACAACCCTTGTCATTGATGTCAAAGGGGGAGTAGTGGGATGAGAAAAATAGTCAGAAGAAAGGACATCATCTACTCAGGGGGAGCATACATTTTTTTTTTGGTACACAGTTTTGGTAAGACAATTTTGGTAAACTATTTTTGGATATCACTTTGGACACTTTTGGTTTTTCTCATGAGTGTTGCCATCAATGCCAAAGGGGCAGATTGCTGGCAAATGCACACTCCAATGAGAAATTGTAGGTGATTGAAGGTTTTTTCATTGATGACAAACTTGAAATCATAAGACACCGGCAAGACAAAGATACCAGCACCAACACCGACAGACTCTACACTGGCATATAGAACACCGACAGTGAAAGGAAGGATACCGACACCTTGGCCGACTTCAATTTTGTTTAAAATGTATTTTGTAATTAATTGTAAAATCATTGTAAGCCAACATGGGGAGTTGTAATATGACTCATATATGTATGAGACCATTTTGTAATAGGAAGTGTGTGAAATAGGATGTGAAATAAGCAGACCTAATATGCGAAATATTGGTTAAGGGGTTTATGTTGTAGCAGAGCTTAAGCTGGTACTGAATCTGGCATAGTAGATGCTGATATGAAGCAGTACAAGATATTGGATTAGTATAATCCATTTTTGTAAGTTAGTGTGACTTCTTTTGTAATTGAGCAGTGAGCTCTAGGCAATTGGCCTTCTTGCATGTGCAAGCCCCTATTGTAAGAGTAATATTCCCTTATTGGCTAGTAAGTGAATATTGTGGGTCATAAATCCCACCGAGGTTTTGCCCAGACTGGGTTTCCTCATTAAAATACTGTGTTATGGTGTGCTTCTCATGATTTTGTTATTATTCTTAGTTACTGCATTATTTATGGTTTACCGATACACAGTTTTAATATGCTTTTCATGGTTTAAGTCAGGTAAATTTATATACTAGTTAGATACTTATTGAGCCCCCCTCTCAGCATCTTTGGGAATCCTAATAGGGAAGATAGATTGAAAACAAGGCTATAATAAAAAATTATGTGATAAACATACGTTGCCAATTGGATAAGCTACTGGGAGGATATGCTCAAGCAGGGCCTCTAAATAGGACCAAGTGCAATGTGATGAACATATACGCTAGGATGCAATGCCATGTGATAGAAATAAGCACTAGGATAGAAGTAGCACTATGTGGTGAACATGAGTACCACTAGGATTGACACGATTGGTTTGATTAAATGTAGGAATACTTGCCCTAGATACAATCACATAAGAGATTCCCTATGACACAGAGGTTACAACCAGAATTGACCTTTGAGGATGGAGTAGCTGTCGAGGCTATGGGATTGAGACACGTCATGTATCTGTCTAAGATTCAGTTGAAAAGACGATTACTAACTACTCTAGAAGAGAGATGGTGCTTTGAGACATTCATTTCATTTATCGACTAGTGAGATGTCAGTCACTTTAGAGGATTTTTACAAGATCTCAAGGATAGCGATCAGTGGTGAGTTGGTGTCATATGACAGAGAGGAAGATAGGGATGCATTGAGACAGGTCTTTTTTGACCCAGAGCTAGAGATGAGATCGAGTCATGTCAACTGGGAGGTTATGCTATCTATTGGACATAGACTACAAGGAATGGTAGGAGGAGCGATTCATGGCTACCTTTGTCTAGACTAAGCGACACGAGGTATGGATGTTGCCTAAGGGAGGACTCTAGAGAAACTAGTGATAGAGCACAATAGGTTTGCATGGGGTCCATGTTGTTAGGATAACTGGTGAACAACTGAGAGAGGGGGTGAATCAGTTGTTAATAGATTATGTGAATTAAATCACTTAAAACATTATACCGGAATAACTGATTAAGCATTAAAGCATAAGAGAAAACCAGAGAATCAATATGATGCAACCATAACACATAACACCATGATTTGTATATGGAAATCCTCAATGAGGAAAAACCACGGTGGGAAACCCTACCCACAGTCAGATGATACTTATGTAGCAAGTATATGATTACAATAGGGGCCTGCACATGCAGGAAGGGACACTACCTAGAGTGCATTTTTCATCATAATGGAGTCTCACTAACTACAGAAATGTCAACCACCTCAAGATATTTGGACTACAATCCAGATAGAAGAATTGTCGGTGGTAGCATCAAACATGCCAGATTAAAATTCTGGTTAAGCACAACACCGAAGGTCTAAAACCTCTTAAATAAACCCAACTTGATCACCTATGATCGACCAAATCCTCTACACAAATGATTCTTACATTATTCACTCCTTGTTGTTTCTATATGATCTACAATGAGATCTTACATATATTTATACCAACTTGGGACCTAACCAATTAGGGTCAGCCACACAAATGATAATTCAATAGATCCATTACATAATCCTAAAATAAAATCATAATACATGATGGCCCGAGGCCAAACAAATATCATCCAATCAATAAAACATCTCGGAAGTGCATCATAGGATCCACCAATATGTTTCATGAAAATCGGTCCATAAGCTAGATAGAACCTGACCTAAATTAGGTCCACACATGCCAAAGAAATGACACCAATCAGTTGAGGCTTGAACATAATCACCATCAGCATCTTGAATCCCTTCTTGAAGCTACACCAACACCACTTATGCATTTCATCAAAGATCTTCAATAAAGCTCTGTCGGTGAAACCCTTACCAGACCAATAAACCAAGATTACTAGAACATAAGATAGCATCTGATCATCAAGTCAATACCAACTGACTAAAACAAACTTTAGAAGCATATTAACCATCCATACAAACTTATTCCATCAACTAGATCATACCCGTGACAATCAACTAATTATCTTCCCAATCCAATTCTTCTACTAGAAGCTAGTAAACAACCATAACACCAAGTGTTGACATCAATGACAAAACATCAATGCAACACATAATCAATTTCATCATATGGCCAATAATCTTCCCCTTTGGTATTGATGGCAACACTAGATGTGAAAAATATCCAAGTGCCAAGAAAATGCCAAACAAGTCTCCCCCAATGGAAGATAGCCCACAATCTCCCATGAAATGATATAGTAATGAAGCTTTAGACCAAATCAAAATAAAAAAGACCAAATACCACCAAACTCCCCCTAACGAGTGCAATTAATAAATAGCAATAATTTTTCACATATATTCCTACCCCTTTGACAACAATGCCAAAAAATCAAACAGAATATGAAAACTCTAAATATCAAGGCTGATTACTCCATCTGAGTAGTAGCATTATTTTATCAATACATAGAAAAAGATAACTCTAATAATGCATACCAGACTAATGCACATCTGCATCATTTAAGTCTCTACTAGAGGGATATAAACCCCAAATCTATCTCTCAAATACTCAAATGATTCGTAAGACAAAGGTTTAGTGAAGATGTATGCTATCTGCTCTTTTGTGTTCACATAAACCAGTTTGACTTCTTTTGCATCCACCTTTTCCTTCAAAAAGTTATACTTGATTGATATATGCTTAGTCTTGGAGTGAAATACTAGATTCTTTGATATGTCAATAGCTACAGAGTTATCACAATGGATAACAACTGGATAATTACAACTCACTTGTATATCCTTCAATATCTACTTCATCCATAGCACTTGAGTACAATTGGTTGCGGATGCAACATATTTAGCTTCAGCAGTGGATAAAGAAATGCATGACTGCTTCTTGCTGATCCATGGAGCCAACTTCTTCCCAAGGAAGAATGCTCCACTAGATGTGCTCTTCCTTTCATCAACATCAACTTCCCAATCTACATTTGTATATGCACATAAAGTAAAGCCATCATATTTAGGGTACCATCAACCATATTCAGTTGTACCTTGCAAATATCAGAATATCCTTTTTATTGCACTTTCATGATTTTCTCTTCGATTACTTTCAAATCTTGATACAATACTAACTGCATTCATTATATCTGGTCTAGTCTTAGTTAAATATAGCAAACCACCAATCATGGATTTATATCTTGTAGAATTTACTAAAGGGGATACATGCTTAATTGATAAATTTTCACTTATAACCATAGGAGTACTAACCGGTTTAGAATTTTCCATACCAAATTTATTCAGCAATTCCCTTAGATACTTAGTTTGAAAGATAAAGATGTCTTTGTTAGTCTAAGTAATCTACAAGCCTAGAAAAAAAATTATTTCTCTAGTCATAGACATTTCAAATTCCCTCTGCATATTATCAGAAAATTTTATGCACAATTTTTCTTCACCTCCAAAAATGATATCATCATTAGTGATCTTATAATATAGGTTACTGTCAGCATTACCTTTATAAAATCAAGCTTCAAAAGATACTTATCCAACCTTGCATACTAAGCTCTAGGAGTCTGTTTTAGTCCATATAGGGCTTTCCTTAATCTGCAAACCATATTTTTGTCATCTGTTAGTCAGTAAACATACATTTGGTTTCTCAATAAGTACTTCTTATTCAAGTTCTCCATTCAAAAATGCACACTTAACATCCTTTTGATAGACATTGAAGTTCTTATAGGCTGCATAAGCAAGAAATAGTCTAACAACTTCAATTCTACTACCAGTGCAAACATTTCACGATAATCAATTCCTTCATTCTAAGAATATCCTTTGCAGAACAATCTAGCCTTGTCTCTTACAACTTTTACATCCTCATTCAGTTTGTTTCTAAAAACCCATTTAGATCCAATAACATTCTTATTGTTAGCTCAGGGAACCAAAGTCTAAGTATTGTTCTTTTCTATATGATCTAATTTATCTTCCATATATTTCATCCAACATTCATCTTTACAAGCTTCAATTATTGTTGTCAACTCAATCTGAGAAATGAAACATACCTCTTGATTTGCAAATCTTCTTCTTGTGATAACTCCCATGTTTTTCTCTCCAATGATCTGATTTTAAGAATGATTTAGCCTTACATATCTTGGTGTTTTCTAATTTTTAGGTTCTCTGTGTTTCTCCTCAGTTACAATTGAGTTTTCTAATGATGTCAAGATAACTAGTTCAGTATTCTATTTAGGTATAGGCACTACCGGTTCAGTTATGATCATTTCCACTGCCGATTCATTGTCATAAGATTTAGCTTGGTCTTTTTACTTCTCATCAACTTTCACATTAGCGCTCCCCACAATTCTCTGCAATCTTTTATTATAGCATCTATATAATTTTATTTTTGTTGAATAACCAATAAATATTCCTTCACCACATCTAGGTTCAAACTTTCCCATGGAATCATCTCTTTTGATATAACACTTAATTCCAAACATTCTAAAATATTTAAGAGTGGGAGAATGACCAGACCATGATTCATAAGGTATCTTATCGGTATCTCCCTTGATATGAAATCTATTGAATGTATAAACCGTTGTACTTAATACTTCTCTCCAGTAGATATGAGGAAAATTAAATTCCATCTTCATGCTTCTGGATACATTCAAAATGGTTATGTTCTTTATTTCCACAATATCATTCTGTTGAGGTGTCTAGGGTGCAAATAACTGTTTCCTAATGCTATTTTTCTCACAATAACTATTGAATTTGCCGGATGTGAATTCACCACCTTGATCTAATCTCAAACACTTAATTTTTATTCCTATCTCTATCTCAACCACATCTTTAAAGATATTTAATTTCTCAAAAGCTTCAAATTTCTCCCTTAGAAAAGCAACCCACATCATTCTAGAATAGTCATCAATGATTAACATGAAATATATATCTCCTTGAAATCTTCTTGCATTAGCAGGATCACATAGGTCAATATGAATCAAATAAAGAACATCAATCAATTTATGAGGTATGCTCTTAAAACAAGTTTTGATTTTCTTACCCATTTGACATTCTTTACATACCGGATTATGAGGGTTCACAATCTTTAGTAAATCTCTAACTACCTTAGTTGAACTGATCTTTACAATGCAATCAAAATTTATAGGACACAACCTCTTATGCCATAGCCAACTTTCATCAATATGTGCAATCAAACATGTCTTTTCATCAGAGTTCAAATGAAAGATGTTACATTTTGTCTGTGTATCGGTTGCAATCTCCAATCCTTATTTGCTAATGATTTTGCACTTTCCATATTTGAATTGTAATTGAAATCCTCTGTCTACCAACTATCCTACACTCAAAAGATTATGCTTCAGACCTTCAACATAATAGACATTATCAGTGTTATGCTTACTATCCAGTGAAATGGTTCATCTTCCTTTGATCATGAATGCCTTGTTATTACCAAATCTGACTTGACCAACATCAAATTATTGCAAGGTTAGAAAATTCCCTTTGTCACCTATCATATGATGAGAGCATCCACTATCTATTACCTATTCATATGTGTCTTCAATGTTTACTGCAAGGGTATTTTCCTCATTTTTTATAACTAGTTCTGGATCATCTTCCTTCATAGCAGAAAATACCCAGCCTTTTCCATTGCTAGATCCACTAGCTGAATCTGCTATGGGTTCTTCTTCTGAGTCATCAATTACTCCTTCCTCATCAACATAGTAGCATGTTTTTTTTTGTATTTCCTGTACTTATGCTTGATCTGATATTCAGGGTTAGGCTTAAAATATCTTCTTTCTCTTTCTTCCAAAATTAAAGTCTTTTCAGGCCATCTAGATGCAAAATCACCCATCTTATTACATATTTGAAAGGAGATTTTCCTTCATACTTACTTCCTGAAAAAACTACAGGTATCCTTCTAGAAAATAGGGCTTCAATTTTTACAATCTCTTCATCTTCTTTCCTAATCTCTTCCAATTCCTTTGCATACAAAAGTTTCCAATCTTGCTTTCTGGTTGATGATATAGATGCCTTAAATCTAGTATCAATCTTTGTAGCTCCAAGAGGACCAAATTCCTCAAGCTCAAAAGTAGATATCTTCCCAACAAGAGTATCTCTATTGACAGAAGAATTAGGCATGGTTCTTATCTCATCAATTGAAGTTACCTTCATCTTATATGCTGGTGGAAAAACCCTTAACACTTTTGAAACAATCTCTTCCTCACTCAGAGATCCACCACATCACTAAATTCCTAATACAATTTCATTTACCCTTTCCATGAATGCAAAAATTCTTTCATCTTCCTCCATTTTTAAGCTTTCATATCTTACCCTGTAACATTCAAGTTTTACAATTTTAACAGTACAATCACCTTCATTTAGAGTCTCCAACTTCTCCTGTATAGGTTTTATCGATGATTTGTCTGATAGACCCATGATTTGTTTATCTAATAAGGTGCTTAAGATGGCTTCTATAGCTCTATAGTGATTCTCAATGTTCTTATCCAAGTTTGTCGATGCAGCAATGCTAGATGTCAGATTATGAGGAGTGTAACCATTCTATGTTATTTCCCAAATTTCCTTTCTAATGCATCTTAAATGAGTTTGAATGTAAGTCTTTCATACACCATATTTTTTTCCATCAAGCCTAGGGTTGTCCTTCTACAAAACATGAGTTGAAAAATTAGTTTCCATATGATCTTCCTCAAGTGGTTAAGCTTCTGCAAAAAGAGGACTAGGCTCTGATACCAATTGTTAGGATAACCATTGAACAATTGAGAGGGGGGCGGCTGAATTAGTTGTTAAAGGGTTATGTGAATTAAAGAACTTAAAACCTTATACCAAAATAATTGATTAGGCATTAAAGTATAAGTCAAAACCAGAGAATCAATACCATGCAACCATTAAACATAACACCATGATTTATACTTGGAAAACCTCAATGAGGAAAGACCATGGTGGGAAACCCTACCCACAGTTTGATGATACTTCTGCAATAAGTATTTGATTACAATAAGGGCATGTACATGTAGGAAGGAACACTACCTAGAGTGCACTGCTCATCACAATGGAGTCTCACTAACTACAAAGATGTCAATCACCTAGAGATAGTTGGACTACAATCTAGAGAGGAGAACTATTGGTGATAGCATCAAACATGCCAGATTACAGTTTTGGTTAATCTCAATACTAGAGGTCTAAAACCTCTCACGTAAACCCAACTCAATCACCTATGATTTACCAAATCCTCTGTACAAATTATTATTATATTATTTGTTCATTTCTCTTTCCATATGATCTATAGTGAGATCTTAAATATATTTATACGAACCCGGTACCTAACCAATTAGGTCAGCCACACAAATGATAATTCAATAGATCCATTACATAATCCTCAAATAAAATAGTAACACATGTTGGCCTGAGGCTAAACAAATATCATCCAATCAATAAAACATCTTGGAAGTGCATCAGAGGATCCACCAACATGTTTCATGGAAAACGATCCATAACATAGATAGCACCAGACCTAAATTAGATCCACACATGCCAAAGAAATTACATAAATCAGTCGAGGCATGAACATAATTGCCATCAGTATCTTGGATCTCTTCTAGAAGCTGCACCAACACCACTTATGCATTACATTAAAGATCTACAATAAAGCTCTGCCGATGAAACCCTTACCAGACCAATAAAGAAAGCTTACTAGAACATAAGATAGCATTCGATCATCAAGTCAATACCAACTAACTGAAACATACTTCAGAAGCATATGCACCATCCATACAAACTTACTCCATCAACCAGATCATATCAGTGACAATCAACTGGTTATCTTTCAAATCCAATCCTTCTACTTGAAGTCAGTAAACAACCATAACAACAAGTGTTGACATCAATGAAAAAACATCAATGCAACACATAGTCAATTCCATCATATGGCCAACATGTGTGTGTTAGCACACTTGTATCACGAGCTTCACTAGTTCATGTATCTTGGTGGTTGTGGGCTAGGTTGCGGGGTTACTTTGTTACAATTTTGGTCATATGAGAACATTGCAATGAGTAGACTAGTACATTTCAGAGGGAGAGGGAGTGGAAATTTGTATGCACATGTGTACAGTATGATCACTTCCCAGCCATGTAGTTGTTAGATAGTTCAGATAATCGGAAGACAACTGAGATGGTGGGGTTTGAATCAGTTGTCACAAATTACCAGAAGCATTAGCAATTTAAACTTTAACACCAGAACTAAAAACAATAATACTGGAATAGCAGTTAATCCAATTAAGCATAAACAATAACCACATAATAAAATCCATCCACACAACACCACGTTTTGTACATGGACAACCCGGTAAAAGGAAAAACCATGATGGGAAGCCTACCCATAGTGAAATAATACTTTTGCAATAAGTATGTGAATTACAATGAAGGGGCCTGCACTTGCAGGAAGGCCAACATCCTAGAACACACTGCTCATCACAAAAGGAGCCTCACTGACTATAGTGAAATCCAGACTACAATCCAAAGAAGTGTTGAATTGAAAAAGATAGTATCTCCTATGCTAGAGTACAGTTCCGGTTAAGCTCAATACCAAAGGACTAAATCCTCTTAAATAAACCCAATTCAATCTTCAGTGATCGACCAAATCCTCTACCTAAATTATATTACATTATTTGCACATTACATTCCTTGACCATGACCTCTTAAATTAACCATGATGATCTACAATGAGATCTTACATCTATTTATACAAACCCTTGACTATAAAGAATCAGGTCGGTCATCAAACAATCAACCTATTATAAACCATGTTGGCCTTAGACCAAACTAATAATATCAACACATAAGACATCCCAGAAATACAACAATAGGTCCTATCCAAACATTATATTAAAGTCGATCCATAATAGCATCCTAAAAATCCACCAGAAGCTGCACCAACACCACTTATGCAATTCATCAAAGATATCTACCAAATGCTCTGTCGGTGAAACCCTCATCGGAACTAGAAACAAGGCATCTAAGCAAGTAGGATAGCATCCAATCACTAGACCAAAACCAACTAACCAAATATGAGTATAAGTATCATAAACAAGACAATTCCATCACCAAATTATATTGGAGCCTATAGGATCATGTCGGATCCAAGTTAACTAGAATACACTTAACCTTTCGAGACCAGAAGGGTGCCGATAAAGCATCCAAATAGCTAGTGTTGACATCAATGACAAAACATAAATGCAACACATAATCAATTCCACTAATTGGCCACCAGGAGTGTGAAGGTGGACTACTAGACATGGGTAATATATGACATAGATAATGTCATATGGAGATGATATCTTGACTATGAGGATTGGGAGGAGGATGCTACAAAGCTTCCTTATGTCTCTAGGAGTATGCATCTGATTGGCTGGACATTGCAGATACTAGACAAACATTTAATTGATAGTGTATGCAGGCAATTTGAGAGGCAGCAAAGGATGCCTCAGGGATCTAGAGAGTTTGCACGAACAGTGCGGGAGCAGGCTCACTAGGGGCCAATTTTTTCCTATGATGTTGTTGTGACACAGTTTGAATAGATAGTTCCTATGCCTTGGGATCTACAAAGAGATGTGGTTGACGTAGGTACAGATGCAGAGTATGTCACTTATTTTGTAGCACATTCAGTACTTAGATTGATAGATCTAAATGAGCCTTTGGTAGTAGAGGATGATAATGATGAGGATGATGAGGACAGTGGTGGGGGGAGAAAGAGGAGGTAGAGGAGAGGAGCAGTGAGGAGGGTGGTGAGGGGTAGGGGTGGACCAGAGGATGCTAGATCAAGAGTTGAGGGAGGAGAGGATCCATGTGGAGGGAGGCCACTGAGACCACCGAGGGGGAGAGGAGGATAAGTTTTATAGTGTGGTGGATAGGTACAGGGACAAGTACCAAGGAGAGATGCATATGGACAGGCTAGGAAGGAGGAGGGTACCCAAGGTGCAGATGAGGAGGAAGATGAGTTGTTAACACTATGAGAGATTGCAATAGGACAAGTTGATGAAATAAAGGATTGTGAGAGAGATGTGACTTGACTAAGGTGATAGTCAGGAGAGATGCAGAGGGAGCGAGATCAAGCCACTCAACGATATATGATCGTAGAGGAGTCACTAAGGGTAGAGAGAGTAGAAGAAGAGGGGAATCATGGAGCAAGTTATGTATATGTCTTGTGGAAAGGGGAGGAGATTGGGTACTGAAGAGATTTATATTACGTAGTAGTTCCTCCTGATATTAGAGTAGGGAGCTACAAGAGAGCCTCGCAGACTATGACCACCGAGAGAGATAGGAGGTAGGCATCCAGTGGCAGGGTCATGGGTCCACCCAAGGGGGAGGGGATAGAGGAGGGGATAGATAGGGTGATCTTTGGGAAAGGAATTTGAGAGCTCAAATTCCTTTGAGGCTAGCTAGCTCCAAGGGAGGGAGTTCATCATAGCTCTTTTGGATCCCATTTTCTTAGTATTTGTATGATGATGTAGACACCTTTGGGTGATTTTTTAGCCATATATGATATTGACATCATTGTATCATGAAACTTATTATTTTTTGATATATATATGAGATGACTCATCCTTGTGGCAATTATATGCATGTGTTCCTATGTGATGTTTCTATATGCTTTTATGATTATGTGATGCAATGCAATGATTCTATATGATAATGCAGTTTATGTATGTGTGTTATTATTATGATTCTATGATACTTTATTTGATGGATATGTACATGATGGAATGCAACATTTTTTTGTCCCTTTTTGTTTTTTATATGTCCTACATGATGCAAATGTGGATGTACTTGTTGGCATATGCACACTCCAATGAGACATTGTATGTGATTGAAGGTTTTGGCATTGATGGCAACCTTGCAATCTTATGGCACCGGCAAAGGCATTATACCAGCATCAGCAGAGCACACTCTACACTGGCACTCAGGGCACCAACACCAGCACAGAAGAAAGGAAGTATACCGGCACAGAGGCCAATAGGATTTTGTTATATTTTATTTTGTTTATTATTGTAAAAATGTGTAGGCCGACTTGGGAAATTATAAAATGACTCTTATATATAAAAGAGATCATTGTAGACATTTGCGATAGGAGAGGTAAGCATAAAGGAAAATATTAGGCAAACCTATTGTGTGAAATATAGGTTAAGGGGTATATGTAAAGAACAGAGCAGGAACCGGTACTGAATCTGGCATTGAGGATGTTATTGTAAAGCAGTACAAGATATTGAATTTGTATAATCCTTATTGTAAGTCAGTGAGACTTCCGATTGAGCAGTGAGCTCTAGGCAGTTGGCCTTCCTGCATGTGCAGGTCCCTATTGTAAGTAATATTCTCTTATTGGCCAGTGAGTGAATATTATAGGTCACAAATCCCACAGAGGTTTATCCCACACTGGGTTTCCTTGTTAAAATATTGTGTTATGGTGTGCTTTTCATGTGGATGTTCTTGATTCTATTTATTGCATTATTTCTTGCATACCAGTACACTGTTATATTATGTTCTACACGTTTTAAGTTAAGAAATTCCATTCACCGGTTAGATATTGATTCACCCCCCCTCCCCCTCTCAGTATCTGTGGGATCCCTAACAATTGGTATCAAAGCCTGGACCTCTATTTTTAGAAGCTTAACAGGTTCAGGAAGATCTTGACATCGGTAAACATGGAAAATTTGATGAAGCAACTGGAAGGAGCTCTTACAAACTATGATGCAGAAAAATTGAAAAATATCAAACTAGAAGATGATTTAAGGGTAGCTCAGGACATCATTCAGGCACTTCAAGAAAATTTTACTGTTGCAAGAAATAAGAGAAGAGAACTTTGTGAAAAGATGCAAAATGAGAATGATGAAAAGGAATCACTTAATGATATGATAAGCAAGTTGAAACTGGAGAACATAACTACAAAGAATGCAGGATATGACTATGAGATTTTGTAAAGAGATTGAAGATAGGAAGAATAATGAAGAAGAATTGACTAGAAGACTAAGTGATGCAGCAAATGAGAACACAAGACTTAGCTATGAAAATGACATGTTGAAGACAGATCTAATGCATACTCAAAATGACTCAAATGAAGTGATGAGACAAAAAGAAGTCTTAGAAAGAGAACTAGAAACTGCAAATCAACATAAAGAAAAATTCAAGAAAAGCTCAGAGGAACTTGGTACCTTGCTAAAGAATCAAAAACCTAAAGGTGACACTTCTGGAATTGGCTTTGAAGTTGGTGAAAGCTCCGGTACTGCAAATACTCAGGATCACAACAAACCAGTAAGACAACCTAATGCTTATAAATTCAATGGAAAATGCTTTAACTATAATAAGTATGGTCTTAGAGCAAGTGAATGTAGATCTAAAAATTATTAGAATATCAACACACCCACCAGTCAATGTTCTAAATGCAACAAAGTAGGTCACAATTCTGAAAACTGCAGAATGAATGTGAGATGTTATATTTGTGGAAGATTTGGACATTTATCTAATCAATGCAGAACACAAACTGGCATAGGTTATGGGAAAGCTATTCAGAAAAATAATGTAACTTGTTATGCATGTAACAATATTGGGAATATTGCTAAATTTTGTAGAAGTAAAGCAACACCGGTAGACAACAAAAGTTCTAGCTTGAAAGGTAAAGAAAAAGTTGAAGAGGTTAAGCAAGAATTGTCAAAACAATGGATTAGAAAAGCTACAGTAAATATTGGGAATCCTCCTCCACCAGTAGAACCAACCGATGCTTCACTGATAGAAAAAAGTGATGCTTCACTGGCAGGACAAAGTAGTGTTGCACTGGCAGGAAGTTCTTCATCTAATTGAAGAAAATTTCCTTGAGGGTTTGGCAATCTAATGACACATGTGCTATTATTCCCTTGGTTAGAGATAAGAAGTTGGAAATTACATATTACCAACAAACAATGTTAAGTGAATACTTAACCGGCATGCAATTTCACCAAGATTTCAAATTTATGAAGAGCGCGAAGATTCCGAGCTAAGGCATTTCGAGCAAAAAGAAAGAACACTCCAAGCAATCATCCATCCTAAGGTAGTAAAAGGTATTTAATCATGGCATCCACCTCTGCAATTGAATATATAGCTAACCCTACTATTGTTGAAGTGATAAAAAGACCTAGGCCCGTATTTCAGTTAGTTCTCGAGGTAGCAAAGAAAGATGATACCTTAGGTGCTTTTTCTCAAATTCCTAAGGGAGTTGTTTATGTTGAAGACCCTAGAATGTACATCCACTACAACATTGAAGAGTTAGGTGATGAAGAAATTAAAACCATGTTTAAAACTGTGATATGTGATAAAACCGGCAATGTAAAAGATGAACACAAAATCATTGAGACCCTAGGATTTACAAAGATCCTTAGCGTTCCTGAATTTCCCAAGGATGTGATTAGGATAGTCTTAAGCAGGGTACATGGTGAATTTTTCTGGTTGGATGGAGTCCACAAAATCACCAAGGAAGCTATGAAAGTTGTCACAGGGTTACCAACCATCGGTAAAAGACCAGATAAAATGAAGAAGGTTTCCATTGACCTAGTTATAAACCTAACTGGTGAAACATTCAACAAGAGGTCCCTAAGAGTTAATGATATAACAGATATCAATGTGAGATTCATCAGCATGATATTAGGATATAAAGCTACTCATGCAAATAGACTCAATTCAGTTTCAAGTTTATACATTAAGAGTGCTTATGATATGGTCACAGACAATGCAAAAATTGATGTATGTGAGTGGTTAAAAGATGAATTAATTGACAACCTTGGAAAGATCAAGAAGGACAAGAAAGGAACTTTCAGGTTTGGAAATTTGTAAGTATGTCTGATGCTACATATAACAAAATAGGTTCCTGGTATAGGTTACAAAGAACTTGGATATGATATACTGGTAGGCAAACAATTAACATAACTATTCAATAACATGGGAGAAAACAAGGAAAACAATATTAATGACTTTTATCAAGCATTAAAGACCAAAATGAAGAAAAGAATAAGGTTATCACAAAAGATTTTAGACAAATACAAAGATGAAATATGCTTTGTCATCAAGAAAGATGAAATATGGATGGAAGCAGTCATCCCTAGGACAGTTTGGGTAACCAAGATGGGCTATGAAACATATGATCACATAGTTAAACATATGCTAAAGCACTTCTGGAAGCCCCCCAGAGAACCTAAGGAAGAAGTATTTGGTAGTGCAAAGACCATTGAAAGCCAAATACAATCAAAGAAAAGAGTCAAAAAGGTTGAGGCAATTGTAAGGAAAGGTTCCAGACAAGCAAAATCCATCAAAGAAGATGTACTGAAGAAAACTGGTATAACAGAGGATGAGTTAGCAGCTCCACAACCTGAAACTCACCTATCACCAGTAGGTACTTCCTCGGGGAGTGACATGCCTACAACTTTCAAAAGAGTTGTAAGAAAAAGAGATCCCTCACCGGCAACCACACCCTCACCCAGGAGGACAAGACAAAAGCAACAAGCAGTGAGGTCTCTGATAAGAAAGGCCATACCAAAGAAGAAACTGACACCCAAGAAGAAGAAGAGGACAAACAAAGACTTGGCCCCTCTTGATATACTACTAAATGAAATCACAGAGGAAGGTAAATTTAAGAACATAGAGAAAATATATGACACCTTAATAGCTAATGAAAAAGAGCAAGTTGAAAATAGTGTTATATTACATATGGATATGTACAAGAAGTTTTTGATGGAAGTAGTCAATGAAATTCTAGATGAGCTATTTAAAAGAATAGAAGCAAGAAGACAAACAGTAATAGAACTGGATAAGAAAATAAAGATTGAAAAGATACTTGTTGTATATCTAGTAAACTCTCCCCAAGAAATTGATGACCTAATTTCTCAAGCAAACCAGATAGTATTTTCTACTGCACACCGGCATGTTGCTTTAATGGTAGGAAGAGTTAATGAGGTAACAGAGGAGATAGAAAATGGATGGGATATATTCCTAGTTGAGAAAGAAAAGCAAGAAGAGTATAGGAACCTCAAACCCATAAAATTTTATCAGAAAGATAGAGACAAGCGGAAAGGAAAAGTTGGTGGACCACCTAGTATCAAAGTTAGAGACAACTTACCCCCACCTCCTTTAATTACTCCACTGGTAAAAACAACAACTACTAAAGATCAACTGGCAACTGAGAGTATGGATGTAGAGGATGATAATTCTAATCCTGAAGTTTTATATACTGTGGATGTTGATACTCAAAAGATCAACATAGTGGTAGACAAAGATACAACAGATAAGACTGATATGGCTAGTGAGCCTCCGGTAGCTGAGGAAACTAATAACTCACTTGAGAAACCGGCAGAAGATAAAGAGCAAAAGGTAGAGACTCAAACACAGACTGAGGCAATGCAACAAAGAGAGGAACAAACAAAGCAAAAGGCTCTGGAACAGGAACAATAGCAACAAGAATAGGTACATAAGGAAACAGTACAACCGGCAACTAGTGAAGTAGAAAAATCATTGCTTAAAGAAATGTAGACACAAACAGACCTACCAAAGGTCAATACAAGCTTGGTTACTTCCACCGGTACTCAGATTGTTGATTCATCATCAAGCTTCAAATAAACTAATGTGACTGAGGTACTACTAGATACTATCAAGAAAATAACCGACTGCAACTCACAAGCTCACAAATCAATTGATGATACCATACCAATTTTGAAGGTAATTGCTCCCAACTGTAATATAGACAACAAAGATTCTTTAGGACAAATTGATACACTATGTAAATATATCTCAAAAAACATTGAGAAAATAAAAGAGGTCATTGAAGGATAAAGTAGAAGTTGAAAAACAGAAATTCTTTGATGAGCAAATAAAGAAGTGTAACAGAGATTTTGACACACTTCTACCGGAATTATGTAATTTATTGAAAGAGTACAAAAATCTATACAAAGATACCTGTAAAACAAACTTTTTGACTGTAGATATAGACAAGAAAATGAGCAAGGTACAGGATGAGATCAATAAACTTGCAGATAGTTTTGTCAACTCACCTGATACACTATCAGTTTTTGAGGAGAAGATAACAAATTTTGAGGAAGAACTACTTAAATTGGAAAGAGAGAAAGAAAGAATAGTAAATAAGGCAAAGCATTTGAGATCAAAACTAAGTCCAAGATTGGACTATCTAGCATCTCTACGGAAGGAAGTATCTGAGGCACTAATACAGGGAAGCAAAACACCGGTAGAGCATTTGTAGCATCTCACTGGTACAGTGAAGAGAATAGAGACAGCAATAAACAATATCAAAAAGGTTTATGGATAGTATAAACTTGATTTTGGGAGATCTTTTTCATATTGTAACTACCCAGTTACAAGGTTGAAACTACAAACTCTACTGACATCTTGACAACCTTTGTCATTGATGCCAAAGGGGGAGTAGGGATGAGAAAATTCAAATCACAGGAATCATATGCTCAGGGGGAGCACACACATTTTTGGTAAGATTTTTGGACTTCACATTTTTGAATTTGCACTCACATTTTTGTATCATTTTTGAAATTTCTCATGAGTGTTGCCATCAATGCCAAAGGGAGAGATTGTTGGCATATACACACTCCAATGAGACATTGTATGTGATTGAAGGTTTTGTCATTGATGGCAACCTTGCAATCTTATGGCACCGACAAAGGCATTATACCGACATCAGCAAATCACACTCTACACCGGCACTCAAGACACCAGCACTGGCATAGAAGAAAGGAAGTATACCGGCACAAAGGCTAACAGGATTTTGTTATATTTTATTTTGTTTATTATTGTAAAAATGTGTAAGCTGACTTGGCAAATTGTAAAATGACTCTTATATATAAAAGAGATCATTGTAGACATTTGGGATAGGAGAGGTAAGCATAAAGGAAAATATTAGGCAGACCTATTGTGCGAAATATAGGTTAAGGGGTATATGTAAAGAATAAAGCAGGAACCAGTACTAAATCTGGCATTGAGGATGCTATTGTAAAGTAGTACAAGATATTGGATTTGTATAATCCTTATTGTAAGTCAGTGAGACTTCCCATTGAGTAGTGAGCTCTAGGTAGTTGGCCTTCCTGCATGTGCAGGTCCCTATTGCAAGTAATATTCTCTTATTGGTCAGTGAGTGAATATTGTGGGTCACAAATCCCATAGAGGTTTTTCCCACACCGGGTTTCCTTGTTAAAATCTTGTGTTATGGTGTTCTTTTTATGTGGATGTTCTTGATTCTATTTATTGCATTATTTCTTGCATACTGGTAAACTGTTATATTATGTTCTACACGTTTTAAGTTAAGAAATTCCATTCACCGGTCAGATACTAATTCATCCCCCCCCTCTCAGTATCTATGGGATCCCTAACAGTACTATATGTAGGTGGATGTATGATAACTAACATGTTATGATTATTTATATGATGAGAATGAAAATGTGTATATGATATGCTAATAAGTCATGTGTGCAGTATGTGATGCAATTATGATTTCTAAATGTATACATACAATGAAAATTTCTAACATGTAGTGATGCAGATGAATGAAATCCACATATCTTTTGCATGTCATTATACTCAGTCATGCAATAGCGGACTACACAGACTCAAGAAGGACAATGGAGGTCAATCAAGAATGGGGGGTGGAAGGTAGAAGATATTGAAGTGAAAGAGGTATAGGTTCAACCCAGAGAATTATTGTACCTGTTTGCATGGAGATTAGATAGTCACAAACAAGGAATGCCCCAGTTCACACTAGACTCACAGTGTCCTCATATCCTTGGACAAGTCATGGCATTACTAAGAGACAATCCACAGAAAACAAAACAATAGGTGAACATATCCCATCCTCACCTTTCTAGTAAAAGACATCCTGGAGATATTATCTCTAGTCAAAGACATCCAAGAAAAGCTAAAAGACATGTCACCAAAAGATAAAATCAAAAGAAAAGCAAGACTTGACACCAACACACAATGAAATCTTCAAGTTATTTGTGTTTCTTGCCACATATGTTAACATGTTAGATTTGGTGAAAATGTTGTTATCCCGATAAAGGACAGATCATGCTAAAAACCCACGTTGTTGCCAAAGTCTAGTGAAAGATTTAATTTGTTGAAAGCCCATTGTTGATTGTGTCTCATCTGAAACTAAGTGAATCCATGAAATTGATACTTTATTGCAAAGAAGATCAGAAGTTCATTGCGGATTGGCGATGGAAATGACTTCTTATTGTGGATTGTACGCGAAAAAGGAGGAATAAAATGATGATGATCCTCAAAACATGCGATGCTTAGGGTACCACTTCAATCACTAGATTTAGGATTTTTCCCTGGTTGTAGATTGGACCTGATTTATTATGGAAGGAAAGGGTGAAGGGGAGGTTTATTATGAATGGATAACCAATCTTAGGTAGATCAATAACAAGCCATAATGGGAATGAGTAAATTTATTATGGATGGATAGGTTGTGATTGTGTGCAAAGTGAAAGGATAAGATTGAATCTTGAAGGAGGAAGGAGAAATTTCTCTACACATGGTGCCAGTAACCTGATTTTTATGATGATACTTGCCCAGGGCGCCACCGAAGTGGTTTTTGCCATTGTATGGATTTATTTCTTTACTTTTTTAATTTTTCAATTTTTTTAAATTTTTTTAAAAAAAATTTTGTATTTTTGAATTAGGAAATTCTGAAGAGATATGTGTAAAACCTATGAAGGTGCATTATGTTGATAGGATCCTCTAAAGGTTCTCCATTTGGTGTTGAAAGCTGATATGCACCTGATCCATAGACTATTGTGATGATGTAAGGACCAAGCCAATTAGGCTCAAATTTTCCTTTCTTTTCTCAGTCCTCCTGATTTTTAGGATTCTCTCTCAATACTAAGTCACCTACCTCAAATGTATGAGGCTTTACCTTATATCTTTAGTTGTGACTCATTCTCTATTGGTAAGCCTTAAGATGATTAAAAGAAGTTTGTCTTCGCTCATCCAGTAAAACTAGTTTCTGTAAATGAGAGACCCTATAGTCTTCATCATTGATTACATTGCATAAAGAGACACACAAGGATGGTAACTCGACCCCAATAGGCTAGATATCTTTGGCACCATACACAATTGAATAGGGAGTGGCTCCGGTAGGTGTCCGATTACTTGTGTGATAGGCCCAAAGTGCAAGATTGAGTTGGATGTGCCAATTTTGGCCAGCATCATTGACTATAGTTTTGAGAATTCTGAGAATAGTTTTGTTAAAAGCCTCAGGTTGACCATTACCTTGGGGGTAGTATGGAGTGGAGAAGCGATGGTTAATATGGAAGCGATCACAAAGTTCATCACTCCAATGAGACATTGTATGTGATTGAAGTTTTTGTCATTGATGGCAACCTTAAAATCCTATGGCACCGGCAAGGCATTAAACCGGCATCAGCAGAACACACTATACACTAGCACTCAGAACACCGGCACCGGCATAGAGAAAGGAAGTATACCGGCACAGAGGCTAACAAGATTTTTGATATATCATGTTTTGTTTATTATTTGAAAAACATTGTAAGCCAACTTGATATCATTGTAAAATGACTCTTATATATAAAAGAGATCATTGTAGATATTTTGTAAGTAAGTGATATAAGTGAAAAAGTAAGGAGAAAAGATTAAGCAGACCTATTATGTGAAATATAGGTTAAGGGGTATATGTAAAGAATAGAGTAGGAACCGTATTGAATCTGGCATTGAAGATGCTATTGTAAAGTAGTACAAGTTATTGGATTTGTATAATCCACATTGCAAGTCAGTGAGACTTCCCATTTCAGCAATGAGCTCTAGGTAGTTGGCCTTCCTGTATGTGCACGCCCCTATTGTAAGTAATATTCTCTTGTTGGTCAGTAAGTGAATATTGTGGGTGAAAAATCCCACTAAGGTTTTTCCCACACTGGGTTTCCTTGTTAAAACATTGTGTTATGGTGTGATTTTCATGTGGTCTCTTTCATTTCTATTTATTGCATTATTTCTTGCATACTAGTACACTGTTACAATATGTTCTACATGTTTGAAGTTGAGAAATTCTAATTACCAATTAGCTAATGATTCACCCCCCCACTCTCAGTATCTGTGAGTTTCCTAACAATTGGTATTAGATCTTGGTCCTCTATTTTCAGAAGCCTAACAGCTTGAGGAAGATCTTTACACTGGTAAAGATGGAAAATCTGATGAGGCAACTTGAAGCAACTCTCTCAGACTATGATGTAGAAAAATTGAAAAATATCAAACTAGAAGATGATCTAAAAGAAGCTCAGGATATCATTCAGACACTTCAAGAGAATCTTACTATTGCAAGACATAAGAGAAGAGAACTTTGTGAAAAGATGCAAAATGAGAATGATGAAAAGGAATCACTTAATGATATGTTAAGTTGAAACTGGAGAACATAACTACAAAGAATGAGATGCAAGATATGACTATGAGATTTTGTAAAGAGATTGAAGATAGGAAGAAGAATGAAGAAGAATTCACTAGAAGACTAAATGATGCAGCAAATGAAAACACAAGACTTAGCTATCAAAATGATCTATTAAAGACAGATCTGATGCATACTCAAAATGACTCCAATGAAGTGATGAGACAGAAAGAAGTCTTAGAAAGAGAACTAGAAACTGCAAATCAACATAAAGAGAAATTCAAGAAAAGCTCAAAGGAACTTGGCACCTTGCTGAAGAATCAAAAACCTAAAGGTGACAATTCTAGAATTGGCTTTGAAGTTGGTGAAAGCTTTGGTACTGCAAACACACAAGATCACAGCAAACCGGTAAGGCAACCTAATGCTTATAAATTCAATGGAAAATGCTTTAATTGTAATAAGTATGGTCATAGAGAAAATGAATGTAGATCTAGAAATTATTAGAATATCAACACACCCACCAGTCAATGTTCTAAATGCAACAAAGTTGGTCACAATTCCGAGAATTGCATAATGAATGTGAGATGTTATGTTTGTGGAAGATTTGGACATTTATCTAATCAATGCAAAACACAAACTGGCATAGGTTATAGGATAGCTAATCAAAAGAATAATGTAACTTGTTATGCATGTAACAAGACTGGGCATATTGTAAATCACCAGTAGACAACAAAAGTTCTAGCTTGAAAGGTAAAGAAAAAGTTGAAGAGGTTAAGCACGAATTCTCAAAACAATGGATTAGAAAAGCTGATCTAAATATTGGGAATACTCCTCTACCGGTAGAACCAGTCAATACCTCACCAGTAGGACAAAGTGATACTTCACCGGCAAGACAGAGTGATGCTCCACCAGCAGGAAGTTCTTCATCGAATTGAAGAAAGTTTCCTTGAGGGTTTGGCGATCTAAAGACACATGTGCTATTATTCCCTCGGTTAGAGATGAGAAGTTGGAAATTACTTTATTACCGGTAGAAAATGTTAAGTGAATACTTAACCGACATGCATTTAATGTGGTAGATGGCAAAATAAGACTATAAATTTGAGGTTTTGGCTCCATTTCATTTCACCAAGATTTCAAACCTACGAAGAGTGTGAAGATTCCAAGCTAAGGCATTTTGAGCAAGAGACAAGAACACTTCAAGCAATCATCCATCCTAAAAGCAATAAAAGGTATTTTATCATGGCATCCATCTCTGCACTTGAATATATAGCGAACCCTATTGTTGTTGAAGTTGTAAAAATACCTAGGCCCGTATTTCAATTAGTTCCTGAGGTAGCAAAGAAAGATGATACTTTAGGTGATTTTTCTCAAATTCCTAAAGGAGTTGTTTATGCTGAAGACCCCAGATTTTACATTCACTACAACATTGAGGAACTAGGAGATGAAGAGACTAAAACCATGTTTAAATATGTCATATGTGATGAATCTGACAATGTAAAAGATGAACATAAGATCATTGAAACTATAGGATTTACAGAGATCCTTAGCATTCTTGAATTCCCCAAAGATGTGATCAGGATAGTCCTAAGCAGGGTACATGGTGAATTTTTCTAGTTAGATGCAATTCACAAAATCACCAAGGAAGCTGTGAAAGCTATCACAGTGTTACCGACCATTGGTAAAAGGCTAGACAAAACCAAGAAGGTTTCCAATGACCTAGTTATGAACCTAACTGGTGCCACATTTGATAAAAGGTCCTTAAGAGTCAATGATGTAAAAGATACTAATGTAAGATTTATCAGCATGATATTAGGATATAAGGAAACTCATGCAAATAGACTCAATTCAGTATCAAGTCTATGCATTAAGAGTGCTTATGACATGGTCATAGATAATGCAAAGATTCATGTATGTGAGTGGTTGAAGGATGAATTAATTGACAACTTAGGCAAGATTAAGAAGGACAAGAAAGGAACTTTCAGGTTTGGAAATTTGCTAGTATGTCTGATGCTACATATAACCAAACAGGTTCCCGGTATAGGCTACAAAGAACTTGGATATGATATACTAGTAGGTAAACAACTAACTGAACTATTCAATAATATGGAAGAAGATAAGGAAAACAATATCCATGATTTCTTTCAAGAACTTAAGGCCAAAATGAAGAAAAGAATCAGATTATCACAAAAGATTATTGACAAATATAAGGATGAAATATGTTTTGTAATAAAAAAGGATGAGATCTGGATGGAAGCAGTCATCCCTAGGACAATCTGGGTAACAGAGATGGGTTGTGAAATAGATGATCATATAATTGAAACATATGCTAAAGCACTTCTGGAAGCCCCTAAAGAACCTAAGTAAGAAGTATTTGGTAGTGCAAAAACTATTGAAAGCCAAATACAATCCCATAAAAGAGTGAAAAAGGTTGAGGCAGTTGTAAGAAGAGGTTCTAGGCAAGCAAAGGAAATCAAAGAAAAAGTAATGAAACAAACCAGCATAACAGAGGATGAGTTAGCAGCTCCACAACCTGAAACTCACCTATCACCGATAGGCACATCTTCTAAGAATGACATGCTTGCAACTTTCAAGAGAGTTGTAAGGAAAAGAGATCCCTCATTGGCAACCACACCCTCACCTAGGAGGACAAGACAAAAACAACAAGTAGTGAGATCTTTGGTAAGAAAGGCTACACCAAAGAAGAGGAAACTGACACCCAAGAAGAAGAAGAGGACAAATAAGGACTTGGCTCATCTTGACATACTGTTGAATGAAATTACAGAGGAAGGGAAATTGAAGAATATAGAGAAACTATATGACACTCTGACAGCTGATGAAAAAGAACAAGTAGAAAATAGTGTTATATTACATATGGATATGTATAAGAAATTTTTTATGGAAGTAGTAGATGAAGTACCAAATGAACTATTTAAGAGATTGGAAGCAAGAACACAAGTAGTAATAGAACTTGACAAGAAAATAAAGGTAGAAAAGCTACTTGTTGTATACCTGGTGAATTCACCCAAATAAATTGATGACTTAATTGTTGAAGCCAACCAGTCAGTATTTTCTACTGCACACCGACACATTGCTTTAATGGTTGGAAGAGTTAATGAGGTGATTGAGGAGACATAAAATGCATGGGACATTTTCCTAGTGGAAAAAGAAAAACAAGAAGAATACATGAGCCACAAATCTATAAAGGTTTATCAGAAGGAAAGAGACAAGGGTAAAAGTAAAGTTGGTGGACCACCTAGTATCAAGGTTAAAGACAACTTACCCCCACCTCCTTTGATTACTCCACCGGTAACAACAACAGCTACAAAAGATCAACCGACAGTAGAAAGTATGGATGTAGAGGATGTTAATCCTAATCCTGAAGTCTTATATATAGTGGATGTTGATACTCAAAAGATCAGCATTGTGGTAGACAAAGATACAACTGATAAGACTGATGGCTAGTGAGCCTCTGGTAGATGAGCAAACTGAAAACACACAAGAGAAACTGACATATGACAAAGAGCAATAGGTAGAAACTCAGACTTAGACTAAGACAATGCAACAATTAGAGAAACAAATAGAGAAAAAGGCTCCAGAACAAGAACAGCAACAGGAACAAGTTCATAAGGAAATAGTGCCACCAGCAACTGGAGAAGCACACAAACCATTTCTTAAAGAAATGCAGACACAAACAGACCTACCAAAGGTCAATACAAGATTGGTTACTTCCACCGATGGTACTCTGAATGTAGGTTCCTCATCTTTAGGCTACAAATCAACTAATGTGACTGAAGTACTATTAGATTCAATTAAAAAGATAACAGATTGCAGCTCACAAGATTATATGGCTATAGATGACACCATACCAATTTTGAAGGTAATTGCTCCTAACTATAATATAGACAATAAAGATTCTTTAGGACAACTTGATACCTTGTGTAAATATATCACAAAAAACATTGAGAAAATAAAGGAAGAGGCATTGAAGAATAAATTGGAAATTGAAAAACAAAGATTCTTTGATGAGCAAATAAAGAAGTGTACCAGAGATTTTGACACACTTCTACCAGAACTATGTAACTTATTGAAAGAGTACAAAACTCTTTACAAAGACACCTATAAGATAAACTTTTTGACTATAGATATAGATAAGAAAATAAGCAAGGTATAGGATGAAATCAATAAACTTGCTAATAATTGTGTTAACTCACTTGATACATTATCAGTTTTTGAGGGGAAGATAACAAATTTTGAGGAATAATTACTTAAATTAGAAAGAGAAAAGGAGAGAATAGTGAATAAGACAAAGCATCTGAGATTAAAATTGAGTCCAACATTGGACTATCTAGGATCACTGCAGAAGGAAATATTTGAGGCACTAATACAGGGACAGAAAACACTAGCAAAGCATTTGCAGCATCTCACCGGTATAGCTAAAAGGACAGAGACAACAATAAGAGATAGTAAAAGGTTTATGGAGAGTATAAACTTGATTTTGGCGGATCTATTTCAAATTGTAACTACCCAATTACAAGGTTGAAACTACAAACTCTACTGACATCTTGACAACCTTTGTCATTGATGCCAAAAGGGTAGTGGTATGAGAAAATTCAAATATCACAGGAATCATATGCTTAGGGGGAGCACACATTTTTGGTAACATTTTTGGACTTCACATTTTTGGATACACTTTTGAAATTTCTCATGAGTGTTGTCATCAATGCCAAAGGGGGAGACTATTGGCATATGCACACTCCAATGAGACATTGTATGTGATTGAAGGTTTTGTCATTGATGGCAACCTTACAATCCTATGGCACTGGCAAGGCATTACACCGGCATCAGCAGAACACACTCTACACTGGCACTCAGGACACTGGCACTCAGGACATCGGCATTGGCACAGAGAAAGGAAGTATACCGGCACAGAGGCCAATAGGATTTTTGATATATCAGGTTTTGTTTATTATTTGAAAAACTTTGTAAGCTGACTTGATATCATTGTAAAATGACTCTTATATATAAAAGAGATCATTGTAGACATTTTGTAAGTAAGTGATGTAAGCGAAAAAGTAAGGAGAAAAGATTAAGCAGACCTATTATGTGAAATATAGATTAAGGGGTATATGTAAAGAACAGAGTAGGAACTGGTACTAAATCTGGCATTGAAGATGCTTTTGTAAAGCAGTACAAGTTATTAAATTTGTATAATCTACATTGTAAGTTAGTGAGACTTCCCATTTGAGCAGTGAGCTCTACGTAGTTGGACTTCCTACATGTGTAGACCCCTATTGTAAGTAATATTCTTTTATTGGCCAGTAAGTGAATATTGTGGGTTACAAATCCCACCGAGGTTTTTCCCACACCGGGTTTTGTTGTTAAATCATTGTGTTATGGTGTGATTTTCATGTGGTCTATTTCATTTCTATTTATTGCATTATTTCTTGCATACCGGTACACTGTTACAATATGTTTTGCATGTTTTAAGTTGAGAAAATCTAATTACTAGTTAGATACTGATTCACCCCCCCTCTCAGTGTCTGTTAGTTTCCTAACAACCTTGGGGGTAGTATGGAGTGGAGAAGCGATGGTTAATATGGAAGCGATCACAAGGTTCATGAACATCCTGATTTTTGAAGAAATATCCATTATCTATGATGATGTAGTGAAGGATGAATGTTGCAATCTATTTTCCAGTAACTTTGGTGAGAGCAACAACTTCAATCCATTTTGTAAAATAATCTATGGTAGTGATAATGAATTAATGGTCATTGGAAGAAGGAGGGTGAATATTTCCTATGAGATTGAGTCCCCACTGACAAAAGGCCCAAGGAGTCGCAATCGGTTCAAGTTCCTGAGTTGGCGCATGAATGAGGTATCCAAGGATCTAACATTGCTTACATTTCTTGACAAACTAATATGTGTATTTTTCCATAGTGGGCCAATAGTATCCATTCCTAATAAGTTTCTTGGCTAAGGTCGAACCACTAGAGTGGGCACCACATATATCTTCATGAACCTCATGCATTACAATCTAAGGTTCATCACTTTCTAAACATCTAAGAAGAGTGTCATCTAAACCTTGACTATAAAGGGTATTCATAGAGCCCCCCCCCATGATCTTTGTACCATGGGTTTTTCTTCTACTTTGGGCTCCCACTATCCATGCTGTCACTACCACCGTCGTCTGTGCTGCCACTGTTACTATTCTGGTTCATGCGTTGTACATCATGCTCCAGGAATTGTACTACGTGTTCTTTCTGGTAGATCCTCGGTCATCTCCGCCGGCATCGAAGTCTCTACCGGCACCCCCATCCACCATCCATAACTGGCGACTCCCATCGGCCATCTTCTCCATGTGGCCCCCGCCTTCGTGTCGACAGCCTTTCCACCGTCAGACTCCCAACCCCCTGGCCATCGTTGCCGCAAACCTTGCCATCGACTGATATCCGATAGTTGCCAACCCTCTAGCCACGTGATGATCCATGTGGACTTTTCCTAGTCTGCACCCTCCACCACATCATCAGACACCTCTACCTAACATACCACCACATCATTTCCTCCGTCAACACTGCCATATCAGTAGATGATGTAATCATCCGTAAACTAGGTAGGGGGAATGACGGTCTAGTGACAGTCAAATGAGCATCAATTTTAAGTTGATTTTAAGCTTGTCAATTGCTAATGTCAATGCCACGTCAGCATTATTTTGAAATTTTTTAAACCCCCTCTCATTGAGCTTTTCAGTTTTGCATTTCAACTTTAGAAGGCCATATCTTGCTCATTTTTGCTCCTTTTTTGGTGCAATTTTTTTTAAATGGGCTAAAATTTTGTACTCTTTGCGGTGGTGGAAGAATTTTTTGATTTTGATGGATGAAGTTTTCAAAAATTGCAGATTTGCATGACTGTACCTGTCTAATCCCTGATTTGCAACTTTAGAGGCTTCGTTAGGGGTCATACGACCTCCTTTCCAGGTGCCGTTTTTTTCTAAAGTGCATATTTTTTCTTCTACTTTCATTTAATCTGCTATTTGTTTGTAGTGATTTTAAGTATAAATTGTACTTTCAGTATTTGGCCATTCTTGGCATATTTGGTACTTGTATTTTGCTTGGATCTCAGTTTAGATCACTAGTAGTATTTGTTGAAGTCTCTTATATCTCATTTTGAGAAGTTGTAAATTGAAATTAGAAGTCCACCTTACCTTGTTTTGCAAGTGGCCCATTGTATACGCACTAAGTATAAAGTGCCAAATCACCATTTTTGGGGGGGGGTTCTTGATTGAGTATTTTGGGGGAGTGTCTTGTGTGATTGTGCCTCTCTTTATCTTCTATTTTTTCATTTTGGTGCTATGGGTTCTCCTAAATTTCCACTTTTGACTCCTCATAATTATGCATCATGGAAGATTAAGGCATGGAGTAAACTAATAGAAAAGGGACTCATTCATTATGTAAATGGAACTATTATAGCACCACCTAATCCTAAGGCTGATCCTAATGCTCAAATTGAATTTCTTACTAAGAATGATATGGCACTTGGAACTCTTAGAAAGTATGTTTCAGATGACCTCATTTTTCACATTCATAAGTGTACATCAGTTAAAGAGGCTTGGGATATTTTTTAGAAATTGTATGGTCAAGTTGATGAGATTAGGGGCTACAAGCTTGATAGTGAACTCACAACTTTGCATCCCAAGGATTTTGATACAATCCAAGATTATGTCACAAAAGCAATTGAGCTAAGAAAAAAGCTAAAGGATCGTAGAATTTACAAAAAGGATGCTCAATTGGTTTAAAACTTGTTGGACAAGCTTCCTTCAAAGTATGCAACCTTTGTATCTAGCTTTCACACCCATAGGTTAGCTCAAGGTTCCTCATACACTTCTCCCTCATTTTATTCATTCACAAAGATTTTGATACTTGAGCAATCTAAGTTGACCAAGATGGGGAATCTCAAATCTTGAAAGTCACAAGCTTTGGTGGCTAATAAAGGGAATCAAAGCAATCAAGGAAAAGGAAAGAATCAAAATCAACCTAAGTCAAAACCACAACAAGATGGAGTGGAATCCTCATCTCCACAACAAGGTCATTCATCATTCTCACCTAAGAGGAAATCATATAAGGACAATCTTTTTTGTGGATATTACAAGAAGTAAGGACATGATGAACATCATTGTTATAAGAAGGATATTGATGAGTTCAAGAATCTTCTTGAGAAGAAAAAAATCAGCCTACCTTCCAGAATGTCTACAGTGGCTTCTTCTTCAAAGGATAAGGAAAAAGGAAAGGATCACTCTTTTGGGACATATAAAGGAAAGGGACAAGCTCTTTGTGCTACTACAAGTCATGATTCAGGGGCTTCTCATCATATGGCATCTTCGTAGTCTATGTTTTCTACATTTGAGCCTTGCTACATGCCGCAGGTTTTGATGGGCAATCATATATACATGGATGTGACTGGGAAAGGATCTATTTCCATTGGGGATAACTCCTTCAATGATATGTTGTGTGTACCCCACTTGAGTAATAATCTTCTTTCCATCTATCAAATCACACATGGGGCAACTAGGAAAACTGTGGAGGTCACACCTGATTTAGTTATAATTAGAGACTTGGAGAGTGGAGCCATCATTGCGAGTGGGGTGGTTGATCATGCATCTCGGTTGTACTCTTTTTAACATTTTGGTCCTATTGATGAGGTTAATTCTTCCTATGGTTATGATTTCAATTTTGAGGAAAACTTTTGGTACTTGAACATGGGAATTCTCACATGTGACCCCGTTCTTGAACCTTGCATTTCATCTCATCCTCTTGATATCATACCACCTATTGCACCTAATAATGCAGCTAGTGCGACAATTTTGCCTTCTTGTGATTCAGTGCAGCAGGATAATTCAAGTCTTGCAGCTTTAGTTTCATGGGATGCCTACTTGATAGACATTGCAAGTTTGTTTGTGGAGTCCTACATTGCATATTTGAGAGACATCATTGATGGCATTCATCTTCTCTTGGATGAAGATGATCGTTCTTTGATTGTTGTGAGGGATCACTCTAACCCTCTTGTGCATTCTCTACATGATCAATCTTTAGAGGTTGACATGATTGTGGATACTTTTGTCTAGCAGTTGGAGGAGGTCTCTTTATATTTTGAGGAGAAATATGAGTCTTTGGACATTGTTCTACATTCATCTCCACTAGATCTTGGAGTTCCTTTTTTAGCAGTGTGGCACGGTTTACCACCTTTGGAGGATGTAACTTTTAGCATCGACATGGGGACACTTGAGCATTTTTTCAAAGATTCCTTTCATCATGAGTATTTTTCATACATCTTCCTTTCATGATTGGGAAGACTTCACAGATACACCTTTGTTTTTGTTTCTTCCTAAGGGGAGGAATGTGGTTCGACATTTGTGGAGCAGTCTCTTTATTCATTATCGAGCTTCTATCATTGGTGTAGATTCCACATTGAGGGGGGACTTCCTATTCTCTCTTCTTCTTCTCTCATATGAAGGGGAATTTTTCCTCACATGGGGTTTTGTTCCTCACATACTTCTATGAGAGTTCTTTTTATCTAGTTTTCATCTCTCTTTTCGGGAAGGATTTTTTCCCATTGGGTTTTTGTCTCTTTCCCTGCTTTATGAGAGATTTCATTGCATTGGTTTGCATGCATTTGCATTTGTATATGGGTACCTAACATGGCCTAGTAGCCGGGACCCATCTTGCATTTCTTAGTTGCATTATAGACTTAAGTGTGTTGGTGTAAATAATTATTCATCATGGATATTATTACACTTACTTAAGTTTACTTAGGATAATGCATTTCATAGTAGTTTGGATATGAGACACTTGGGTGTTTGTGCCACATTGGGATAGTGTGTGTAGGAGAAATTCCACCTCTTATGGTGTTGATCTTGTTATTACACTATCATATCCACTTATTGTGGAGTGATAATTCCACCTTCGGTGGGTGATCCACCTCATGTGGAATATTATATTATTTCTCCTACCTACCCACACATATTTCCTACCTACCCTTGTTTCTTATTGAGCCACATGTCATATTTGTGTGCTCATACATATCCCTAGCCTTGCCTATATAAGTAGGCTCATCTACATTGTATGTAACAACTATTGAATCATTTTCTATTGATGAGAATACAGTTTATTCTTGTCCTATATTGTGTCTCTATCTTGTACATTTCATTGACCTCTTGATCTTGGCAAAATCCAACAAAGTGCATTCCCCTAAGTTGCACTTAAGGGGGGGTGTTGGTGTAAATAAATGTCCATCATGGATATTATTACACTATACTTAAGTTTACTTAGGAAATGCATTTCATATTAGTTTGGGTATGAGACACTTGGGTGTTTGTGCAACATTGGGATAGTGTGTGTAGGAGATTTTCTATCTTTTATGGACTTATCTTGCTGTTACATTCCACATTTAGTGGGTGATCCACCTCATGTGGAATATTATATTGTTTCTCCTACCTACCCACACCTATTTCATACCTACCCTTCTTTCTTATTGAGCCACATGTCATGTTTGTGTGCTCACATATCCATATAGCCTTGCCTATATAAGAAGGCTCATATTCATTGTATGTAACTATTCATGATCCAGTTGATCAGTATTTTCATCTTGATAGAATACAATTTATTTCTATCATCTATTTTGTCTCTCTTGTACTTTTCATTGAGCTCTTGATCTTAGCAAAATCTCACAATCTTTCCTTATCATGTCAAGAATTTTGTGTCCCTTCTCTTTAGTAGTGTTGAAAAAATGTAACTCATAGACATTGCGATCATTAGTGGATGCTATCACTTGCAACCAATCCCTAACAAAATATTTCTTTGTCAAGTACTTCAAATATTTTTTCGAAGAGGCCATCTTAGAAGTGGCACTAAATTTGTTCTTATCAAAGAAGATGATCACTGCATAACCCAAAACCCCAGTTTTACCGCGTACCTTGATTCGATCCTCAGAAAACTTCTCAAACAAGGTTTTTTCTATGATCTTTTCTTCTACTGGTTTTTCACTCCATTCTTTGCTACTAGTTTTTCTGCCTCCCTCAAAAGTTCTCCAACCAAAACAACCATAGAAGTGGTTCCATCAATTCTAGAAAAAAAATTCATTCTTGGTCCAACATAGTTGAAAGGTCTAGCGATGGGAAATTCAAGGCCATTCTCAGCCCCCTCAGCATAAATAAGCCTCTGAATCAGATACTTTGCATATTCATCCTCTTGAGGTTTTTGCTTAGCTTCATTTGAAACTTCACTTTCAGCACTGATCATATTAGTATCCTCTATTGAAATAGATGACTCACGTTGGTGCTTCTCCCTTTGATGGAGAGAAATGTCATCAAAAAAATCATCGTCCTTGCAAGGAGCATCAAGTGGCATTAGCACAAAGGCCATGTCAGTCAATTTCATATCGCATTCCTTGTGAGCCCCATTGATGTATTCAAACAAGACAAAATATGCCACAAATACTTCTTTATCTTTGTCTACACCCATTTCTACTATCACATCTTGCAGAGTAAGATGGTGCTTTAGAATTTTCACAATCGGTAAGGCTTCCATCGCCTCTTCACTCAAACACATCTCCACCATTGTCATACCAATTGGTGAAGGAGCACTTGAACAAATTTTGTTGTGTAGGTTCTAGGAGTTAGGAATCATGAGATTTTGGTTTTTTATAAGGTCAATAGGTTAGTGAAAAAGTACTCAAATGTTTGTAAGGACCCTAGGAGTCACTGATTGGCCAATTTTGGCATATGGGCTCTTAAGGGTGCCAGGTAGAGTAATTGGTAGAATAAGTTGGTTTTATGTTAGAATAGGTTATTTGATATTTTAAAATGGTTTTTAAGGTCATTTGGACCGTTAGAAGTGATCTAGGTTTGATTTGGGCCAAATTTGCTCAATTAGGTAAAAGTTGTAAAAAGTTGCAAAAGTTGCTCATAGCAACTTTACAACTTTTGCATTTTCTAAACACCAATGGCTACTTGGTTGTCTTTTTTAGTTAAAAGACACTTGTAACCAACCCAAGGCTGATATAAGGCTTGGGACAACAGATGAGAAAATTGGTTGAAGAATTAGAATAAGGAGAGCAAGATTTAGCCTTCAATTTTTGTGTTTTCAATGATTTGCATTGAGTTTCCTTGGTATTGTACGGTATGTACGGACTTCCAAGCCAGTATAAAAAAATGGATTGATAGAATAGAGACTTAACTTCCATTTCATGGTTATTTTAGATTTTGAAGTATTCTTGTTTTCAAGTTTGGGCTTTTTTGTTGCAGGCAGGTCCTAAAGACCTTCAAACAAGGGTTTTGAAGACTTCATGGCTCAAACCTAGCATTCCATAATGGACCCACATACTGAAACCTGCTGAAATTATAGGAGGCTTTGTACATTATGTTTTCATTTTTTTTTTAAGGCAAGGAATGTTGATCTCTAGTTTTTCCACCATACCCTAGGCTTGGCACGTTGAGTTGGCAAGCAATGGGGAACATGGACAACTGGCCCTAGATGGGTAAATCTGAAGAATGGAATTGATACAAGGTTGTATTAGACATCCTGATGGGTGTATAGACCTAATGAAATCATTATATTTCTTGGTCATCAGACTGGTGAGGACATTTGAGAAAAACCCCAGTTTGTAGGCTTAAAAGGTAGAAAGTAGGCCTAAAAAGGGTTAGGTGGGTTAGAGACCAAACCCACAACCAATTTTGAGATATTGTATGAAGTTTCCAAAAGGGTATCCAAAAATCTAAAGATTTCATAGCAGTGTGCAAGACTTTTCGCAGATAAGTGCAAAATACCTCACCGGTAGGGCTAATTGGATTAGGTCTCCTAGTAGGCCTAAAAGAGAAAATTGGTCCTTAAGCTTGAAACTGGTAATCTCCATAGACCTAGTTGAAGGGATAGGGTTAAAAATCAAAATAGAATCAACCCTAGGTGAGTTGGGAATGAGAGTATGAAGATCCTAAGATAGACGGGGGGTTGGCTCATGGTGAAAGGTGAGAGAAGGTGTTGGGTTGGAGAGTCTCAATTGAGGAGTGTCAGACACTCACAAGTCCAGGGGTGATCACTTTAGTCATAGGACCTTGGGAAGATCAGTAAAGGTGAGCCCTACAACCTTTGGAAGGTTGGGTTAGTGGGAACCATTGGAAGGTTCATGAGACAACCTAGGGAGACATCAAGAATACGCAAACCCTGAAGGAGTGAGCAACCTCTCTACATCACCCATGCCTCCTACAAATTTCTACACATATCCTTTCTCAACCCACAAGTTGGTTCCACTGTCACACATCACTATTTTGTCTTTTACCAACTTGGGGTCTAGTGTACCCTCACAAAACAAATTAGTTTCATCAATCTTAATCACATTATGTTGAAAGATAGTATAATACTTGTTGCTTTGCCTATCTTATAGGTCTAAATACTCATGATCTCTATTAAAAAAAATTCTACCCTCATTGTGAAGGGGAACAAAATCTAGGCTACCATTGTAGAGGCTCACATTACAAGCCTTCCACTTCTTGCAACTCTTCACCTACTAATCCACAAGCAGTCTGGGCTTCTTCTTGTGGCTTCAAATCTCCTTTTTACCCTCAATGATAATTTCTCTCTCTTCACCAACTACGGCTACTACACCTACATCACTCTTGAGTCACAAGTTCATGGTTGCTCAAACCATTTGTACATACCAAGATGCATCAAGAGTGGAGAAAGAAACAAACATAGCATCCTCTTCTTCAACCAAATCATCCTCATTTTTCCAGCCATATGTCACATCATTGTTTTCATTTTTTGCAATGATGAATCTTCCTTGTCTCCTCTCCACCAGTCCCATTAAACACTAGTTTTTTCACTTTCTTCATCCCACCAATGTACATAGTGCACAGAGGTGGGTCGCCAGATATCTTTCCTGTAATTTTCCAAAACACATATTGGCAAATTTGCATCTCTTTCAACCTTGGCAGCCACTACACATTTCATTTTTGTCATCTGGATCATGACACTATCAAATTCCAACATACTAGGGAATTCATCAATAATTGAATCAGCGACATCATCTAAATGACTCAAAAGCCTCTTTTGACCAGCCAAAATTTCACACAAAGGGTAATCTTAAGTAGGATGATCAACTCCCACTTTAGCATGTCTCTTTACTACATAAAAGCACCTAGCTCTGGGATCCAGCACCCACTCATCTACATCTCTGCTCAATAACTTCTTCTTGGCTCTAACCAAGCTTTGATACCAATTGTTAATTAATCAAGAGCAGATAAAAAAATTCAAAACACAATAAAAAACAATAAACAAGATCAAGAGATGAAACACAAGATTAATAGTAGTTCACCATATAGCTTACATCCACTTTCAAGCATAGTAATATCTCTTATTTACTATTTTTTAGATAATTACATATATCACTATCTTGCTCTTTATAAACAATTATAACAACAATATCTCAAATGTGAAGAGCCAAAGGTTATTGGATGGAAACAAAGTGACTATTGGGTTTCACATTCAACACACTTTATGCATCTCAAGGTGAAGGAGTAGCCTTCTCCATTGAAAACCTAATCAACTAGGTCTTTTACTATATGTTTGTCAGTTTTTACTTAGATATCTCTACACATTAGATTTTTTCTAAACATAGTGATCTGTTTGTCTTATCTGTTCATTTTAGAAGCCCTATTGGTTCGTCTCCATTAATGGACTTGCTCTTTACTAATCTATTGGAGATAACCCAAATTGTAAACTTTACCATCTATTAATACAAAGAGCATCTCAGTTGCAACTTATAGATCAAAAACAAAACATATATACATAATTTTAAAATATGGGTTTAACAATAATCCATCACCTTTTTTCAATTACAAAACTTGTGCAGCTTGAAATATAAATCATATAAAACTAATTAAATCCGGTGTAGAAGCTTGATTGCCACCCTTTCACCTTAGGTTTAGGTTGACATAAAAAAAACCAAGAAAACTTTATATCTGTACATGGAGGAAGATATTGCTAAAATCCTTCCTTTAAATTACATGCTATTCCTTCTAGAAATTTACCATTTTGCCTGATAAAACATAAACAATCTCCCACAACAACAAAGTTATCATAACTTATCTCAAAACAGAGAGGGAGAGGCATTGAAAACTCTCTCCACTTCCAAAGCAATTGATCTTTGTCATCCTGAAAAAACCTGAAGATAATCATACCCTTTAACGAATCCTTCATCATTACTAAGCTATTAGAGATATCCCAGATTGTAAACTTTGTCATATATTAATACAGATAGCAACTCAGCTGCTACTTATAGATAAAAAAGAAAACACCTTATATATAATTTTAAAATACATGTTCTATCATTACAATAATCCATCACTTTATTTAGTTAAAAAATCCTATGTCATTTGAAATATAAATCATATAAAATTATCAAAAACTGGTCCAGAAATTTGACTACCACCCTTTCATGTTAACTTGAGGTTGAAATGACAAAATCCCAGAAAACTTTATATCTATACACTGAGAAAGACATTGCCAAAATCCTTCATTTACATTATATGCTACTACTTCTAGAAATTTACCATTTCACCTGATAAAAAACAAATAATCTCCCATGATAATAAAGTTCTCATAACTTATCTCAAAACAGCTAGGGAGAGATGTTGTAGACTGCCTCCACTTCCAATCCAACTGATTTTTGTCATCCTAAAAAATCTGCAAGATGATCATACCCTTTAACAAATCCTTCATCAATTTATTATGTTTTCATTTTGTTTTTAAGGTAAGGAAGGGTGATCTCTAGTTTTGCCACCATACCCTAGGCTTGGCACGTTGAGTTGGCAAGCAATGGGGAACATGGACAGCTAGCCCTAGATGGGTAAATCCAAAGATGGAATTGATACCAAGTTGTATTAGACATCCTCATGGGTATACAGACCTGAGACAATCATTAGATTTCTTGGTCATTCGGACTAGTGAGGACATTTAAAAAAAACCCTAGTTTGTAGGCTTAAAAGGTGGAAAGTAGGCCTAAAAAGGGTTAGGTGGGCTAGAGACCAAACCCACAACCAATTCTGAGATATTATATGAAATTTCCAAAAGGGTATCCGAAAATCTAAACATTTCATACTAGTGTGTAGGACTTTTGGTAGATAAGTGCAAAATACCTCACCGGTAGGGCTAATTAGACTAGGTCTCCTAGTAGGCCTGAAAGAGAAAATTGGTTCTTAAGCTTGAAATCGATAATCTCTAAAGACCTAGTTGAAGGGATAGGGTTGAAAATCAAAACAAAATAAACCCTAGGTGAGTTGGGAATGATAGTATGAAGATCCTAAGGTAGAGGGAAGGTTGGCTCATGGGGAAAGGTGCGAGAAGGTGTTGGGTTGGAGAGTCTCAATTGAGGAGTGTCGGACACTCACAAGTCCAAGGGTGATCACCTTAGTCATAGGACCTTGGGAAGGTCAATAAAGGTGATCCCTAAAACCTTTGGAAGGTTGGGTTAGTGGGAACCATTGGAAGGTTCATGAGACAACCTAGGGAGACATCAAGAATAGGCAAACCCTGAAGGAGTGAGCAACCTCTCTAGATCACCCATCCCTGCTACAAATTTCTCCACATAGCCTTTCTCGACCCACAAGTTGGTTCCACTGTCACACATCACTATTTTTTCGTTTACCAACTTGGGGTCTAGTGTACCCTCACAAAACAAATTACTTTCATCAGTCCTAATCACATGCTCTTGAAAGATAGTATAATACTTGTTGCTTTGCCTATCTTATAGGTATAAATCCTCATGATCTATGTTAAAAAAATTACTACCCTCATTGTGAAGGGGCACAAAATCCAAGCTACCATTGTAGAGGCTCACATCACAAGCCTCCCACTTCTTGCAACTCTTCACCTACCCATCCACAAGCACTCTAGGATTCTTCCTGTGGCTTTAAATCTCCTTTTTACCCTCAATGCTGATTTCTCTCTCTTCACCAACAACGGAAACTACACCTACATCACTCTTGATGTCACAATTTCATGGTTTCTCAAACCATTTATACATGCCAAGCTACATCAAGATTGGAGAAAGAAGCAAACATAGCATCCTCTTCTTCAACCGAGTCCTCCTCATTTTTCCAGCCATCTGTCACATTCTTGTTTGCATTTTTTGTAATGATGAAGCTTCCTTGTCACCTCTCCACCAGTCCCATCGGACGCTAGTATTTTTACTTTATTCATCCCACCAATGTACACAGTGCATAGAGCTGGATCGCCAGATATCTTTCCTATCATTTTCCAAAACACATATTGGCAAGTTTGCATCTCCTTCAACATTGTGTTTTTTCATTTTGGTGCTATGGGTTCTCCTAAATTTCTACTTTTAACTCCTCATAATTATGAATCATGGAAGATTAAGGCATGGAGTAAACTAATAGAAAAAGGACTCATTCATTATGTAAATGGAACTATTATAGCACCAACTGATCCTAAGGATGGTCCTCATGCTCAAATTGAATGGCTTACTAAGAATGCTATGGTACTTGGAACTCTTAGAAAGTATGTATCAGATGAACTATTTTTGATATTGATAAGTGTACCACAATTAAAGAGCCTTGGGATATTTTTGAGAAATTATATGGTCAAGTTGATGAGATTAAGGGCTACAAACTTGATAGTGAACTCACAACTTTGGATCCCGAGGATTTTGATACAATCCAAGATTATGTCACAAAAGAAATTGAGCTATGATCAAAGCTAAAGGATTGTGGAATTGACAAAAAGGATGCTCAATTGGTTTACAACTTGTTGGACAAGCTTCCTTCAGAGTATACAACCTTTGTATCTAGCTTTCACACCCATAGGTTATCTCAAGGTTCCTCATACACTTCTCACTCATTTGATTCATTCACAAAGATGTTGATACTTGAGCAATCTATGTTGACCAAGATGGGGATTCTCAAATCTTGAAAGTCACAAGCTTTGATGCCTAATAAAGGGAATCAAATCAATCAAGGAAAAGGAAAGAATCAAAGGCAAACTGAGTCCAAACCACAACAAGATGGAGGAGAATCTTCCTCTCCACAATAAGGTCATTCACCATTCTCACCTAAGAGGAAATCATATAAGGAAGATATTTATTGTGGATATTACAAGAAGTCAGGACATGATGAACATCATTGTTATAAGAAAGATATTGATGAGTTGAAGAATCTTGTTGAGAAGAACAAAATCAACCTACCTTCTAGAATTTCTACATCGGCTTGTTCTTCAAATGATAATGATAAAGGAAAGTATCACTCTTTTGGGACATATAAAGGAAAGGGACAAGCTCTTTGTGCTACTACAAGTCATGATTTAGGGAGATGGCTTCTAGATTCAGGCGCTTCTCATCATACATACAATTGAGCCTTGCCACAGGTGACAGATTTTGATGGGAAATCATACATACCTGGATGTGACTAGGAAAGGATTTATTTCCACTTGGTATAACTCCTTCAATTATGTGTTGTGTGTACCCAACTTGACAAATAATATTATTTCCATATATCAAATCACACATGGGGCAACTAGGAAAATTGAGTTCACACCTGATTTAGTTATCATTAGAGATGTGGAGACTGTAGCCATCATTGCGACTGGGGTGGTTGATCATGCATCTCGATTGTACTCTTTTCAACATTTTGGTCCTATTGATGAGGTTGATTCTTCCTATGTTGATGATTTACATTTTTAGGAGAACTTTGGGTACCTAAACTTGGGGATTCTCACATGTGACCCCATTCTTGAACCTTGGATTTCATCTCCTCCTCTTGATATCACACCACCCACTTCAGCATGTCTCTTTACTACATAGAAGCATCCAACTCTAGGATCCAACACCCACTCATCTTCATCTTTGCTCAATAACTTCTTCTTGGCTCTAACCAAGCTTTGATACCAATTGTTAATTAATCAAGAGCAGATAAAAAAATTCAAAACACAATAAAAAACAATAAAAAATATCAAGGGACAAAACACAAGATTAATAGTAGCTCACCATATAAGCTACATCCACTTTCAAGCATAGTAATATCTCTTATTTACTATTTTTCAGATGATTGCATACATCACTAGCTTGCTCTTTATAAACAATTATAGAAACATTATCTCAAATCTAAAGAGCCAAAGGTTATTGGATGGAAACAAGGTGACTATTAGGTTTCACATTTGACACACTTTATGCATCTGGTGGTGAAGGAGTAGCCTTCTCTGACAAAAACCTGATCATCTTCCTTTTACAATATGTTTGTCAGTTTTTACTTAGATATCTCTACACATTAGATTTTTTCTAAACATAGTGAATTGTTTTTCTTATCTGTTAGTTTTAGAAGCCCTTTTAGTTTGTCTCCATTAATGGACTTCCTCTTTAGTAACCTACTCGAGATAACCCAAATTTTAAACTTTACCATCTATTAATACAAAGAGCATCTTTGCTGCAACTTATAGATCAAAAAACAAAACATATATATATATATATATATATATATATATATATATATATATATATATATATATATATATATATATATATATATATATATATATATATATATATATATATATATATATATATATATATATATATATATATATATATATATATATCTGTGTGTGTGTGTGTATGTATATATATGTATATATATATAATTTTAAAATATGGGTTTAACAATAATCCATCACCTTTTTTCAATTACAAAACTTGTGCATCTTGAAATATAAATCATATAAAATTAATTAAATCTAGTGTAGAAGCTTGATTGCCACCCTAAACTTTATATCTATATATGGAGGAAGACATTGCCAAAATCCTTCCTTTAAATTACATGTCATTCCTTCTAGAAATTTACCATTTTGCCTGATAAAAGACAAACAATCTCCCACAACAACAAAGCTATCATAACTTATCTCAAAACAAAGAGGGAGAAACGTTGCAAACTCTCTCCACTTCCAAAGCAACTAATCTTTGTCATCCTGAAAAAAACCCGAAGATAATCATACCCTTTAATGAATCCTTCATCATTACTAAGCTACTAGAGATATCCCAGATTGTAAACTTTATCATATATTAATATAGATAGCAGCTCAGCTGCAGCTTATAGATCAAAAACAAAACACCTTATATATAATTTTAAAATATATGTTTGTTCATTACAATAATCCATCACTTTATTCAGTTAAAATAGCCTATGCCATTTGAAATATAAATCATATAAAATTACCAAAAACTGGTCCAGAAACTTGATTGCCACCCTTTCATGTTAACTTGAGGTTGAAATGACAAAATCCCAGAAAACTTTATATCTGTACATTGAGAAAGACATTTCCAAAATAATTCCTTTACATTATATGCTACTACTTCTGGAAATTTACCATTTCGCTTGATAAAACACAAATAATCTCCCATAACAACAAAGTTCTCATAAATTATCTCAAACAGTGAGGGAGAGATGTTGTAGACTGCCTCCACTTCCAAACCAACTGATCTTTGCCATCCTGGAAAATCTGCAAGATAATCATGCCATTTAACGAATCCTTCATCATTACTAAGCTACTGGAGATATCCCAGATTATAAACTTTATCATAAATTAATACAGATAGTAGCTCAACTGCAACTTATAGATCAAAAACAAAACACCATATATATAATTTAAAAATCTATGTTTCATCATTACAATAATCCATCACTTTAGTCAGTTAAAAAAGCCTAGGCCATTTGAAATATAAATCACATAAAACTACTAAAAACTGGTCCAAAAGCTTAACTGCCACCCTTTCACCTTAACTTTAGGTTGAAATGACAAAATCCCATTAAACTTCATATCTGTACATGGAGAAAGACATTCCCAAAATCCTCCCTTTAAATTATATGCTATTCCTTCTAGAAATTTACAATTTCACCTGATAAAACAAATAATCTCCCACAACAACAAAATTCTCATAGCTTATCTCAAAATAGCAAGGGAGAAACATTGCAAACTCTCTCCACTTCCAAAGCAACTAATCTTTGTCATCCTTTAAAAACTCCAAGATAATCATACCCTTTAGCGAATCCTTAATCATTAGTACCAGTAGAATGAACAACCCATATGCACCCATGAATAATTTGTACACATTATCATCTTAAAGAATGCAACAACATAATGCAGCTATTCTTATAGGCTTAATGAAAGCACCTTGAATGTTGTACCCCACAATAGTTATTGGCAGTTGTACACCAAATAAAAGAACGTTGTTGCATGCAACCATTGTAAATGGATATATTTCAAAGTTGTTTCTCTCTGAGAAATCAAACTTAATCCTCCACGAATCTTGAAAACAATGATAGACTCATATGGAAATTTCTTCTAAGTACAACCCCAATTATCATCCCTTTTATGTCACTTTCTATTTGTGCATAATCTTTCATAAGCAGATTGCAAACATAACATGTAAACACTAAAATTGTTTGCGACAGGAGTTGGGAGGAAAGAGAGAGAGATTGGTGTGTGGAAAAGCAGTAGGCCATACAATATTATTGAGTGCAGAGAAGCAGCCATGGACTGTATTTGGGCAACGAGGATGCAAAAGCGTGTGAGGACAAAATAAAATTCCATTCTTTGCAAACAAGACAAGAGTGGGAGATTGATAGCAATGGAAGTTTTGAAAATATACATTTCATTATATCCTGAGGCAACTCAAAAAAACCCAACTGCTCTCCCTCCCCTTCCACTCCACAAATAAAATCTCCATCCATTATTTTCACAGCTCCAATGCTTCCAAGTTTGTATGTTATTGATTTTCTATCCACGATAACTCCCTCTTATATAATTTTTTGATAAGGGAGTTGTTGTTAAATGATATTAGGCTAAGAACAACCAACATGCAGAAGAAAAATAGATTAATGGGGAAGAAGGTGAATGCATCATGTTTTAGTTTTTGTGGAGGTGTTATTTTATTATTCTAAATAAAATAAAACCTTTGCCACTTGTCTCTAGTTAGATTCACAGCTTTTTGCATGCATGTAGGACTTTTTTTATAGATTATTCTCTTCTATTATAAAAAATATACCAAGAGATATCTTATAATAGAAGAGAATCATCTATAAAAAAGTTGTGCATGCAAAAAGCTGTGAATCTAGCTATATGTAAAATATGTATACCTTTATTTAAAAAATATATGTAAAATATGTCCAGAGATATCTTATAATAGAAGAGAATCATCTGTGAAAAATCCTGCATACAAAAATTATGAATCTAGTTAGAGACAAGTGGTGAGGGTTTTTTTGGAGTAATTAAATAACACCTACACAAAAGATGAAACATGACATATTTGATGTAAACTAGTATACCTATATTTAAAAAATAAATGTAAAATATGTCAAGAGATATCTTATAATAGAAGAGAATCATCTGTCAAATAAATGTTCTTCTAAAATACTAAACACCAAGAATACAAATCCATTAAAGTCCTATGTACAAAGAGACAAGTGGTGACACCTCTGGGACACAAAAGCTAAAACATGTCATATTTCATGCAGCCATTTGCATGTCAAATTGTTTCAAAAATGAATTTTGATGTCATTGTAGATGTCTCTGGGCATATTTTTTTTTATATTCACTATCGTGGAATTTGGAGGTGTCCTTGCCAAAGCAAGATGTCTCTAGGCATATTAAAAATAGATGCGTAGTCTTTTGCCGAATGTGTGTCACGTCTTCTTTTAACTGCTCTTACATCATTTCTATTTTCAAAAAAAGGAGATAATGAAAAAGCATAAATGTATAGTAAATTGAAATAGTGCAATGGTTTTTTTTTTTAAATTTTTGAAAAGGTTTGTTAATTTTTCCACTCTTTAGGTTAAGGCTTTATTGAGTTGTTTGTTATAATAGTTGAAGTATGACCAAGAAAATTTTGAATCTTTGCAATTGGTGGATAGATGTATATCTTTGAAATTAACATATTAAGTGAGATAGTTGTAGATATTTGGAAGACATGGTATTTTTTTTTTTTTCAAATTGTGATAAGAACTAATAATATTTTCTTTATATCATCTGGGCTTTTTGCGCTACTGGGTTAAGTGGGTGTTTTCTTGTATATCTTTTGCTCGCTTTTTAGTTTTGATTAATGGTTCCCCATTAGGGTTTTTTGCTTCCTCTCTGGGACTTAGGCAAGGGGATCCTTTGTCTCCTTTTCTATTTATCCTTTTGGCAGAAGCATTAAGTAGGGCCATCTCTAGTGCTACAACTTCTAGTTTGTGGTCAAGTATTAGAATAGATGGCCTCCCTTCTCCGCAACCTCATTGCTTGTTTGTAGATGATACGCTTCTATTCGGGGCAGCCTCTCTAAGGGAGGCTCATGTTATTAAGAAAATTATCTATGATTATGCAGCTTTTTCTAGACAAAGTGTTAATAATCATAAATCCAAAATCTTTTTTGTGAATGTCTCCCCTCTAGTTAAAAATAGACTCGTCCACTTTTGGAGTTTTCAAGTTGGGACCCTTCCATGTGTATACCTGGGCATTCCTTTTTTTCCAGGGTCGGATAAGGCTTCCTTTTGGAACAAAATTTTTCATTCAATATCCTCGTGAATCTCTTCCTGGAATCATAAGTGGCTGACAATGGCTGGTAAAATTCTTTTAATTAAGTCAGTTTTGAATGTCATCCCCACATATTTGATGTCTATTTTGCAGGCTCCCCCCAGGTTATTAAGAACATTAGGGTCTCCCTTAGGACCTTTCTTTGGAATGATAACTTGGGTGATAAGCCAAGGATTCCTCTCTTGGCTTGGGATAAAATTTGTCATCCCAAAGAGTTGGGGGGTGTGGGCATTCATAATTTAGCAGCTTAGAATAAGGCTTTGGGGGCAAAATTGGTTTGGAAGTTATATGCTGACCCTCATAGTAAATGGGCTGCCATCATGTTTGCTAAGTATTTAAGGGGTGCTTCCAGAGAAAGGATTTTTACTGCTTCATCTCTTCCAAAAGGTTCGGCTTTTTGGAATTTTTTGGTTTCATGTAGGATGGTTATTTTACCACATCTATCCTAGTTTGTCAATAATGGGAAGAAAGTCTAGTTTTGGGATGAAGTCTGGAATGGGCACTCCACCCTTTCAGCTATCCGAGACTGGTCCCCTTTGTCTGGTATTCTATTAGAATTTTGGGGGCCTTTTTTTGCCGATTATTTTGACATTATCTCCTTTGGTCCTTCTATGATTGTGAAATGGAAGATTATCCCTCCCTTGTTCGTTGATATTAATTGTATTCTAGATTTTGTGGAAAAACTTCATAAAAGACCCCTTGTTTTCCAAAATAAAGAGGACTCCTTGGTTTGGATTAAGAGTGTTGTTGGTTCTTATTCAGTTAAAGAAGGTTATAATTCTTTAGTTCAGACTTCTCCATCCCCTTGCTAGCCTACTAAGCTTTTTTGGCACCTGGCTTGTCTTCCTAAAGTAGGGTTGTTTGCTTGGTTGGCAATCCAAGATAAGGTTCTCACTGGAATACACTTGGACAGACTTGGTATTACAGCTGTATTTCCTTGTGTTTTTGTGGTCATTATATGGAATCCATGGATCATCTTTTCTTGTTTTGTCCATTTTCTTCTGAGTGTTGGTATTGGTTATTTGGCATGCTTGGCTGGTCTTTTGCAATAGGTCCCAATCTTCTTTCACATTTCATGGCCTGGCCCTTGTTGTTTTCCTCATCGTTCTATTCATCCCTTTGGGTTGTGGCCCCATCACTGGTAATTTGGAATATTTGGCTTGAAAGAAATTCTAGGATTTTTAATCATAAAAATGCCACTTTCTCTGAAGTAATTGGTAAAATTCAAACCTCCATCAGTGAGGTGGTTATTTTGTTCATTCATAAAAACTTAGATCATCTTAGTTCTTTATCTCATTGAGATAATCAGGTTACTTGGAAATGGTCTGCACTTCGTCTGTTGCCTTCCCATGGGGCTGTATCAAGAGGTCTATCTTCTTTGGTTAAACAAAAATTGGTCAGATGGACTCCCCATCCATTCCCTTTATTCAAACTTTAGTTTGATGGAGCCTCAAAGGGGAATCCAGGAAAGTCTAGTATTGGAGTAGTTATTTTTTATCATTCTTCAAAAGTCATCAAAGTTGTGGGTAAACAAATTGGACATGGTACCAACAACAGGACTGAGTTTCAGGCTTTCTCCTTTGGGCTTGATATCGCTCTTTCATTAAACATTAAAGACATTGTTATTGAAGGTGATTCCATGGTCGTGTTTCAAGTGGTTGTAGCCAAGAAATTTCTATCTTGGCATCTTCAATATTTCTTAGATCACATTCTTTAGCAGTTAAAATGCTTTTCCACTTTTTCTATTTCACATTGTTTTAGGGAGATCAACGTCATTGCAGAGTTTTTAGCAAATAAGGCTATTGTGGAGGGTTTCAATTTCCTGGAGGTCTCTCCCTCAGACATTCCTGCATCTTGCATGAAGATGCTTTCTTTATAGGTGGTCCTGCTTCTTGAAATCCTACTCCACTATCTATGCTTCGTTAGTATATGTAGTAAAGATGTTGGCCTTCATGACAATTTTGTGCTATTGATATCTTATGTTAGATTTCATTCATGGGGTAGGAAATTGGTTGGGTTTCTTCTACTAGTCTGATTAAGCACTTTTTTTTCCTCTTCTCTTCATTTGGTATCATGGTCTATCAGTGATTCAGGTAGTTGTTCTAATGATTGGGGATATTATGTTATTCGCTGGCTTTATCATTGTGTGATCATCCTCATATTAGCAAGTTTCTTTCATGATGTGATAATTATGACATGGTGATCTCGTTCTCAGTTATATCGATTGTTGGTGGACACTTATGGCTATCATTCAATCTTTGTCTTTCTTTTCACTCTAACATCATGTTCTATTTTCTATGGAGAATTCTTGCCAAATTCAGTGGATGGTGGCTTTTTCTGAGGAATTGGAAAGGCAGTTAATGTGGATCTCTTATTCTTGGTTCTCTCATGGCTCTAAGTTTTGTTTTCTTCAGAGCTTTGGATTCTTGTGGTGTTTAGATAGGCTGGATTTTGGGGTGATGGCTCTGATTTATTGGTGGACATTCTTGACTCCATCTTCAGATGCTCCCTATTAGAGTGATTCTTACAACTTCCTTTATATCTAATGCAGATGGCAATGCATTGCAATGTATCTGGGGGGTTTTGACATGCCTATGGGTTTTTTGTAATGGGTAGATAGGCTTATGTTTTCTTGAGCAATACTGAAGGGTTTTCTTACTAGTTCTTTCCCTTTAGTGCTCTTTGAACCAAACACATGTAAAAATATATATAATCAATATAATTTTAGTGGTCTCATCCACTTTTATCAAAAAATAAATAAAAAATTCTTTTATAATTTATTTTGACTTTTTTTAATTATCTTTTTTTCAATGAATAAATGTGTTTGTTTTGTTTAAGTGATGATGCAAATTCTAACAAGAAGGATAGAATGGAAAAGTATGAAAGTATAGATAAATAGAAATGCACAGCTCAATAGGTGGTTGTGGCTAAGGTTTTTTCTATATAAACTGAAATAGTATGAAGGTTATTTTTTTATTTTTTGAGAAGCGCCCACTATTGTACGGTAACCATTATATTGCATGAGACCTTACTTCTTCTTTAGCGTAAGAGTTTATTGGGCTATTTATTAGCATGCTTGAAGCATCAAGGGCAAAAACTCAAAGCTTTGTTTTTGGTGGATAGATGCATATTGTTGAAATGAAAATATCCAATTTGATGATAGCAAATGTTTGAAAGACCATTGTAGTTTTTGTGCTTTTATTAATTAATAGTATTATAGTGTACAAATTGGAAGGCAATTAAATTATGGATGGTTGATTCTTTACATATATCAAACAACGCCTATTGTTTTGGTAGTTATGGTCATAAATAGTAAAAAGAACTAAGATTTCATTAAGCAAAGTACTAATAATAGTAAATTTCATTTACATTTAATTTAAATATTATATTTCAAATTATGAAAAGTGCTAATAATACTAGATTTCATTTACATGCATTTAAAATATTATATTTGAAATGACAATTTAGTTGGTGGATAGACGCGTCTATTTGAAATGAGCATACTCACTTTGACGATAGAGGATGTTTGAAAGACCAATCTAGTTTTGAATTTTCTTCAGTTATTTGAAAGATGTCGAATGTTGATTGGAACAATTGAAAGACCAATCTAGTTTTGAATTTTCTTTAGTTATTTGAAAGATGTTGAATTTTGATTGGAACAATCTAATATATTTTTCTAAGTCTAATTTCTTTGACCAGTGGTTGGAATTTTGGTTTTGAAGTGATTTTGAGGATAACTTGTGTGTTATTGACTTTTGAATGTTGCATAGTAGATATAATACAAATAGAAGACAAAACTAATTCTGAAATTAAAAATCAGAACTCTGATTTTTATTACAGCAATATAAATTTGACAAGAATGAAAATTTATTTTCCTCAAGGTGCAAATTCACATACCAAGAGTCTTGAGCTTGCCTGGTTGAGCCTCCTTATTTGACTAAACTCAATATATGTTGATCAATAGTTTGTTGAGTGTGGAATCAACTTCAAATGACTTTATTGACTCTAGAATGAATTACCAAAAACAATTTGAGGAGTACTAAGAAAAACCAGATGGAATTCTGAATTCTTGTCAGGTGAACCCTTCCAAGAATGAAGAATTTCCCTAATTTATTGAATATTCAGATCATGATTGACCTTATTTCTCCTAAATAACTGCTGCAATATTATTCCTTATCACCAACAATGAAATTAATTTGCAGACCTGAAACCCTTGTATTTATTTTTACCAAACTCTAGGCTAAATGAGAATGTTATGGTTTACTTGAAGAAGGTACGACTAGAATAAATGATGAAAGTTTTGATGTGGTTGACCACCAAACCTTCTCCAATTCAATCTAAATGCAACTTGTTACTGATTAAAACCTGAAATCTACTGAAATTGGTCCTCAATGACCTCAAAAGTAGTCTCCTGAATGTCCAATTTGCAAATTTGGTGAGAGGGATTTCATCTTAAAACCACAATACTAGAGGTTTTTGTTCCCAATACTTCTCCAAAGATGTTTTGTCGTGTAGATCTGAAAATTAGCTGAGAGCTCCAAAAAATGGATAACAAGAATACCAAAAATCTTCTGTGAAGTCTCTTTTCTTCCCAAATTCCCAAGCCCAAGTCTCCATGGTTCCAAAAGAATATTCCTCCTCCAAATGGGTGCTCAACTTGAGGGTTTCATTATCATAAGCTGGGTCATTATTAAAAAATCTCATTTATGTCTAGAGAGGGTTGCCTAAGGGGGGGAGCTTATAATTCATCATTAACTTTTATCAATACCCTTTTAATAATGTTACTTGATAAACATCTTTTATATAAAGTCAATTTAATGTATTATTACCACTTAAGGTAAGAGTAACTTTATAATATAATATTGGTCATGAGCTGGAGGATATGAAGACCTCAGCAAACAACATGAAACAAATGGTTGTTCATGCTGAGGAGATTCTAAATAGTATTTAGTTCTAGTTGTTGTCCTTGGTTCTATCTCTTTGTTGTCTTTGGTTTTCCTTTTGCTGTCTGTTCCAAGTTTTATGTAATGATGTATTAAGTTATGCCCTTCTGGTGGGTTCATTTTGACTTTTTGAAGTAATTAGGCACTTTTTTTTTAGCATTTCTGTTTTCCTGGCTTGTATAAGGTTCGGGTACCTTTCAAATACCTGTTTTTACTTAATCAAAACTTTATAATATAATATTGGCATTAGATCACCCTCCTTATAAAGTCACTTTATAAAATATTTTCAATTTTAGCAAAGTTACTTATAATGTTATATTATAAAGTTTGCACCTTATAAGTTTGCCAGGGCCAAATAAATGACTAAGTAAAGTCCCCCTTGGTTATCCAATCATCTCTTAGCCTCCAATTTTGCCTACGGAGATAGCTAAAGTGACATTTCATGACTATTCTACCCTCTTTTTTTAATAATTAAATTAATTAATAATAAGTCATCATTTTAAATAATATTTGTTTTGGACAACTTAATAAGAAATAATTTAATTAATTGTCACTTTTAAAAATTGAGGACATTACATTATTTGTTTTGGATGTTCTTTAATTTTCTTTTTTTCAATGAAAAAACATGTTCATTTTGGTTGATTGTTTGAAAGACCGGTTTAGTTTTTTTTTTTGAATTACCTATATATTGGATGAGAAAACATCCTTTTTATGTTGAAGTGATTATAAAAATAGATGTTAATATTGCCAAGATTGTTTGTGTAGTAGATATTATTGTTGAATACTCGAAATACTCATAGGGGAGAGGTGAATCAGTATTCCCTTGAACTTATTAAAACTTCTAACTAGCCACTCACATAACATAATTTAAATGTAGTAAAGGAAATCAACACAAAACACATAACACCGCATTTGTACGTGGAAAACCCAATATGGGAAAAACCACAGAGAGAGTGATCTCTCAAGAATGATGCAATATGTAATCGGTTACATAAAACAAAAGGGGTGGCTCATTACCGGTGGGGGCTTACTATTAGGAGGGCTCACTACCGAAATACAACAGGGCTCATTGTGAGATGATAAAAAAAACAATTGAACTATTAGAGTTGCATTTGACATATGCATGGATTATAGTTTCATTTAAGTTCACAAACTGCTTTATACATCCACTATATATGCATTGCATAACAATATTCACATCCAAAAAACTTTTGCATATACAATATGTACACAATAGTTGTTTTTCAACAACCATGTCTCTAAATTGTAAAACTGATGGGTATATATATCTACACCAAATATTTTGATCAATTGAATCAACCACAAAAGGGTGAGACTGAAATATCCACACGCAACAGGAAAAATATCTTCATAATATGTCAGCTTCAATTTTGATCCAAGAGTACTTTGAAAAACACGGCTCCAATATATCTTAATAGGACTAGATTCAAAAGTGCCTTGTAGATTATTCCTTCGTCACATCTCGATGCGACCAACCCAAAATACCTTTCGGTAAGGTAGATATCAAGCATAAATACTGCATGAAGTAAGCATTCATACATTACATAATAAATAAATACCATATACTGAAGAAAACTACCAAACCAAAAACATACATGTCGAACCAAATCACATTAATGACATAAATGACAATAGGCCAACAATCGCCCCCTTTGTCATTGATGGCAACATAAAGTAATACAGTATAAGTTTGCTCAGAGCTTAGAAATACAACTACAATAACAACTAACTAATTGTCTGAAAGTTTTTGCATAATAGACATAATAAAAATGACACCACTCCCCCTTTGACAGCAATGACAAAGGACCAAAAACACAGCAATGACAAAGGGCCAAAAACTAAAAATTATGCATAAACATTACCAAAAATCCCCCTAAGGGAGATAACCAATGTTAATCAGGGAATGGCTTAATATTTTGAACATGCATGGTCCAAGAGTCCTTATGTCTATCCCAATACGAGATAGCCTATGTCAAAAACTCAATCTATACCTGCAAGGATGCATGCATATGTTCTGCTTCTCAAAAGAGCCAGGTGCAAAATATATGAATTGTATAGCTCTAGAAAGGGTTGAGTTCATAACTGATATGCTCTCACTGCTCAGATCCTACAATCGACCTAAGGGAAGAATGATATCATCCCTTTTCTATTGCAACTCAAAGTATTTCTTGTGGAGCTCTTCAATTGATGATCTTTTGGAACTAGATTAGTCCAAAAATAACTTGTAGTTTGCATAGGACTATCAAACCTTTTCCTTAATGATATTCATTTCATCTTTAATGCTCTTTGTGGCGTTTGGCCATTGAAGACTGTATCAGAAAATTATATCATCATTTGACAAGTATAATTGACCTTGAGAGATGAGTTGTATGAGTTGATGGTGTGCAGTCTTACATTTACCGTTGAGTTCTTGGAAGAGCTTCTCTTGGTCCTCTTCTTTGTCTTTCTCATATTTCTCCTTCAATTTTTCTATATGATCTTTCAATGAGTTGATTAACATTTTGCATTTGTCAGCACTGGGGGCATCTGGATCTAATTAACACTCAAGAATCATAACATTAAGTGCTGCCAGCAATTCTCCAAACAATTTGTCCTTCTTATTAAAATATTGTCTAGTGGACGATATAAAAGCTTCTCCAATTTGGAATTTTTATACGGGATCAACTTTTGAGAAGTCAAATAACTTCATAGATGAAGTGATGGATTGAATGATCAATGGTGCAACAAACAATCTCTTCCAGAAATCCTTAGTAGTATCGGAGCGGATACCAATCAGATTTATTGTTTTAGATACAATCACTTTTGATTCCTTAAAACAAATTATCTATCTTTTCTTCTAATGAAACCTTGGGCTCAAGTTCATTCCTTTTAGTCTCAGTTGTCATTTGTTCTTCTTGACCTTTGTCTCTAGAATCTTCAATTTTTTTTCCTTTTTCAGATTCAAGATTCACCAAAGTATCAACAAACATTTTTGGGGCATCCATCACATTATCCATAACAGATACATCATCAACTCAATTATTAGATCTACATTCTCAAACTCATGAGGAGGAGTACCAAAGTTGACAAGGGGTAACATACCACGATTCTTCGCAATAGACATTACTGTTTCCATGATTTCATTCTTAAGTTTCTCCTTCGCATCAAGTTCTCCTAACATAAGATTGTTCAGACCTCTCTTGGTCCTTAGTTCAATCTTACAATATTCTACGAGATTGGCCTTATCTTCTTTAGAAAGGGTGGAATCGACAAACTCAAAAACCTGATCCTTAATAGTTAGTTCTTCCTCTCTTGCAATTTTTCCTATTCTAATGAATTATTCATATAATTCAACAGGAATATCATTCTTAATTTTTTTTGTACCTGCTTCTAATTTAACAAAATATAACAGAAAATCTTTAACTATACAACTTTTATTTGCATCATTGACCTTAACAAAAAAACAGTCTACCTCTTTTGGGATTTTTCCTTGTGCAACTGATTCAAATAGGTTCTCTACAACAAGTAGTTTCTAAGATTTCCTAGTCGTAGGCTTCCAGACATGTATACGGTATTGCTCAAGTTCTTCTTCTTCCTCAGACTCAAGTATTATTTCCCTTTTCTTTGCTTCTTTTGGCTTCTTTGGGGAACTGGATGAATCTGAAGCTCCTTTCGAGTGGCTTTTACAGAGACTTCAGATGAGCCAGCAAGTCTTTTGAAATGCCTATACTCAGTGTATAGGGTGAAAATGGATGATGAAAACAATAATATTGAAAGACTAACAAAGATCCAACCAGAAAACCTTAGCCTAACAATGAAAAGGATCCACCATACATAAATGAAGATACCTAAGATCATGCAAATCCATAAAATAAAGTAAAGTATACCGTTCACATGTCAATTTGGGTTGCAATCTCCATTTCTTCCTATCTCCATTGATCTTGTTTGATATATTTGCTCTCAGATTTTATGTGTGCACAAGAGCTCAACAAAGAACGAAAAAATGTGGTTGATAGCTTGATCACAAGAAGGCTTGATTACATAAGATCGATTATGTCATTAGATGATTGATTATGGTTGGAAAGGAAGATGGCATCCTTTTATATAGAGAACATTGTAATAAATGGAAGGATAGAATCAAGAGGTGTAAAGATAAATGGTCGGCTAGAATTAAAGGGTAGGTAGAAGAAATAATAAAATGATAAAGGGGGTAGGTAAGAAAAGAATTAAGAGATGAATGACATGTGTCATAGGTAGAAATTGTAATGAATTAATTAAATAAATAAAGATTTATTCAATAAATAGAGGAAGTGGGATCAATTAAATAAATAAAAGTATTTATTTAATTTAGGAAAAGGATAATTTAAATAAATAAAGATTTATGTAATTAATAGAGGACTTAGGATAAAATAATTAAATAAATAAAATATTTATTTAATTAGACAGGACAATTTTAGGTGTCTACATTTTTCCCCTCTTTGAGACAATGAAGCTTGTCGCATTGACTCAAAGAAGAAAAGATAAAATGTTACAAAGTTTCCCCATGATGGGAATGGTATGCCCTCTCGAGAGATTGGATGGAAAAACTGAAAGGGATTGCAAACAATCTCTCGATAAGAAAGAAAGGCTAGAAAGGACTGAATGGCATAGGGAAGAAATATAACATGGGAGACTAGGGTTAAGTAACCTATATGATACGGCCAGAAGGAAAATATCCTCATTTGCATCCACACATCTAAGAGATCAAAGTGCAGAGAGAGAGCATAGAGTAGTTAGAGTAGTCAACGACGATGGATAGAGTTCACAGGTTCGATCAAGTCCTGCAGTATGAAAGACCAGCCAACATGGGTGAGCTGGTATGTACCTCAAAGCCTCTTTGTACATTTTTGCATTTATTGTTGTCATTAATGCACTTTAGAGTAGATATGAAAAACTGTGAAAGACATGTTTTGCACTACAAGTGCGTCTAGGTAGGATAAGTGTGTCTACATTAGGTTTGGTCACGTATATGCATTTAATCTCGTTTATGTGTAGATTATGGTGTGTTTGTCCCAAGAAGGTACGTCTATCTCAAGGGGGTGCATTTATCAAAAGCAAGCACGTCTATATAGAACAATGGCATGTATGTGATGTATAGGTGCGTCTAGGGAAAGAAAACACATATAGGTTGATTAAAACCATGTCTGCATTGTGAAAACACATTTATGTCTAAGTAGGCTAGAGTCAACAGTTATGTGATGAACATACGATGTCGATTGGATAAGCTGCTGAGAGGATTCACTCAAATAGGTGCCTTAGGGAAGGTAGATTGAAAGCAGGGCTAGAATGGAAATTATGTGATAAACATACATTGCCAATTGGATAAGCTGCTGGGAGGATATGCTCAAGCATGACCTCTAAATAGGACTGAGTGCAATGTGATGAACATATACACTAGGATGCAATGTCATGTGATAGACATAAGCATTAGGATAGAAGAAGCAATATGTGATGAACATGAGTACCACTAGGATTGACATGATTGGTTTGATTAATGAAGGAGTACTTGCCCCAAATATAGTCGCGAAAGAGATTCCCTTTGACATAGAGGTTATAACCAGAATTGACCTTTGAGGAGCGGGCAATTGTCAAGGCTATGGGATTGAGAAATGTCATGTATTTGTCTAAGATTCGGTCGATCAGAGAATTACTAACTACTCTAGTAGAGAGATGGCACTTTGAGATGTTCATTTCATTTGTCGACTAGCGAGATGTTAGTCACTTTAGATGATTTTTACTAGATCTTGAGGATACTGATCGACGATGAGCTGGTGTTGTATGACAAAGAGGGAGATAGGGATGTATTGAGAGGGTTCTTTTTTGACCCAGAGTTGGAGATGAGATCGATTCATGTCAACTGGGAGGTTATGCTATCTATTGGATGGAGACTACGGGCAATGGTAGGAGGAGTGATTAGTGGATACCTTTGTCTAGACTAGGTGACATGAGGTATGGATGTTGGCTAGGGGAGGACTCTAGAGAAATTGATGATAGAGAACACTAGGTTTGCATGGGATCCATGTTCTAAGGATTACCGCTGAACAACTGAGAGGGGGGTGAATCAGTTGTTAATATATTATGCGAATTAAAGTGCTCAAAACCTTATACCAGAATAACTAATTAAGAATTAAAGAATAAATGAAAACTAGAGAATCAATACCATGCAAACATAACACATAACACCATGATTTCTACATGGAAAACCTCAATGAGGAAAAACCACAGTGGGAAACCCTACCCACAGTCATATGATACTTTTGTAGCAAGTATAAGATTACAGTAGGAGCCTGCACATACAGGAAGACACACTACCTAGAGCGCATTGCTAATCACAATGGATTATCACTGACTATAGAAATGTCAACCACCTCAAGATATTTGGACTACAATCCAGAGAGAAGAATTGTCGGTGATAACATCAAACATGCTAGATTACAGTTTTGGTTAAGCTTAATACCGGAGTTCTAAAACCTCTTTAATAAACCCAACTCGATCACCTATGATCGACCAAATCCTCTACACAAATGATTATTACATTATTTGGTCCTTGCTCTTTCCATATGATCTACAATGAGATCTTACATATATTTATACTAACCCGGGACCTAACGAATTAGGTCTACCACACAAATGATAATTCAATAGACCCATTACATAATCCTAAAAATAAAATCGTAACACATGATGGCCTGAGGCCAAACAAATATCATCCAATCAATAAAACATCTTGAAAGCGCATCAGAGGATCCACCAACATGTTTCATGAAAACCAATCCATAACCCAGATAGAACCTGACCTAAATTAGATCCACACACACCAAAGAAATGACACCAATCAGTCAAGGAATGAACACAATCACCATCAGCATCTTGAATCCCTTCTAGAAGCTACACCAACACCACTTATGCATTACATCAAAGATCTTGAATAAAGCTATGTCGGTGAAACCCTTACCAGACCAATAAGGAAAGCTTACTAGAACATAAGATAGCATCTGATCATCAAGTCAATACCAACTGACTGAAACATACTTCAGAAGCATATTAACCATCCATACAAATTTATTCCATCAACTGGATCATACCCGTGACAATCAACTAATTTTCTTCCCAATCCAATCCTTCTACCAAAAGGCGGTAAACAACCATAACACCAAGTATTGACATCAATAACAAAACATCAATGCAACACATAATCAATTTCATCATATAACCAATAATCTTCCCCTTTGGCATTGATGGCAACACTAGATGTGAAAAATATCCAAGTGCCAAGAAAATGCCAAACAAGTCTCCCCCAATGGAAGATAGCCAACAATTTCCCATGAAATGATATAGCAATGAAGCTTTGAACCAAATCAAAATAAAAAAGACCAAATACCGCCAAACTTCTCCTAAGGAGTGCAATTAATAAATATCAATAGTTTTTCACATATATTGCTCCCCCTTTGACAACAATGCCAAAGAATCAAATAGAATATGAAAACTCTAAATCTCAAGGCTGACTACTCCCTCTGAGTAGTAGCACTATTTCATTAACCCGAAGAAAAAGATAACTCTAATAATGCATACCCGACTGATGCACATATGCATCATTTAAGTCTCTACTAGAGGGGTATAAACCCCAAATTTGTCTCTCAAATACTCAAATGATTACCGAGACAAATGTTTAGTGAATATGTCTTCTATCTGCTCTTTAGTGTTCACATAAACCAATCTGACTTCTTTTGCTTCCACCTTTTCCTTCAAAAAGTTATAATTGATTGATATATGATTAGTCTTGGAGTGAAATATTGGATTCTTTGATATATCAATAGTTGCAAAGTTATCGCAATGGATAACAACTAGATAATTACAATCCACTTTTATATCCTTCAATATTTGCTTCATCCATAGCACTTGAGTACAATTGGTTGTGGCTGCAACATATTCAGCTCTAGCAGTGGATAAAGAAATCCATGACTTCTTCTTGCTGATCCATGAAACCAACTTCTTCCTAGGGAAGAATTCTCCACCAGATGTGCTCTTTCAGTCATCAACATCACCTTCCAAATCTGCATCTGTATATGCACATAAAGTAAAGTCATCATCTTTAGGGTACCATCAACCATATTCAGTTGTACCTTGCAAATATCAGAATATCCTTTTTATTGCACTTTCATGATTTTCTCTTCAATTACTTTCAAATCTTGATACAATACTGACTGCATTCATTATATCTGGTCCAGTCTGAGTTAAACATAGAAAACCACCAATCATGGATTTATATCTTGTAGAATTTACTGAAGGGGATACATCCTTAATTGAAAATTTTTCACTTATAACCATAGGAGTACTAACTAGTTTATAATTTTCCATATTAAATTTATTCAACAATTCCCTTAGATACTTAGTTTGACAGATAAAGATGCCTTTGTTTGTCTGAGTAATCTACAAGCCTAGAAAAAAACTTATTTCTCCAGTCATAGACATTTCATGTTCACTCTGCATATTATCAGAAAATTTTATGCACAATTTTTCTTCAGCTCCAAAAATGATATCATCAAGAAATACTTCATTAATCAAAATATCATCATTAGTGATATTATAATATAGGTTACTGTCAACATTACCTTTTATAAAATCAAGCTTCAAAAGATACTTATCCAACCTTGCATACCAAGCTCTAGGAGCCTGTTTTAGTCCATATAGGGCTTTTCTTAATCTACAAACCATATTTTTGTCACCTGTCAGTAAAAATACATTTGGTTTCTCAATAAAGACTTCTTATTCAAGTCCTCCATATAGAAATTTACACTTAACATCCATCTAATAGACCTTGTAGTTCTTATAGGTTGCATAAGAAAGAAATAGTCTAACATCATCAATTCTACTACCGGTGCAAACGTTTCACCATAATCAATTCCTTCCTTTTGAGAATATCCTTTGCAGACCAATCTAGCCTTGTTTCTTACAACTTGTACATCCTCATTCAGTTTGTTTCTAAAAATCCATTTAGTTCCAATAACATTCTTATTGTTAGGTCAGGGAACCAAAGTGCAAGTATTGTTCTTTTCTATCTGATCTAATTCATCTTCCATAGCTTTCATCCAACATTCATCTTTACAAGCTTCAACTACTAATGTTGGTTCAATCTGCGAAATGAAACATATCTCTTGATTCGCCAATCTTCTCCTTGTCATAACTCCCTTGTTTTTGTCTCCAATGATCAGATTTTTAGAATGATTTAGCCTTACAGATCCTCGTGTTTTCTGCTTTTCAGGTTCTCTGTGTTTCTCTTCAGTTACAGTTGATTTTTCTGATTATGTCAAGGTAACTAGTTCACTGTTCTATTCTAGTACAACCACTACCAGTTCAGTTATGATAATTTCCACTTTTGATTCATTGTCATAAGATTTAGCTTGGTCTTTGTACCGCTCATCCACTTTCACATTAGCGCTCTCCACATTTCTCTGCAATCTTTTGTTATAGCATCTATATGATTTTCTTTTTGTTGAATAACCAAGAAATATCCCTTCATCACATCTAGGTTCAAAATTTCCAATGGAATCATCTCTTTTGATATAACACTTACTTCCAAACATTCTAAAATATTTAAGAGTGGGAGAATGACCAAACCATGATTCATAAGGTGTCTTACCGGTATCTCCCTTGATATGAACTCTGTTGAATGTATAAACTATTGTACTTACTACTTCTCTCTAGTAGATATGAGGCAAATTAACTTTCATCATCATTCTTCTAGCTACATTCGAAATGGTTATGTTCTTTCTTTCCATAATATCATTCTACTGAGGTGTCTGTGGCGCAGATAACTGTCTCCTAATGCCATTTTTCTAACAATAACTCTTGAATTCACCGGATGTGAATTCACCACCTTGATTTGATCTCAAAAACTTAATTTTCATTCCTGTCTCTATCTCAACCATAGATTTTAATATATTTAATTTCTCAAAAGCTTCATTTTTCTCCCTTAGAAAAGAAACCCACATCATTCTAGAATAGTCATCAATGATTAACATGAAATATATATCTCCTTGAAATCTTCTTGTATTAGCAGGACCACATAGGTCAGTATGAATCAAATCAAGAACATCATTAGATTTATAAGGTATACTCTTAAAAGAAGTTATTATTTTCTTATCCATTTGACATTCTTTACATACCGTATTATGAGGCTTCACAATCTTAGGTAAATCTCTAACTGCCTTAGTTGAACTGATCTTTACAATGCAATCAAAATTTACAAGACACAACCTCTTATGCCATAGCCAACTTTCATCAATATGTGCATTCAAAAATGTCTTTTCACCAGAGTTCAAATGAAAGATGCTACATTTTGTCTGTGTATCAGTTGCAATCTCCAATCCTTATTTGCTAATGATTTTGCACTTTCCACCTTTGAATTATAATTGAAATCCTTTATCTACCAACTGTCCTATACTCCAAATATTATGCTTCATACCTTCAACATAATAGACATTATGAATGTTATGCTTACTATCCAATGAAATGGTTACTCTTCCTTTGATCATGCATGCCTTTTTATTACCAAATCTGACTTGACCACCATCAAATTCCTGCAAGGTTAGAAAATTCCCTTTGTCACCTGTCATATAATGAGAACATCTACTATCTATTACCCATTCATTTGCATCTTCAACGTTTGCTAGAAGGGCCTTTTCCTTATTTTTGATAACTAGTTCCGGATCATCTTCCTTCATAGCATAAAATACCCAGTCTTTTCCATTGTTGGATCCACTAGCCGAATCTCCTGTAGGTTCTTCTTCTGAGTCATTGACTATTCCTTCCTCATCAGCATAGTAGCATGATTTTTTTTGTATTTCATGTACTTATGCTTGATCTGATATTTAGGGTTAGGCTTAAAATATATTCTTTCTCTTTCTTCCAATTTTGAATTCCTTCCAAAACATCTAGATGTAAAATGACCTATCTTATTACATGCAAAACATTTGAAAGGATATTTTCCTTTACACTTACTTCCTGACGAAACTTTAGGTATCCTTCTAGAAAATATGGCTTCAAGTTGTTTAATCTCTTCATCTTCTTTCCTAATCTCTTCCAATTCCTTTGCATACAAAACTTTCCAATCTTTCTTTCTGGTTGATGATGTAGATGCCTTAAATCTAGTATTAATCGTTGTAGCTCTAGGAGGACCAAATTCCTCAAGCTCAAAAGTAGATATCTTCCCAACAAGAGTATCTCTATTGATAGAAGAATTAGGCATGGTTCTTAGCTCATTAATTGCAGTTACCTTCATCTTATATGCTAGTGGCAAAACCCTTAACACTTTTAAAACAATCTCTTCCTCACTCAAAGATCCACCACATCACTGAATTCCCAATACAATTTCATTTACTCTTTCCACGAATTTATAAACTCTTTCATCTTCCTCCATCTTCAAGAATTCATATCTTACCCTATAGCATTCAAGTTTTGCAATTTTAATAGTAGGATCACCTTCATTTAGAGTCTACAACTTATCCTGTATAGGTTTTGTCGATGATTTGTTTGATAGTCCCATGATTTATTGATCTGATAAGGTGCTTAAGAGGGCTTCTATAGCTCTGTAGTCATTCTCAATTTTCTTATCCAAGTCTATCAGTGTCGGAATGCCAGATGTCGGATTATGAGGAGTGTAACCATTTTGAGTTATTTTCCAAATTTCCTTTTTAATGCATCTTAAATGAGTCTCCATCTGAATCTTTCATACTCCATAGTTTGTTCCATCAAGCCTAGGGTTGTCCTTCTAGAAAACATGAGTTGAACTATTAGTTTCCATATGATCTTCCTCAAGTGGTTAAGCTTCTGAAAAAAGAGGACCAAGCTTTGATACCAATTGTTAGGATAACCGGTGAACAATTGAGAGTGGGGGGGGTGAATTAGTTGTTAATAGGTTATGTAAATTAAATAACTTAAAACCTTATACTGAAATAATTGATTAAGAATTAGAGCATAAATCAAAACCAGAGAATCAATACCATGCAACCATAACACATAACACCATGATTTATACGTGGAAAACCTCAATGAGGAAAAACCACGGTGGGAAACCCTACCCACAGTCAGATGATACTTCTGTAACAAGTATTTTATTACAATATGAGCCTACACATGCAAGAAGGCACACTACCTAGAGCGCACTGCTCAGCACAATGGCATCTCATGTACTATAGAGATGTCAACCACCTCAAGCTATTTGGACTACAATCCAGAGAGGAGAGCTATCGGTGATAGCATCAAACATGACAGATTGTAGTTTTGGTTAATCTCAATATTGGAAGTCTAAAACCTCTTACGTAAACCCAACTCAATCACCTATGATCGACCAAATCCTTTGTACACATGATTATTAAATTATTTTCTTATTTCTCTTTCTATATGATCTACAGTGAGATCTTACATATATTTATACGAACCCACGACCTAACCAATTAGGTCGGCCACACAAATGATAATTCAATAGATCCATTACATAATCCTAAAATAAAATCATAACATATGTTGCCTTGACACTAGACAAATATCATCCAATCAGTAAAACATCTCGGAAGTGCATCGGAGGATCCACCAACATGTTTCATGAAAAATGATCCATAACCTAGATAGCACCAAACCTAAATTAGATCCACACACGCCAAAGCAATGGCACCAATCAGTCAAGGAATGAACACAATCACCATTAGCAACCTGAATCGCTTCTACAAGCTGCAGCTAGATTCACAGGTTTGAGCGTGCCTTATATTTTCTGATGGAAGTGGAGGAGATAGTAGTTGACCCTATTTTTACTCAGTTACACTTGTATGAGTGTCATCAGTTGGTCATCTTGTCAGCTAGTTTGGTATTCGTATTTTGTCATTTTATCTTTTATGGGTAATTACTTGAGATTTGTTTAATTTGAGTGTTTTAGTGGATTTAATTAATTAATTAATTAAGTTTATGAAATTATCTCATTATTGTATTGTTTATGCGTTGAGATTATAAATTTAGTTAATTAAAGAAATTATTAAATTAAGCTACATGGTATTTGAAATATATCTTTATAAATTACATTAATTATATTTATTATTTCCTTGAATTTTAAATAAATAAATGATTAAATAAATAAAAGACTAAATAAATGAATAAAAGGATTAATTAGAATTAAAATATTGTTTTAATTCTTTATTTAGAAAATTAATTAATGTGCATGAGAAAAGAAAAGAAAGAATAATGTTTTTTAATTATTGCATGTGATAAATTTAGAAAATAAAATAAAAATTACTATTATTCTAAATTTAGGTTTTTTGTGAAAAAGTTATTGAACCTAGAATTTTAGTTTAAATAGGGGTTAGGTTTTTATTTTAGTTACACAGGAACAGGTCAAAAATTTTAGGTGAAGAAATTTATGAGAAGTATGTAATTTTTGAGAAAATTAAGAGAAATTATTATAGAAAATTTATCAGATTTTAGGATGCATGGAAATTTGCAAGATTTGTGAGAAAGGGTATTTACCTGAAGAAATGGTTTTAATTACCTTAAAAAAAAAAATTTAATTACACATTAACTTTATTTGGGTTAATTTAATTTAAAATATATATATATATGAAGAAGGATTAAATTTTGTGAAAATGGAATTATTAGAAAAATATTGTTTTTTTTTTAATTATTACTATTAAAATTTTATTAAAATGAAATTATTGAAAAAGTATTGTTTTTTATTGTTCTGTTAAAAAATATATAAAAATAAATAATTATAAAAAAAATTTAAAAATATAAATATAAATTAAAAAAAAATAATAATAATAATAATAAAGGGTAGGGCATACTACCTACGGTAGCATCCACTATCGGCGGTAGGAGCTACTACCTACGGTAATAGTGCTACCGGAGGGTAGCAGTGCTAGCGGATGGTAGTACTAGCTACTGATGGTAGCAGTGCTATTGGACGGTAGTACTAGCTACTAGCGGTAGCTTAGGCTACCGTGATAAGGGCCTTTACAAATTTTTAAAGTGGTTTTAATTTGTTTTAAATTAATTTCTAAACCCTATGCATACTATGGTATGACTGTCTCGGGTTTCGTACCCAGCAGTTGGATAAATTAAATTTATTATGTGTTATATTATATATGTATATAAATAAATATATGTATATTCATATATGTGTTTATATATATATATTTATATATATATATTAAATATGTTTTCTTTTGGTAGTTATTATAATATTTTAAATATTATTTAATTATAGTTTGGAATGTTAATTTCTATGAATATGTTTAAAATACATTAGGAGAATTATTTTTATTTTAAATGTTTTTGGACAAATGACAAGGTGGATGTTTTTGGTATTAAATAGTTGTAAATTCTTGTTATCTAGAAATTCGTAAATTGCATGTTATTTATGTGTTGGCTATTTTTAAGGAAAGATTGCCTGTAATAGGATCTTGCATATATTGTGTTCCCAGTTAAGCTTTATTTCATTGCAATTTTGGTTAAATTGTCATTGTGTCCTATGTTATTATTTCTCCTAGACTAGGTGTTGTTGTATAACCCATTTGATATGAGCCATTGTGTGTTTTTGTCCAAATGGTCAATCTTGGGTTGGTATTTGTGTATCCTTCACCTGTGCTTGTCAGGATTGTTTATGGTTGTCTGTTTCGCCATAGAGTTCTCATAGAAAGAAACATCTCCTGTTAGTGTCCTAGGAGAGTGAGTGGCTTTCAAGCGGGGGCCATGCCCGAAGTGGATGACAGGATAACCCGTCGAGAGTTAGTTAAAAAGTGATAACCTAATAATTAATTAGGGGGTGGGTAGATTAAATATTAATTAAGATAAATGTACCTCATGCATAGGTGAGTGCTTGTACAAGACTCATAATGTTACGAGAAGGCCTGGAATGGCAAACTTACCACCTTGTCTTCACGATAGGATTGGTAGGGTCAGCCTGAGACTTAGTTGGAATCAGAGGCTCGGGAGAGGTTACCAGGAGAAACCCAAGGATGGGGGCTAGGACCTATGGAGGCTGTACCATGGTAACCATCAAGCTATGAGATGACACTCTCTTCTTAGAGTCACTAGTGTTTTGTGAGTTGAGTCACATGGTTGTTTGCAGAGTCTTGTAGTCCTTTCGTACTTGTCTTACTTTGCTTGCTTGAGGGTTTTCTACTATCTCCTAGCACGGTGGGGTGGTTCCATTTCAGGCTCACATGGTGAGGTGGTAGTGCCACTTCCCATCAGATGTTCTAGATTGTATCTTCAGGCAAGGAAAGGCTTCGCTAGTGTTTCTTGGTTTGTGGTTTATGTACCAACTCTTGTTCGAGATCATTGTTCAGTTGAGACCTTGTGGTCATTGTATCAGACTCTTATGTAATCTTGATATGGTATCTTTGTAATCAGTGGTATTATTTGAAGCCATGTAATTATGCATATTGTAATGTTATTATGTCAGTGAAATGAATGTTATTGTCTTGATCTTATGTTCAAATGTTTTATAGAAATTGGATGCATTGGAATACTTTTATTTCTTTATTATGAAATTTGGATGTATGTGTAGTTTTAGACTTTTGTATTCAATTTATCTAATTAAATGGATTAACTGTGGTGTTAATATAATCTATGAAATTAATCTTCATTGGTTACCCTTAGGAAAACATATGAAAGACTTCCACTATGTTGTTAAACGTGCAATGGTTTTAGTTACTGCACTTAGTCTTTAACAAAAAAAAAATTATTTTGCCCTTTTATTGCCTAGTTGTGTTGTTTTACTTTAGGGTTCCTAGCAGGGCATTACATTTTGGTATCAGAGCCCATGTTTCAACACTGGGTACTCTGTGTTTGTAGTGTGCCTTTCATCTACCATCTTGCTTAGGTCGAGCACTTGGTGGTCAAACAGGTGTGCAGATAGGAAGTGCACCTACCAGTGGAAATAAAGCTCGGGGAAATCAGTCCCAGTCAGCTGCACCATTTAGAACTCCTCAAGCACCCACTAATAGTGGGCAACAATAGCAGCATCAGTCAAAACCAAAATAGTTCCAGGGCCAACAAGGTGGCAATTCTCAGTCTAAGAAGGGTAGGAACTGGCAGAGGGGCAAACAGGGCCCTACAGGGCAGGCCTCGTAGAGTGCATCTTACACCCCTAGCAAGGGAAGTTTCCAGCAATCTAGTGGACCGACAGGTAATAGAGGAGCTTGTTTCTCTTGTGGGTAGTTTGGTCACAGAGCTCCATAGTGTCCTCAAAATGTCCACAACATAGGTAGTCAGAGGCCAGCAACATTTGAACCTACAGTAAGAGATGCAGGGAGGTCCCATAGAGTATTTGCAGTGGTAGATGACCGCCAAGCTGATCATTAGGGTATAGTCATTGAGGTAGCAGGTATGTTGCATGGAACCCCTATCTCTGTACTTTTAGATTTTGGAGCTTCTGATTCTTTTATTTCTTCATCCATTGTGGAGTAGTGCAGACTTATGTCTACTAAGCAGGTGGATAGGTGGCAAGTAGAGTTGGGTACAGGTGTCCATGTTTCTATAGATGCCTTTATTCCCAGTTGTGAGTTGAAATTAGGAACCATAGTTACTTCAATTGACCTTCGGGTTATCCCTTTGGGATCTTATGGAGTTGTATTGGGGATGGATTGGCTATCATCTCACAATGCTTGTGTAGATTGTTGCAAGAAGACAGTAGTGTGTTTAGATGACCTTGACAAAGAAGTGGAGATTGTTGGAGTACAAAGGTCAATATCCCTGCGTATGATCTCCACCATGCAACTTAAGCGGTGCATGCGTAGAGGACGTCAGCTTTTTGCAATCACTCTTGAGGAATTGGATGAGTCAAAGAGGTGAGAAATCACTCTTGATAGTCACCCTATTCTTAGAGAGTATGTAGATGTATTTCCATTGGATATTATTCGTATGCCTCCGAAGTGAGCTATAGACTTTCGTGTTGATTTGGTTCCTAGTGCAGAACCTATTTGGAGAGCTCCATATTGGATGACTACTCAAGAGTTAAGCGAGTTGAAATTGTAGATAGAAGAATTATTGGCCAAGGGATTCATTCATCCTAGTTTTTCCCCTTGGGGTGCGCCTGTTATCTTTGTTAAGAAGAAAGATGGTTCTCTTCGGTTATGCATTGATTACCGACAACTGAATAAGGTCATCTAGAATAGATATCCATTGCCTCATATAGATGACATTTTTGATCAGGTTAAGGGAGCCAAGGTGTTCTCTAAGATTGACTTGAAGTCTGGATACCATCAGTTATGCATTCAGGATGCAGACATTCATAAGACAGCATTTCATACTCGTTATGGTCACTATGATTTCACAGTGGTTCCATTCGGGTTGACGAACACACCTTCAATTTTCATGAGCTTAATGAATGGGGTTTTTTGCACCTACCTTGATCATTTTGTCATTGTATTCTTGGATGATATTTTGATTTATTCTAGATCTATGAAGGAGCATGAGGGTCACTTACGTCAGGTACTGCAGTGCTTAAGGGAAAATCAGCTCTATGCCAATCTAGCAAACTGTGACTTATTTCAGACTGAGGTAAACTATCTTGGTCATGTGGTTTCAAGAGAAGGTATATCTGTGGATCCTTCAAAGATCCAAGCCATTGTTGATTGGCCAGCACTGACCAACATCTTAGAAGTTAGGAGTTTTATGGGTTTGGCCGGATATTACCGTCGCTTTATTGAAGTCTTTTCCCAGATAGGAAACCCGATTACTTCTCTTCAAAGAAAAGGGAAGAAGTTTGTTTGGTTAGAACAGTGTGAAGTAGCTTTTAAGACCTTGAAGGAACTCCTTGTTAGTGCTCTGATTTTAGCAGTCCCTGATCCATCTGGAGATTTTATGGTATGCACAGGTGCCTCTTTGGAAGGTATTGGTGCAGTACTTATGCAGGATGGACATGTGGTTGCTTATGAGTCTCGCAAACACAAGAACCATGAGTTGAACTATCTAGTTCATGATTTAGAGTTGGCAACTGTAGTTCATGCTTTGGTTTGATGGCGGCATTTCCTGTTAGGGCGTCGGTTTGAGCTGCATAGTGATCACTGCAGTTTGCAGTATATATTCACATAGCTAAACTTGAATGCTCGACAGTGAAGATGGATGGAATTCTTTTGCAAATATGATTTTGAGGTTCATTATATTCAAGGCAAAGAAAACGTAGTAGCAGATGCTTTGAGTCATAGGCGACATGAAGTTTCAGCATTATCCCTTGGAGTAGACTTGAGAGAGAGAATTCTTGGAGTTCTTCCTCAGGATACTTGGTATCTGGATGTTAGAGTTGTGATAGAGTCTGGAAGGCCTTTAGAGGGTATATTTTTTGGGTATAACCTTGAGGCAGATGGACTTCTTCATCACCATGGACAGATCTATGTACCTCCTTTGGAGGGTCTTCATGTTTTGATCATGACTGAGGCCCATCGTGCACCTTATTCGGCACATCCAAATGTCAAGAAGATGCACACAGATCTTAGATAGATTTATCATTGAGCGGGTATGAAATGTGACATTGCTGATTTTGTGTCGAAGTGTTTAGAGTGTCAGTGAGTGAAGATAGAGCATCAACACCCAGCAGGGCTTTTACAGCCTAATCTAGTACCGGATTGGAAATGGGATATCATTTCCATGGATTTCATTGTTGGTTTGCCTATCTCTTCATGTTGTCATGATTCCATCATGGTCATAGTTGATAGATTGACTAAGGTTGCTCATTTTGTTCCTATTCAAGCTTCCTACAGAGTAGCAGTGGTGGCACGGGTCTTCTTAGAAGAAGTAGTGAGATTGCATGGGATTCTAAGATGGATCATATCTGATAGAGATCCTATCTTTACCTCAGCATTGTGGACCTCACTTCAGCATGCTTTGGGGACTTAGTTGAATTTTAGTTCATCTTATCATCTAGAGACAGATGCTCAGACAGAGAGAGTGAATCAGGTATTAGAGGATATGCTTCGCATGTATGTCATGGACCAATAGTCATGTTGGGAGGACTATATATATCTAGTGGATTTTGCTTATAACAATGGTTATCATAGCTCCATAGGTATGTCCCCCTTTCAGGCATTGTATGGTCATCCTTGCCGCACTCCTTTGAGTTGGGATTGGTTAGAGGACAGGGTGCTTATAGGACCGGATATTCTTCGGGAGATGGAGCAGCAGGTAGATAGGATTCGTGAGCATTTAGTAGCAACACAGGATAGACAAAAAAAGTATGTAGATACTCATAGGGTAGATCATCAGTTTTCTGTTGGCGATCGTGTGTTCTTGAGAGTGTGTCCGCGAAAGAGTCTGATCCATTATGGAAAGGGATCTAAGTTGGCACCCTGGTTTGTTGGACATTTTCAGATCCTTGAGAGGATAGGACCTGATGCCTACTCTCTTGCCTTGCCATAGAGTCTATCCTACATCCATGATGTCTTTCATGTTTCAGTTCTTTGACCTTATCATCTACATGTGAACATGTTCTTGATTGGAACTCTTTGCAGGTCGAGGATGGGCAGCTTTCCATGGAGCCCGTGCGCATTCTTCGGTGTCAGGATTTGATCCTCAGGGGTCGTACCATCGACCAGGTAAGGGTCCTATGGGACCCAAATGATGAGACCTCGACAACATGGGAGGATGCAGCAAAGATGAGAGAACTCTATTCTTATTTATTTTAGGCTTCCATGAGTAAGCCTAGTTTTGGGGGGGAGAATGTAGTACCCCTACTAGTTTGAACTCATTAGACTCATATTTTATTATTGGTTGTTTTTTTCAGTGGATACATTACCATGATATGTTATTCAGATTATTATGACATTATGCTTTATCTGGAGATGAGATGTATATTTTGTTTGCAGTATTTCAGTACTTGTGATTTATGGCATTTTATGGATTATTGCTATGTACTGACATTTTACTTTATCTATGCAATGTGAAATTATATATTGTGTGTTTGTGAGTGTATTGGATGCAAGGAGACGATTTTCCTTCACTCATTTCAGTGAGACAGGGAACATCACGATTCTCTTTCATCAGTGTGTATATCATATTTTCTATATTGTATATATATGCATGTGTGGTTCGATGATGCAGGATATTGCAGGTACAAGTACTGGGTAGGTATGGGGTATTGTCTCCACCTGGCTTCACAGGTCTGAGCTTGCCTTATATTTTCTGATGGAAGTGGAGGAGATAGTAGTTGACCCTATTTTTACTCAGTTACACTCGTATGAGTGTCGTCAGTTGGTCGTCTTGTCAGTTAGTTCGGTCTTCATATTTTGTCATTTTATCTTTTATGGGTAATTGCTTGAGATTTGTTTAATTTGAGTGTTTTAGTGGATTTAATTAACTAATTAATTAAGTTTATGAAATTATCTCATTATTGTATTGTTTATGCATTGAGATTATAAATTTAGTTAATTAAAGAAATTATTAAATTAAGCTACATGGTATTTGAAATATATTTTATAAATTAGATTAATTATGTTTATTGTTTCCTTGAATTTTAAATAAATAAATGATTAAATAAATAAAAGAATAAATAAATGAATAAAAGGATTAATTAGAATTAAAATATTGTTTTAATTCTTTATTTAGAAAATTAATTAATGTGCATGAGAAAAGAAAAGAAAGAATAATGTTTTTTAATTATTGCATGTGATAAATTTAGAAAATAAAATAAAAATTACTATTATTCTAAATTTAGGTTTTTTGTAAAAAAGCTATTGAACCTAGAATTTTAGTTTAAATAGGGGTTGAGTTTTTATTTTAGTTACACAGGAACAGGTCAAAAATTTTAGGTGAAGAAATTTATTGGAAGTTTATTGAAAGGATTAGGGCTCTTCTACAGAATTCTTCTAGGAGAGCTATACTAGGTTGGATGATTTCTTAGTTGTGTGTTTTATTAAAAATATTTCTATTTTTCTCTGCTTGATGTGTGTGTAAAATAATTGTCAAATCCAAAACCCTCTTCTGGTGAATTCGAGTTTTGTTTTGAAATCCATGCCTGATGTGTATTTCTAATTTATGGGAAGTGTGTAATTTTTGAGAATATTAAGAGAAATTATCATAGAAAATTTGTCAGATTTTAGGATGCATGGAAATTTGCAAGATTTGTGAGAAAGGGTATTTACCTGAGAAATGGTTTTAATTAACTTAAAAAAAAAATTTAATTACACATTAAATTTATTTGGATTAATTTAATTTTAAAATATATATATATATGAAGGAGGATTAAATTTTGTGAAAATGGAATTATTGGAAAAATATTGTTTTTTTTTTTATTATTACTGTTAAAATTTTATTAAAATGAAATTATTGAAAAAGTATTGTTTTTATTGTTCTGTAAAAAAATATATATAAAAAAAATAATTATAAAAAATATATATATATATATATATATATAATTTAAATAATAATAATAATAATAATAAAATAAAGGGTAGAGCATACTACCTATGGTAGCATCTGCTACTGGCGGTAGCTTAAGCTACCGTGATAAGGGCCTTTACAAATTTTTAAAGTGGTTTTAATTTGTTTTAAATTAATTTCTAAACCCTGTGCATACTGCGGTATGACTGTCTTGGGTTTCGTACCCAGGGGTTGGATAAATTAAATTTATTATGTGTTATATTATATATGTATATAAATAAATATATGTATATTCATATATGTGTTTATATATATATATTTATATATATATATATATATATATATATTTATATATATATATATATATATATATATTTATATATATATATATATTTATATATATATATATATTTATATATATATTTATATATTTATATATATATATATATATTTATATATATATATATATATTTATATATATATATATATATATTTATATATATATATATTAAATATGTTTTCTTTTGGTAGTTATTATAATATTTTAAATATTATTTAATTACAGTTTGGAATGTTAATTTTTATGAATATGTTGAAAATACATTAGGAGAATTATTTTTATTTTAAATCTTTTTGGACAAATGACAAGGTGGATGTTTTTGGTATTAAATAGTTGCAAATTCTTGTTATCTGGAAATTCGAAAATTGCATGTTATTTATGTTTTGGCTATTTTTAAGGAAAGATTGCCTGTAATAGGATCTTGCGTATATTGTGTTCCCAGTCAACCTTTATTTCATTGAAATTTCAGTTAAATTGTCATTGTGTCCTATGTTATTATTTCTCCTAGACCAGGTGTTGTTGTATAACCTATTTGATATGAGCCACTGTGTGTTTTTGTCCAAATGGTCAATCTTGGGTTGGTATTTGTGTATCCTTCACCTGTGCTTGTCAGGATTGTTTATGGTTGTCTGTTTCGCCATAGAGTTCTCATAGAAAGAAACATCTCCTGTTAGTGTCCTAGGAGAGTGAGTGGCTTTCAAGCGGGGGCCATGCCCGAAGTGGATGACAGGATAACCCGTCGAGAGTTAGTTAAAAAGTGATAACCTAATAATTAATTAGGGGGTGGGTAGATTAAATATTAATTAAGATAAATGTACCTCATGCATAGGTGAGTGCTTGTACAAGACTCATAATGTTACGAGAAGGCCTGGAATGGCAAACTTACCACCTTGTCTTCACGATAGGATTGGTAGGGTCAGCCTGAGACTTAGTTGGAATCAGAGGCTCGGGAGAGGTTACCAGGAGAAACCCAAGGATGGGGGCTAGGACCTATGGAGGCTGTACCATGGTAACCATCAAGCTATGAGATGACACTCTCTTCTTAGAGTCACTAGTGTTTTGTGAGTTGAGTCACATGGTTGTTTGCAGAGTCTTGTAGTCCTTTCGTACTTGTCTTACTTTGCTTGCTTGAAGGTTTTCTACTATCTCCTAGCACGGTGGGGTGGTTCCCTTTCGGGATCACATGGTTGGGTGATGGTAACACTTCCCATCAGATGTTCTAGATTGTATCTTCAAGTGAGGAAAGGCTTCGCTGGTGTTTCTTGGTTTGTGGTTTATGTACCAACTCTTGTTCGAGATCATTGTTCAGTTGAGACCTTGTGGTCATTGTATCAAACTCTTATATAATCTTGATATGGTATCTTTGTAATCAATGGTATTATTGGAAGCCATGTAATTATGGATATTGTAATATTATTATGTCAGTGAAATGAATGTTATTGTTTTGAACTTATGTTCAAATGGTTTATGGAAATTGGATGCATTGGAATACTTTTATTTCTTTATTATGGCATTTGGATGTATGTGTAGTTTTAAACTTAAGTATTCAATTTATCTAATTAAATGGATTGACTGTTGTGTTAATATAATCTATGAAATTAATCTTCATTGGTTACCCTTAGGAAAACAAATGAAAGACTTATGTTGTGTTGTTAAATGTGCAATGGTTTTAGTTAGTACACTTAGTCTTTAACAAAAAAAAATGATTTCACCCTTTTATTGCCTAGTTGTGTTGTTTTCCTTTAGGGTTCCTGGCAGGGCATTACAATATCCAATGCCAGAGTACAGTTCTGGTTAAGTTCAATACTAGAGGAATAAATCCTCTTACATAAACCCAATTCGATCTTTAGTTATCGATCAACTCCTCTGCCTAAATGATATTACATTATTCGTATATTACCTTCCTTGACCATGACCTCTTACATTAACCATGATGATCTACAATGAGATCTTACATCTATTTATACAAACCCTCGACCATAAACAATCAGGTCAGTCACCAGACAATAAACCGATTACGAAGCATATTGGCCTTAGACCAAACAAATAATATCATCATATAAGACATCCCAGAAATACAACAATAGGTCTTATCCACACGTTATATTAAAGTCGATCCATAACCTAGATCAACAAGGACCAAGCATAGGTCAAAACACTTCATCAAAGATCTCGAACCACGAAGTCTCAAACATGATCACCAATGGCATCCTAAAAGTCCACCAAAAGCTGCACCAACACCACTTATGCAATTCATCAAAGACCTCCACCAAAACCTCTGCTGGTGAAACCCTCATCAGAACTAAAAACCAAACATCAAGCAAGTAGGATAGCATCCAATCACCACACCAAAACCAACTGATCAAATATGAGTATAAGTATCATGAACAAGCCAATTCCATCACCAGATTATACGGGAGCCTACCGGATCATGTCAGATCCAAGTTAACTAGAAACCACTTGGCATAGGAGCACCCTTCAAATTGCTCCCACCATTTGATTTTTATTGTGTTCTTGCTTCTTTAAGAAGCCATTGTACATAAAATAAGAGCCATGTGCGCATTGGGTCTAGTTTAGGTCCTAGTTGAGGTCCTAGGGTCATAAGTCAAACTTGAGTTTTTCTTGAAAAGTAGGGGGTATGTGTGCCTTTGAGGTGTTTTAGGGTCCTTCTTAGCATGGTGGTGTCCATAGGTTAGCCCAATGTGGGCCTAGGACTCAAGAAAAGCAACATTGAGAAAGTTGCTCAAAAGTCACAAAAGTTGCATGACAACTTTTCAACGTTGTCAAGCAACTTTTCCACCTAGAGGTCAAAATCTTTAGTTTAGCGTGGACAACCCTAATATGGGCACACAAACTGAGGAAAGTGTAGTATAAGTAGTTTCAAACCCTAAGAGAAGGGGTTGGATGTCAGCTATTGTATGACCAAAGCAAAGTGACTTGACTGTGACTACAATTTTGTTGCCAATCGGCACAAATGGAGTAAGACAAGATCATTAATGGATTGATTTTTTAGTACAACTATGTTGAGTGTCTTGTATGGTGTATTTAATTTCATTGTGAGAATTTAGATTAGGTTTTGTTTTGCAGGTTGTGTGTGTTTGTAAAGAGTTTGTAAACTTGCTTCTCACTGCCTAGTTTTGGACTAGTTTGAATAAATGGGTTCATAACTCCATTCCCCATTGTGGAATCACCATGAAACCATGGGGAATGAGATTTAAGACCCTATACAATAATTCAAAGCAAGAAGGGCCCTTGGAAATGTAGGGAGGCCATCTAAAGACCCACTTTGAGGCGAGATTATATAGTGCCTAGCTAGGAAGGCTTAAGTTGCAGAGGTCTTGGAGAGCAAGGAAGGACAAAGGAGGAGGCACCCTTTGGAGGAGTTGTAGAGGGGTGAGTAAAGTACCATTGGTGTGAATAAGGAGCTTCCACCAATCCAGATAAGGTGGAAAGAACATCAAACCTACACTGTGACCCTAGCAGGCCCAAAAACCCTCTTAAAAACCCTTAAAAACCTTAAAATCCACCTAGGGCAATGTATGGACACTTGGAGGCCCAGAACTAGAAAAATCCTTGAGCCCTTGCCAAATGAATAGCAGGTCTTTTAGGAAGTTTCACAAGCAAGTGCATCATTTGCAAGAGGGAGCCCTAAAGGACCGGATAGGAGGCCTAATTGGTCACAATCCTTGTAGCCCTATTTTGTAGGTAAAAGACAAAATAGTGAAATCAGTAAGGGGTAGGAAGCTTGAAACCTCTTGGGGGCACATGAATGGGTGGAAAAACCATGTCCTAGACCTGACCTATCCTTGCTAGGACCTCAGAAGGTGTGGAACAAGCCAAACCCTTATTAGCCTAAGTAAGGGTTCTTTGGATCTCATGAGTAGGTGAGACTTTAGGAGCAAAAATCCAAGTTGTTGGTGGGTGGATTGGGCAAGGTCAGGGGATTCCATAAGTAGGGTAAGTCCTAGAGACCCTAGGGTGTGGTTGGTACACTTGGTGATCCAAGAAAAGGATATTAGAGTGTAGACTAGGCTAGTCTATCCCAAACCCCATCCCATCAAACTGGTATCAGAGAAAGTTAAAGATTTGGTGGACCGTGTATGTCTCTATAATATAGTGAATCAGTAGGGGAAAGAAGAATGGTCACTAATGCAGAGCTGGCTAGGGAGGTAGAAAAGCAGAAGGAGAAGAATAGACTCCTTGAAGAAGCTATGAGTGAGATAAGGGATAAGCTACAAGAAGTGGTGGATCAGAGGACACAAGGACCTTGGGGTGAAGACACCAAGGATAAAGGCAAGAAAACTATAGACATAGATGACATTATACCTGAACCAGATCCCTTGTTCAATGAAGAACCTTTTGTAAAGGCTATTAAGGATTTGAACACCAAAGATTTTGAAGGATTGCCACATTTCAGTGGAAGGATGGACATTGACATTGTCATGGAATGGATTGAGGGTATGTAGAACTAGTTTGAGTGTGAGGAAGTGACAGAGGCTCAAAAGGTTAAAGTTGCCAAATCAAGATTAAGGGGAGCAACTTTGACATGGTGGAAGTATTTGCAAGAAGAGAGAGTTAGCATGGGGAAGCTACCTATTGCCAATTAGAAGGCCATGGTGAGTAAGATCAAGGAGAACTACTTACCAGAGGATTATGAAGTCCAACTTCATAAGAAGAGATAGGGATTGAAGCAAAAAGATCTTGATGTGACCTCCTACACTGAAGAATTTATAAAGCTTTTTCTTAGATCCAAAGTCTAAGAAGATGAATCTATTAAGGTGGCTAGGTATCTAAGCGGCCTAAAGTGGAACATTCAAGAGGAGATAAGCCTATGGTCTCCTACCACTATTCAAAAATGTCAGCAACTTGCTGCCAAGGTGGAAGAGAGGAACAAAAGAAAAGGAGACTATAACAACAGGGGTAGAGGCAAAGGTAGAGAACAAATGAATCACCGAGGTGGTTACCAAAGCAAGGCAAATGAGAAGATGAACCAAGGAGAAGCCAAGTTGACTGAGCATAGTAGTGAAGCCAATCTCAGAGGGGGCCAATTTAGAGGAAGAGGTGCACAAGGTGGTCCAAGTAGGGGTAGAGGTACCGACAGAGGTAACTCCTACTTTGCAACTATGAAATGTTACAACTATGGACAATTGGGACACCCGGCCTATAGATGCCCTAACAAGCCTACCTCATCAAACAGTGGAAAGAGGGTTGCTTATGCACATGAAGACTCATCAAGCAGCAAGACACCTAAGGTGGACCATATTGAATCAGAGATTGGAGAAAATATGATGTTCAATAGGGTCTTGATAAGACAGCCAGTTAAGAATGAACCTAAGCATAGGAGAGCATTGTTTAGGGTGAGATGCAAGATCCTTGGTAAAGTTTGCAAGGTGATAGTAGATTCAGGGTCAACTGATAACATAATATCAGAGGAGGCAGCCAAGAAGTTGAAACTCACAAGGATACCCCACACTAACCCTTACAAGGTGACATGGTTGAATCAAGAGCAGAATGTGCTAGTCAATGAACAGACTTGGGTAGAGTTTTCTATTGGAGGATACAAGGATAAGATCCTTTGTGATGTGTTACCCATGGATCCGTATCACCTATTACTAGGCAGACCCTGGCAATTTGATAGGAAGGTGATCTATGATGGAGAGGAGAACTCCATTTCCTTTAAGAAGGACAACAAGACCTTTAAGATTCAGTCTTTGACAAAGAATGAAGAGGGAACCTCAAGAACACCTAGTGTCTTATTGGCTACTGGTAAAGAGTTCTTACACTTGCTACATGAGGAGGAAATAGTGAGGTGTGCCATCTTTGTTAAGCCAAAGGAGGAGGAAGACAAGTTGCAGGCAGAGGTACCCAAGGAGGTGAAGCAAATGTTGCAAGAGTATAAGGACATAGTGAGTGATGGAGCACCTGCAACACTCCCACCAAGAAGGTCTATAAGCCATCAAATAGACTTTGTTCCCAGTGCATCCCTTCCTAACAAAGCTACATATAAGCTCACACCTGACCAAAACAAGGAGGTAGCAAGGCAAGTGCAGGAGTTATTGGAACAAGGACTGATCAAGAAGAGCATCAGCCCATGTGCTGTCTCGGTAGTGCTAGCATCAAAGAAGGGAGGCAAGTGGAGACTTTGCACTGATTCAAGGGAAATCAATAGGATCACCATAAGGTATAAGTTTCCTATTCCTAGAATAGAGGATTTGATGGACTATTTAGGAGGTGCTATGTATTTCACTAAATTGGACCTTAAAAGTGGTTATCACCAGATTAGAATTAAGGAGGGAGATGAGTGGAAGACTGCTTTCAAGACCACAGAAGGGTTGTATGAATGGCTTATGATGCCATTTGGACTCACCAATGCCCCAAGCACCTTCATGAGGTTAATGAATGAGGTGTTAGAAGACTTCATAGGAAGGTTTGTGGTGGTGTACCTAGATGACATTCTCATCTATAGTAGAACCAAAGAGGAGCACCTTGAGAATTTGAGGTTAGTTTTAGAGAGGTTGCATGAAGAGAAGTTATCAATCAACCTAGAGAAGTGTGACTTCTTGAAGCAAGAGCTGGTCTACTTAGGATTTATGGTGTCTAAGGGAACCTTGAAGATGGATCCAAGCAAAGTGGAGGCAATCTTGAATTGGCCTGCACTTAGAAAAAGGACTGAAGTTAGGAGTTTCCATGGTTTAGCCCAATTCTATAGAAAGTTTGTGAGGAACTTTAGTGGAATATGTGCACCAGTCCTTGACACCATAAAAGGAGGCCTTAAAAATAAGTTCAAATGGACTGAGCAGGATGACAAAGCATTTCAATTATTGAAGCAAGAAGTAGCCACAAAACCTATCCTACTCCTACCTACTTTTCACAAGCTATTCACATTGGAGTGTGATGCAAGTGGAATTGCAGTAGGGGGTGTATTGAGTCAAGAGGGAAGACCTATGGAATTTTTCAGTGAGAAGCTCAATGAAGCAAAGAAGAAGTACTCAGCCTATGACCTAGAGTTGTATGCATTAGTGCAGTCTCTTAAAAAATGGAGGCATTACCTACTCCCAAAGGAATTTGTGGTGTTCACAAACAACCAGGATTTGAGTTACATTAACACTCAAAAGAAGCTTAGCAATAGGCATTTGGAATGGATGGAATACCTCCAATCCTTCACCTTCACCATCAAGCATAAAAAGGGGCAACTCAACAAGGTGGCAGATGCTTTAAGCAAGAAGTTGTTGACAGTTCAAGAGTTACAGTTGCAGAGCATAGGAATAGAAGGTTTTAAGGACCTCTATGAAGGAGATGAAGACTTCTCATCAGCCTACAAGGTTTGCAAGGAGTTTGAGAACCATTTCCATGGTGAGTATGCAGATTACACTCTTCAAAATGGTCTCTTGTTCAAAGGTAATTAGTTATGTGTGCCTAGGGGATCCATGAAGGAAAACCTCATCCAAGAAAAACACAATGGTAGTCTAAGTTGACACTTTGGAGTCAACAAAACCTTGGATTTAGTACAGAGGTACCACTATTTGCCCAAGTTGCCAAGAGATGTGAAGAGGTATGTGGAGCAATGTGGTGTGTGTCAAAGAGAAAAAGGAGGATCAAATAATGCTGGTCTCTATCAACCATTGCTGGTCCCAAATAGGCCTTGGGAATGTATAAGCATGAACTTTGTAGTAGGACTCCCCAAGACTAAGATAGGTGTGGATAGCATCTATGTGGTAGTAGATAGATTTTCCAAGATGAGTCATTTCATTCCATGTAGGACTACACATGATGCTAGCTATATTGTACATCTTTTCTTTAAGGAGATTGTGAGGATTCATGGACTTCCTTTAAGCATTGTTTCAGATAGGGACAACAAGTTCATGGGCCATTTTTGGCAAACATTATGGAGGAGACTTGGAACTAATCTCTCATTTAGCTCAGCTTACCATCCACAAACTGATGGTCAAACTGAATTCATCAATAGGGTGTTAGACAACTTGTTGAGGTGTCTAACCAAGGAGTATGGGAAGACATGGGATCTAATCATTCCTCAAGTAGAGTATGCCTATAATGATAGTATGAATAGGACCACTAGAAGAATTCCTTTTGAGGTTGTCTATGGTATACGTCCAAGAGGAGTGTGTGAACTCAGGAAACTTGGTTCCATGGAGATGAAGAGTGGCCAAGTAGAGGACTTCACTCAAACCATCAAAGAGATCCAAGAGCAGGTTAAGAAAGCCATCCCTGAATCCACTCAAAAATTGAAGGCCAAAATGGATATGAAATGAAGAGAGGTCCAGTTCAAGGTGGGTGACTATGTGATGGTCCATTTGAGCAAAGCTAGGATGCAAAGTGGCAAGCCTACCAAAATGCAAATGAAGAGGGTAGGACCTTGTAAATTTCTATCAAAATATGGTGAGAATGCCTACAAGGTTGATCTTCCTTCAGACTTAGCCATTTCACCAGTCTTCAATATTGCTAATCTGATCATGTACAAGGGTGAGATAGTAGGGCAGTCTGAGAATCAAGCCAAGGTATTGTAAGACTTGGATATGAATGCCTTACCTCAAGTGATGCAGCCCATAACAGAGGAGATCTTGGAGTAAAGGGTGAAGAAGTCTACTAGACACTAGGTCTACATGGAGCACTTGGTAAAGTGGGCAGATCAACCTATGTCTGAAGCTACTTGGGTTGAAGAAAGCAAGTTTAAGAAGCTTGGCATTGATCCGGCTCTTCTCACTCCCCTAATTCCTTAGTTTGTTGCAAAGGGGGAGTATGGTGAAGGAGCACCCTTAAAAGGGCTCCCACCATTTGATTTTGATTGTGTTATTGCTTCTTTAAGAAACCATAGTATATAAAATAAGAGCCATGTGCTCATTGGGTCTAGTTTAGGTCCTAGTTGAGGTCCTAGGGTCATAAGTCAAACTTGAGTTTTTTTTTAAAAGTAGAGGGTATGTGTGCCTTTGAGGTGTTTTAGGGTCCTTCTTAGCATGGTGATGTCCATAGGTTATCCCGATGTGGGCCTAGGAGTCAAGAAAAGCAACATTGAGAAAGTTGCTCAAAACTTGCAAAAGTTGCATGACAACTTTTCAAAGTTGTCAAGTAACTTTTCCACCTAGAGTTCAAAATCTTTAGTTTAGTGTGGACAACCCTAATATGGGCACATAGACCAAGGAAAGGGTGGTATAAGTAGTTTCAAAACCTAAGAGAAGGGGTTGGATATCAATTTTTGTACGGCCAAAGCAAAGTGACTTGAATGTGACTACAATTTTGTTGCCAGTCGACACAAATGGAGTAAGACAAGATCATTAATGAATTGATTTTCGAGTAAAACTATGTTGAGTGTCTTTTATGGTGTATTTAATTTCATTGTGAGCATTTAGATTAGGTTTTTTTTTGTAGGTTGTGTGTGTTTGTAAATAGTTTGTAAACTTGCTTCTCACTGCCTAGTTTTGGACTGGTTTGAATAAATGGGTTCATAACTCCATTCCCCATTGTTGAATCACCATGAAACCATGGGGAATGAGAGTGTAGACCCTGTACAATACTTCAAAGAAAGAAGGTCCTTTGTAAATGTAGGGAGGCCATCTAAAGACCCACTCCTAGGCAAGATTGGACAGTGCCCGGCTAGGAAGTGTTAATTTGCAGAGGTCTTGGAGAGCAAGGAAGGATAGAGGAGGAGGCACCCTTTGGAGGAGTTGTAGAGGGGTGAGTGAAGTACCATTGGTGTGAAGAAGGATCTTCCACCAATCCAAACAAGGTGGCAAGAACATCAAACCTACACTGTGACCCTGGCAGGTCCAAAAACCCTCTTAAAAACCCTTAAAAACCTTAAAATCCACCTAGGGCAGTGTATGGACACTTGGAGGCCCAAAAATAGAAAAATACTTGAGCCCTTGCCAAATGAATAGCAGGTCTTTTAGGAAGTTTCACAAGCAAGTGCATCATTTGCAAGAGGGAGCCCTAAAGGACCGGATGGGAGGCCTAATTGGTTACAATCCTTGTAGCCCTATTTTGTAGGTAAAAGACAAAATAGTGAAATCGGTAAGGGGTAGGAAGCTTGAAACCTCTTGGGGGAACATGAATGGGTGGAAAAACCATGTCTTAGACATGACCTATCCTTGCTAGGACCTCAAAATGTGTGGAACAAGCCAAACCCTTATTAGCCTAAGTAAGGGTTCTTTGGATCTCATGAGTAGGTGAGACCTTAGGAGCAAAAATTCAAGTTGTTGGTGGGTGGATTGGGCAAGGTCAGGGGATTCCACAAGTAGGGGAAGTCCTAGAGACCCTAGGGTGTGGTTAGTACACCTGGTGATCCAAGAAAGGGATCTAAGAGCGTAGACTAGGCTAGTCTACCCCAAACCCCATCCCATCACCACTTAACCTATCGGAACCAGAAGGGTGCCGATAAAGTATCCAAATAGCTAGTGTTGACATCAATGACAAAACATAAATGCAACACATAATAAATTCCACCAAATGGCCAATAGGAGAAGGAAGGTGGACGATTGGAGGTGGGTGATAGATGACATAAATAGTGTCATATACAGATGATATCTTTACTATGAGGATTGGGAGGAGGATGCTACAAAGCTTCCTTGTGTCTTTAGGAGTAGGTATATAATTGGATGGATATTGTATATACTAGACAAACATCTAATTGATAGGGTATGTAGGTAGTTTGGGTGGTAGAAAAGGATGCCTCAGGGATCTAGAGAGTTTTCAAAGGATGCCTCAGGGATCTATGATGTTGTTATTACACAGTTTAAGAAGTTAGTTCCTATGCCTTGTGACCTACAAAGAGATGTGGTTGATGTAGGTACAGATGCAGAGTATGCCACCTATTTCATAGCACATTCAGTACTTAGATTGATAGATCTAAATGAGCCTTTGGTAGTAGAGGATGATAATGATGAGGATGATGAGTACAATGGTGGGGGGAGACAATTGAGGCAGAGGAGAGGAGAAGTGAGGAGGGCGGTGAGGGGTAGGGGTGGACTAGGGGATGCTGGAGAGAGAGTTGAGGGAGGAGAGGATCCACGGGGAGGGAGGCCACCGAGACCGCCAAGGGGGAGAGGAGGATAGGCCCTACAGGGTGGTCAATAAATATAGGGACAAGTACCAGGGAGAGAGGCACAGGGACAAGCTAAGTAGGAGGAGGGTGCCTAGGGTGCAAATGAAGAGGAGGATGAGTTGCTAACACTGTGAGAGATTGGAATAGGACAAGTTGATGAAATTGAGGATCTTGAGAGAGATGTGACTCAATTGAGGTGATAGTCAATAGAGATGTAGAGGGAGGGAGATCAGGCTACTCAACAATATACAGTCACAAAGGAGTCACTAAGGGCAGGGAGAGCAGAAGAAGAGGGTGATCATGGAGAAAGTTATGCATATGTCCTATGGATAGGGGAGGAGATAGGGTACTAGAGAGATCTATATTACATAGTAGTTCCTCCAAAAATTAGAGCAGGGAGCTATAGGAGAGCCTCGTGGACTATGACCATCTGGAGTAACAGGAGGCAGACATCCATAGGCGGGGTCATGGGTCCACCTACACCACTAGGGGGAGGGGATAGAGGAGGGGAAAGACAGGATGATCTTGGGGCAGGGACTATCAAAGCTCAGATTCCTTTGAGGCCAGCCAGCTTCAAGGGAGGGAGTTCATCATAGCTCTTTTGGATCCCATTTTCTTATTATTTGTATGATGATGTAGACACCTTCGGGTGATTTTGTAGCCATATATGATATTGACATCATTGTATTATGACACTTATTATTTTTTGATATATGTATGAGATGACTCATCCTTGTGGAAATTATATGCATGTGTTCCTATGTGATATTTCTATATGCTTTTATGATTATGTGATGCAATGCGATGATTATATATGATAATGCAGTTTATGTATGTGCGTTATTATAATGATTCTATGATGCTTTATGTGATGGATATGTACATGATGGAATGCAACATATTTTTGTTCCTTTATGTTTTTGATATGTCCTACATGATACAAATGTGGATGTACTATATGTAGGTGGATGTATGATAATTAACATGTTATGATTATTTATATGATGAGAATGAAAATGTGTATTAGATATGCTAATAAGTGGTGTGTGCAGGATGTGATGCAATTATGATTTCTAAATCTATGCATATAATGAAAATTGCTAATATGTAGTGATGCAAATAAATGAAATGCACATATTTTTCACATGTCATTATACTCAGTCATGCAATAGTGGGTTACATAGACTCAAGAAGGAAAATGGAGGTCAATCAAGAATGGGGAATGGAAGGTAGAAGATATGGAAGTGAAAGAGCTTCTTGTGCTATTATCATCATAGATCTTTATTATGGCAAATAGGCTATGACAATAGAGGTATAGGTTCGACCCAGAGAATCATTGTACCTATTTGAATGGAGATTAGATAGTCACAAACAAGGAATGCCCTATTTCACACTAGACTCAAAGTGTCCTAATATCCTTGGACAAGCCATGGCATTACTAAGAGATAATCCATAGATAGCAAAACAATAGGTGAAGATATCCCATCCTCGTCTTTCTAGTCAAAGACATCCTGGAGATATAATCTCTAGTCAGAGACATCTCAGAAAAGCTAAAAGACATGTCACCAAAAGATAAAATCAAATGAAAACCAAGAATTAACACCAACACACAATGAAATCTTCAAGTTATTGTGTTTCTTGCCACATATGTTAGCATATTAGATTTGGTGACAATGTTGTCATCCCGATAAATAACAGATCATGCTGAAAACCCATGGTGTTGCCAAAGTTTGGTGAAAGATTTAATTTGTTGAAAGCCCACTGTACTTGTCCAGGGTGCCACCGAAGTGGTTTTCTCCATTGTACATATTTATTTCTCTTTACTTTTTTTTATTTTTCATTTTTTTTGTATCACAACGCGCCTCTTTTCCACCAAGTAAGGACTTTTCATTTTATTTTTTATTTTTTTTGTATTTTTGAATTAGGATATTCTGAAGAGCTATGTGTAAAACCTATGAAGGTGCATGTTGTTGATAGGATCCTCCAAAGGTTCTCCATCTCGTGTTGAAAGCTGATATGCACCTGATCCATAGACTGTTGTGATTACGTAAGGACCAAGTTAATTGGGCTCAAATTTTCCTTTCTTTTCTCAGTCCTCCTAATGTTTAGGATTCTCTCTCAATACCAAGTCACCTACCTCAAATGTACAAGGCTTTACCTTATGATTTTAGTTGTGACTCATTCTCTATTGGTAAGCCTTAAAATGATTAAAAGAAATTTGTCTTCACTCATCCAATAAAACTAGTTTCTGTAAATGAGAGACTGTGTAGTCTTCATCATTGATTATATCATGTAAAGAGACTCACAAGGATGGTAAATCGACCCTAATAGGCTAGATAGCTTTGGCACCATACACAATTGAATAGGGAGTGGCTTTGGTAGGTGTGTGAACACTTGTGCAATAGGCCCAAAGTGTGGGATTGAGTTGGATGTGCCAATTTTGGCGAGCATCATTGACTCTATTTTTGAGAATTCTGAGAATAGTTTTGTTAGATGCCTCAGATTGACCATTACCTTACGGGTAGTATGGAGTGATGAAGTGATGGTTAATATGGAAGCGATCACCAAGTTAATGAACATCCTGATTTTTGAAGTGATGTCCTTTATCTATGATGATGGAAAGAGGGGCACCATGTTGAGAGATGATGTAGTGAAGGATGAATGTAGCAATCTATTTTCCAGTGACTTGGGTGAGAGGAACGGCTTCAATCCATTTTGTGAAATAATTTGTGGCAGTGATAATGAATTTATGGTCATTGGAAGGAGGGTGAATCTTGCCTATGAGATCGAGTCCCCACTGACAAAAGGCCCAATTAGTCGCAATTGTTTCAAGGTCCTGAGCTGGTGCATGAATGAGGTCTCCATGGATCTGACATTGCTTACATTTCTTGACAAAATGATATGTGTATTTTTCCATAGTGGGCCAATAGTATCTAGTCATGATAAGTTTTTTGGCTAAGGCTGAACAACTAGAGTGGGCACCACATATACCTTCATGAACCTCATGCTTTACAATCTAAGGTTTGTCACTTTCTAAACATCTAAGAAGAGTGTCATCTAAACCTCGACTGTAAAGGGTATCCGCAGAGCCCCCCGTGATCTTCGTACCGTAGGTTTTTCTGTTGCTTTGGACTCCTACCATCCGTGCTACCATTGCCACTATCGTTTATGCTGTCGTTGTTACTATTCTAGTTTGTGTGTCGTATGTCCTATTCTGAGCATTGTACTGCATGTTCTTTCTGGCAGATCTCCATGCATCTCCGTGGGTACCGTAGTCTCAGCCGACACCCTGAACCGCCATCCATAACTGGCAACTCCCACCAGCCATCTTCTCCATGTGGCCCCCACCACCCCATCGATAGCCATTCTATCGTCAGACTCTCGGTCGTCGCTGCCATTGACTGATATTTGATAGCTGCCAACCCTCTAGCCATGCAACGATCCATGTGGACTTTGCATATTCTATAGCTACTGCCATGTCATTAGACACCTCTACTTACCATACCACCACATCACTTGCTCCATTAACAATGCCATGTCAGTAGATGACATCATCATCCATACAATAGGCAGGGGGAATGACGGACTGGTGATGGCCAGACGGGGGTTGATTTTAGGCCCATCATTTGCTGATGTGAACGCCACATCAACAGTATTTAAAAAAAAATTTAACCCCCTCTCATTGAGTTTTTTAGTTTTGCAGTTCAACTTTGGAAGGCCATATCTTGCTCATTTTTTGCTCCTTTTTTGGTGCAATTTTTTTTGAAATGGACTAGAATTTCATGCTCTTCGTAGTGGTGGAATTTTTTTTTGATTTTGATGGATGGAGTTTTTAGAAATTGTAGATCTTCATGACTGTACCTATCTAATCCCTGATTTTGCAACTTCAGAGGCTTCATTAGGGGTCATACGACCTCCTTTTTAGGTGCAATTTTTTTCGAAAGTGCATATTTTTTCTTCTACTTTTATAATCTGCCATTTGTTTATAGTGATTTTAAGTAGAAATTGTACTTTCAATAATTGCCATTCTTGGCATATTTGGTACTTGTATTTCGCTTGGATCTCAGTTTAGATCACTAGCAGTATTTGTTGAAGTCTCTTATATCTCATTTTAAGAAGCTGTAAATTGAAATCAAAAGTCTGTTAGTTAGATGAGAGGGGGGTGAATTAGATAAACTCACAATTCAGCTTATTCATCAGATTCAACCTCAGTAGAACTTACTTGATATGCAACTATGACTCTAAATCATTCAAACTCATAAACTGATAAACTTGAAACATCAAAACACATTTAACACCAGATTTAACGTGGAAACCCAAATAGGGAAAAACCATTGTGGGATTTCGGACCCACTAAGAAAATATACTCTTGTGGAGTATGCTCAGTTAAAAGCCAATCCTGTTAAACATTACATAAACACATTGCTAGATGTGACCCGATCAAGGGATTTCCCTCAGATTTATCAGAATCTTGCACTTTGTTAGAAGTGACCTTGCCAAAGGATTTCAAACACTCATTCAAAATGTTACCTTTCTAGAGGATTTACAAATAAGACTGTTAGGTCCACTCAGTTAAGATATTTCCTGTCACTTACAAAATAAATAATAGTAATAAAATATTTCTGTAACTTCACATCTGAAATGTTAAAGAAAACTCTATGTGCTCAAAATAATCTTGTCATAAGACTTATCTTCCTCCTTGCTAGGCTCCTCAATCTGTTCTTCAATCAGATCTTCAATCTTTTGTACTCGATAACCACCTCTGCAGTGTCACTGCTCTTCTATTTGCCCACATCCTTTGTTCATCAACTTTTCTTCATTTATAAGCAATTCCTAATCACTTAATCTCCTTAATCACATTTCCCATGATTAATCTTAGCCATCAGATCTTCAAACTTGACTAGGTTCGTTGAATCCTTCAAAACTGGAAAATGTTTTATCTTGCCTTGAAACTTGTATTCCTTCCTTGGTACTTGTGCTAGGTTATGACCGTTCAATCTGTGTTGTAGATCTAACTCTTGAATTTTCATTGTCGCTGATCCTTAATAAAATTCTTGCACGACATTCCAATCTTCTATGAATCTCTAGTTCATTGGCATCCTTCATTTAATAATGTATTTGTTCATCCAATGCATTATGTTACTACTCGGTTGATACTCGGTAAATACCAAACTTTACTCGGTAGAAATTTTGTATTCATCTCGGTTATTTTGCTTGCTGATGGCACTCAGTAACTTCTTTCTTCTTTAACCAACACTGATAGCCTTTGTGTTTACCGACTAGCTCCTTGCTTGGTAAAATAGAACAATATCAAACCTTTACTCATTCTGTTGCATGAAATATTTTCTCCTTCTTATTCAATCTTCAAATACACATATATAGGATATCAAAACAATAAAAATAACATAATCTCATCATTGTCTAACTCAGTAACAGTTGCCCATTGAATAACTTATTACTCCCCTTCATTTTCACATTCTTTCTGTGTCACTTACCGACATCTATATACTCATCAAAACATACTCTTTAAGATATGGAAACATCATACTGAATCATAAAATCAATTGCTTGACATCAATGACAAAATAATATTATTAAGACAGTAATCATCCTTTATCAATTATATCATCAATCTCCAACAACCTTCTCAATATCATCATACCAACAAACTTAATGTAATGCCAACAAAGTCCACTTTGCCTTGTTTTGCAGGTGGCCCATTGCATATGCACTAGTATAAAGTGCAAAATCACCATTTGGGGGGGGGTTTCTTGATTGAGTATTTTAGAGGAGTGTCTTGTGTGATTGTGCCTCTCTTTATCTTATGTTTTTTCATTTTGGTGCTATGGGTTCTCCTAAATTTCCACTTTTGACTCCTCATAATTATGCATCATGGAAGATTAAGGCATGGAGTAAACTAATGGAAAAATGACTCATTCATTACATAAATGGAATTATTATAGTACCACCTGATCCTTGTTGAACATAGAATACCACTAAGAGGGGGGGTGAATCAGTGGTTCCTAGGTCAATTACTTTCTTGAACAATCTTAAGAATATCAATTATATGCTTAATCTTATAAATAGTCAGAAAAGTAATATAAGAGAGAAAGCCAGAGAGCCCATGCACACACAGTCAAAACACAACACCAAATTTACAAGGATAACTCAACATGAGAAAAACCTTGGTGAGAAAAGTTGTTGAAGACTACTGCTCTAATCCAGCCTCACAGGTAAAACATAGATTTACAAAGATTTTTGGCACCAACCCAAGGAGCACCAACCCCTTCACCAAGCACCAACTTGGTTATGTATACAGAGATACCAAATAAATGCAATTTAGGGTTCCTTGCTGCAAATGTATTTTGCAGCACTTGAATCAATTAACTCACAGTCTCTCTACACATTGTGTCACTCTAGGATGCTGCCTACACTTCCACACCTTACTCATTTAGCACAACCACTCTATCAAGAAACTACCAGTAGAAGCCTCTTACTAGTCTGTTTTCTACCTCATACTGTGACTTGATCAAAACCTCTCTTCCAGTTTCCTTCTTCTGACTTCCCAACTTTTTCACAATCTTCACCACAACAACATCATCTCCCCTATCCATAGTTTCTTTTTCTTATAAAATGAGTTCCCATCAAAAAGAAGATTCAAAATCCAAGTGGTTAGGGTTTCTTCAACATCCTCGAGGCAAATCAAATCCAATCAGATTTGTAAGATCTGATCTCCTTGAAGTCCATTTGTTCATCTCCATCATGTTCATGGTTTTTCAAATACGGGAAACGCGATCCTTCATTTTAGATTTGCATTTGACAAATTGCCATTAATACCTCTGTTGTTTCCTTCTCAAGGTGATCTTTTAATTTGATCTACTATCTTTGATCTAGATGACAACTACTCCCCTGATCTTCCTCTTTCATTCCTTCTTCATCGAGCTGCAATCAGTCTGATACGATTCCTTGATATGTGATTCCTTCATTAATGATGAATATTAGTTTCATCAACCCTGCGAATGAAACTTCACCAACTACATCCTACTTGCCACCTCAACTTCACATGACATTACACCAATTAAGACATGACCTTATAGTGTTCTTCATCGGTCAAGTTCTTCACCTATTGACCGGTATAGCATCCAATACTAGTTGCACATCTTAACACTCTACCTCTTCATCTCCACGGGTTGATATCAATGACAACTCAGTGCCAAAATGTTGGCATTATGTGAACCAATATGAGGACATGATGACATTGTATCTTGTCATTGATGTCAATATGCTGAAGAAGAGAGAACTGGTATGTTACCAAGAACTAGTATATGTGAGAACCGGTATAACATTGTGAACCGGTATATGTGTCGGAGTGAAGCGGTGTGTTTGTTTAAGGTGAATTGGCATGTGGTTATGGGAACCGGTACATGGAAGCTTTGTATGACTACCGATTGGTAGTCTCAACTTTAGGGTTTTCGGTTGAAATAATTCAAGCCTATGTGACTCAACCAGTGACATTTTGTGATGAGTTAGTATTGTAATGAAGAACAGATCGTGTTGCCACATTAGCCTTGTGCACGTGAAGGATCTTGCATGAAGGAGATTGTTCATATCTACCTTGGGAATGTTGGAAGTCTATAAACGGTGATAACGCATGATGGGTTATCAGCCTCCATGAAATCGGTGGAAAACGAACGATGGAGAACGTCTTGAGATTAGTTCAAGACTATTACATTTAATGAAATGTTCTCAATGGCCCAGATTGAACCATTTGAATTCCTTAACCTAACAGGTTTTAGGGTTTAGGGTTTATGCTACTCACCTATGTGTTTCCTATAAGGTTGATGTTGTGTTTCTTTTTGAGGTTGTTGGAAAAAGTTGTGTGTGTGTATCCAAGTGAAGGGATATGTGATTCTTGTCAGACCAAAAGAGAGAAGTGATACCTTTAGAGTGTAAGTGCAGAAGGTGAAGAGGAGCTAAAGCGGATCTACATTGGCATTAAGTGCTATTACCAGATCATTGTAATACCTGTTGATCTCTAACCACTTCAATAGTTGGGAAATCCCTTAACAGGGTAGCTTTAATCGGCTTACTATAAATCCTTTAATAGGGTGACTCAAAACCATTGAGTTATTGAAATCCTCTAACAAGGTAACCTTTAACAGGGTTTAACCCTTAATTGGGTATTCTAGCCATCCCTTAACCGGGTGATGCCTAACAGGATCGGTTCCTAACAGAACCTATTGTATCAGTCTTTAACCAGACAAGGCTCCTAACAGAGTGGACTTCTAAAGAGTTCAAAAACAGCTTGTGGGTATTCATCCCCATCGTGGGTTTTTCCAGTTGGGTTTCCATGTGAAAAATCTGTGTCATGTGTTGTGTTATTCATGTGATGGCTTGAGTGATTTGTGTCTGAAGGTAAATCATGTTGATCTAGCTATTTATATATCTTTTGATGATAGATTACCTGTTCATGCACTAGAGTGAAATGAAAATAAATTATTAGATTATATGAAAAGATAAGTGTCAACCAGTTTATGCTTGTCTCAGTTATTTTGGGTTTTGTTGGTTGAACTCTATTTAAGATCGGTGTTACTGTTTGTCTACTTAAGAACAATGTCTGCTGACAAACCAGTTTAGGATTGTGTTTTTGCTGGTACTGATTCACCCCCCCCTCTTAGTACTGGTTTGGTACTATCCATTCATCATTGAGTTATCAATTGGTATCAGAGCATCCTCCAGGTCCTCTATGCTATAAGCTTAACTGCTTGAGGAAAAGATCCCAGTCTAATGATGAAGAGGGAAGGCCCAAAGTTCAACAGAGATAATTTCAATATATGGAAAGATAGAATGAAGATATACATCTGAAGCATGGGTGCTCAACACTGGAGCTATGTTGAGAATGCCTATGTTGCCCCTACCGGTACTCTCACCAATAACCAAAAGAGAGAGATGTAGGAGAATGGGCAACTCATGGAAGCTCTAATTAGTAGTTTATCTGACATTGAATTTATTGATGTCCAGGATAAAGTAAATCCCAAAGAAGTATGGGATACTCTTGAAAATATCTATGGGGGTGATGAGTATGTAAAACAAGCTAAGGAAGAAAGCCTTAGAGGGAATTTTGAAGACATGTGGATGGTTGAAGGTGAGACCATTCAACAGTATCGAATAAGAATCAAAACTATTGTCAGAGATATCAAGAGTGCAGGTGGTAAAATGGAAGATTCCACTGTGGTAAGCAAAGTCCTGAGATCCTTATTACCGGTCTATGCAATAAGGGTTGTTGCTATTCAGGAGTTGAGATCAATAGACAAGACTAAGGTATCCCTGGACTCCATCATTGCAAAGTTGACAGCCTATGAGCTAAATAGTTTTGATGGCAGTGTTCAAAAGACTGAATCAGCTTTTAAAGCTTCTATTGTACCATCCAGAAAAAGAAAAGAAGCTAGCACTAGTGGTGAACCAAGATAGAGTAGAGAAATGGATGATGAGGAGATTCTGATGGCATTTGAATCTCTTCTTTCTAGGAAACTTCCTAAAGGAACCGACAAATATAGAGGTAAGCTCCCTTTGAAATGCATTTCTTGTAACTGGATAGGACATATTGTTGTAAATTGTCCTAATGGTGACAACAAGGACAAACCGGAAAGGTTCAAGAAATTCAAAGGAGGAAACCAGAGAAACTATTTTGTGGCAATTGATGAAGATGTCACAGATGAAGAGTCAGAAGATGAAGAAAATGAAGATATTGTTTTTGTTGCTGTAAAGGAAGATGTGTCAGACAAGAAGGCTATTGTCTCTTGCTTTGATAATTCCAATGAGTGGATTATTGACAGTGGTTGTTCTCACCACATGACTATTGACCGGAGCAAGTTTCTATCCTTGGAAGAGTATGATGGTGGTGTGGTTCGCTTTGGTAATGATGCACCATGTATGGTCAAAGGTAGAGGGTCCATCTCTCTGAATGGAAAGAGTAGTGCTGACAATGTGTATTGGGTTGATGGTCTCAAACACAACCTTTTGAGTGTTGCCCAGCTGAATGAGAGTGGTCTCACTCTAGAATTCAAGAATGGAGTGTGCAAAATCAAAGGAAAGAGTGGTGAATTGGTGGCCACCAGCATGTAGACCAAAGGTAACATATTTCAGCTGAATGCAAGTATAAGTACATGTCTTATGGCTAAATTTGATGATAGTTGGATATGGCATAGGAGAATTTTCCATGTAAACTTTGATAGCATTGTGAAGACCAGTAAGATCAAGGCAGTTACCTTGTTTAGAGAGTGTCAACTGGGGAAAATGTCTTCCTCAACCTTTAAAGGTAAACCTTTCATTGTTGACAATTTGCTTGATCTTGTGCATACTGATTTGTGTGGTCCTATGAAAACTAGGAGTGTGCAGGGTGTTAGGTACTTCATGTTTCTCATTGATGGCTACTCAAGAATGATGTGGGTCACACTCTTGAAAGATAAGTCTGAAGCTTTTGTAAAGTTCAAATCTTTCAGAGCATTAGTAGAGAAGAAAAGTAGTAAAAGGATCAAGTGCCTGAGAATTGATCAAGGAGGGGAATTCACTTCCGGTGAATTCAACAAGTACTATGAAGAACATGGCATCAAGAGGCAATTGTCGGCCCTTTGGACTCCATAGCAGAATGGCCTAGCAGAGAGGAATAACCAAATTGTGGTTGCAGTAGCAAGAACAATGTTGATTCAATGAAAGGTTGCTCACACCTTTTGGAGAGAAGCGGTGAGCACTGCAGTCTACACAATGAACCGGGTACTCATCAAGAAAGGTAAGAATAAAACTCCTTATGAGTATTGGACTAGTAAGACACCTATGGTTAGCTACTTTAGAGTGTTTGGTAGCAAATTTTACTATTGGCATTTTCAATAGAAGGAGATTGTTGATATTGATTAAGGATATTGAGAAGGTTGTTGAAGATTATTTGATATAACTGAAAAAGGATGATAACTATCTTTATAACATTATTTTGTCATTGATGTCAAGAAATTTATTTTCTGATTCAGTATGATGTTGCCATATCTTGAGAAGATTGATTTGAAGAGAATTAAGTGGTTGGTAAAAGACACATAAAGAATGTGATAAGAAAGGGGAGAAATAAGTTATTCAATGAGAAACTATTACCGAGTTAGACAATGATGAGATCATGATGTTTAGATTGTTTTGATATCCTACATATGGTATTGATTGTAAGGTTAATACTATACTATGTCACTGAGCAAGGAACCTAGTCGGTAAACCCTAAGGTTATCGATATTGGTTAATGAAGGTGGAATGTCTACCGAGTAAAGTTTAGTATTTACCGAGTTGCAACCGAGTTATGACAGATCGCATTGGATGGATACAAGCATTATTTAATGAAGGACAATGATTAGCTAGAGATGTATAAATGATTGGTATGCCATGCATGAAGTTTGTTAAGGATATATGGCAATGGAAGATTGGCAAGAAGATCTACAGCACAGATTGAACCACAATAACCTTGTGCAGGTTCCAAGAAAGGAATGCAAGTCCCTAGGCAAGGTAAAACATTTTCAGATCAAAGGATACATTGAACCTAGTCAAGATTGAAGATCTTATGGCTAAGATTGATCATGGGAAATGTGTTCAAGGAGATTTAGTGGTTAGCAAATTGTTTATAAATAAGAAATTGTTGATGAACAATGCATGCGGGTAAGTGTAAGAATAGGGATGCTACATAGTGATTACCGAGCATAGAAGCTTGAAGACCTATTTGAATAACAAAGTGTTGGCACATGCACACACCAATGAGACATTGTAGGTGATTGAAGGTTTTGTCATTGGTGGCAACTTTACAATCCTATGCACCAATAAGGAATTACACCGGCAAGATAGTTCACCGGCATCAATGATCAAACTCTACACCGGCTCTCAGGACACCGACACCGACACAAAGAAAGGAAGTATACCAGCACAGAGGCCGACATGATTTTGTTTATTATTGTAAAAAATTTGTAAGCCGACTTGGCATGTTGTAAAATGACTCTTATATATAAAAGAGATCATTGTAGGCATTTTGCAAGGAAGTTAAGAAAGTGATGTAAGCGAAATATTAAGGCAAACCTATTATGCGAAATATAGGTTAAAAGGTTTATGTAAGAAGCAGAGCAGAAACTGATACTGGATCAAGCATTATAGATGCTATTGTAAAGTAGTACAAGATATTGGATTTGTATAATCCACATTGTAAGTTAGTGAGACTTCCTATTGAGTAATGAGCTCTAGGCAGTTGGTCTTCCTGCATGTGTAGGCCCCTCTTGTAAGTAATATTCTCTTATTGGCCAGTAAGTGGATATTGTGGGTCACAAATCCCACCGAGGTTTTTCCCACACTGGGTTTCCTCATTAAATCCTTGTGTCATGGTGTGCTTTTCATGTGGATGTTTTTAATTCTGTTTATTTCATTATTTCTTGCATACCAATGCACTGTTATAATATGTTTTGCATGTTTTAAGATAAGAAATTCTATATACCAATTAGATACTAATTCACCCCCTGCCCCTCTCAGTATCTGCAGGAATCCTAACAATTGGTATCAGAGCTTGGTCCTCTATTTTTAGAAGCCTAACAGCTTGAGGAAGATCTTGACACTGGTAAAGATGAAAAATCTGATGAAGCAACTTGAAGGAGCTCTCTCAGACTATGATATAGAAAAATTGAAAAATATCAAACTAGAAGATGATTTAAAGGCAACTCAAGATATCATTCAGGCACTTCAAGTGAATCTTACTATTGCAAGAAATAAGAGAAGAGAACTTTGTGAAAAGATGCAAAATGAGAATGATGAAAAGGAATCACTTAATGATCAAATAAGCAAGTTGAAACAAGAGAACATGACAACAAAGAATGAGATGTAGGATATGACTATGAGATTTTGTAAAGAAATTGAGGATAGAAAGAAGAATGAAGAAGAATTGACTAGAAGACTAAGTGATGCAGCAAATGAGAACACAATACTTAGCTATGAAAATGATTTATTGAAGACAGACCTGATGCACACTCGGAATGACTCCAATGAACTGATGAGGCAGAAAGAAGTCTTAGAAAGAGAACTAGAAACTGCAAATCAACATAAAGAAAAATTCAAGAAAAGCTCAGAGGAACTTGGCACCTTGCTGAAGAATCAAAAACCTAAGGGTGACACTTCTGGAATTGGCTTTGAAGTTGGTGAAAGCTCTGGTACTGCAAATACTCAAGATCACAACAAACCGATAAGACAACCTAATGCTTATAAATTCAATGGAAAATGCTTTAACTGTAATAAGTATGGTCATAGAGCAAATGAATGTAGATCTATAAACTATCAGAATATCAACACACCCACCAGTCAATGTTCTAAATACAACAAAGTTGGTCACAACTTTGAAAAATTGTAGAATGAATGTGAGATGTTATGTTTGTGGAAGATTTGGACATTTATCTAATCAATGCAAAACACAAACCGGCGTAGGTTATGGGAAAGCTATTCAGAAGAATAATGTAACTTGTTATGGATGTAACAAGATTGGGCATATTGCAAATTTTTGTAGAAGTAAAGGATCACCAGTAGACAACAAAATTTCTAGCTTGAAAGGTAAAGAAAAAGTGGAAGAGGTTAAGCAAGAATTCTCAAAACAATGGATAAGAAAAGTTGATCTAAATATTGGGGATACTCCTCCACCAGTAGAACCAGTCAATGCTTCACTAGCAGGACAAAGCAATGCTCCACCGACAGGAAGTTATTCATCTAATTGAAGAAAGTTTCCTTGAGGTTTTGGCAATCTAATGACACATGTGCTATTATTCCCTCGGTTAGAGATGAGAAGTTGGAAATTACTTATTACCAGCAGCCAATGTTAAGTAACTACTTAACTGGCATACATTTAATGTGGCAGATGGCAAAAAGACACTATAAATTTGAGGTTTTGGCTCCATTTCATTTCACCAATATTTCAAACCTACGAAGAGCACGAAGATTTTGAGCTAAGGCATTTTGACCAAGAGGCAAGAAAACTTCAAGCAATCATCCATCCTAAAGGTAGTGAAAGGTATTTTATCATGGTATCCACCTCTGCACTTGAATATATAGCAAACCCTACTGTTGTTGAAGTTATAAAAAGACCTAGGCCCATATTTCAATTAGTTCCCAAAGTAGAAAAGAAAGATGATACCTTAGGTGCTTTTTCTCAAATTCCTAAGGGAGTTTTTTTATGCTGAAGACCCTAGAATTTACATTCACTGCAACATTGAGGAACTAGGAGATGAAGAGATTAAAACCATGTTTAAAACTGTCATATGTGATGAATCCAAAAATGTAAAAGATGAACATGTTGGAACCCTAAGTTTTGCAATTTTTAGAATTCCAGATTCCAAGACAAGGAATAAGAAAAATTCTAAATATATATATATATATACATATATATATATATATATATATATTGAATAGGTACAAGTAACATGTTTTATATTTGTTGCACAATATGAAACCATAACATAAACACAATAATGGGCATAAAAAATGGATTGTGAAGCACCAAAGGGGGTATTTACATCATTTAAAGACCATTTATCCATTATATACCCATAAAATGGCCTTAAAATACCTCTAATATGCCTAAACAACTTGTAAAGTGACAATTAATTACATAAACTAAGGCAATTTCGGGATATGGAATTATTTTTATTTAAAAGGGGGGTGTCTTTTCACCCAAAAGGGTATGTAAACCATTCAACCACATATATATGTGTGATGTAAAATGTAAAAAACAAAGATAGAGAGACAAGAGGTGGAGGCAATTTTGTACTTTTAAACTTTTTATCAAAAATTACCAATTGCATTTTCTTTCTCATATGTCTTGAGAGTTAACATTTTCGGAAGGTAGTTGCTTGTGATATTATCTAAAGGAGATAAGGTTATTTGTGTTCTTCTAGTGAAATTTTGTGTTTCATATTGTAGATTTGGATCACAAAAGATTTACTTGTGAATTGTAATTGTTCCTTGTATTTCTTCCTTGGATGGTCTCTTAAAGTTAGGGTTAAATTCATTCAAGTGGTTTACAATATAGACATTGAAGTAGAGCTCATAAGAAACAGTAACTGACAGACTCGTCGAGAGGGGGTGGGTTTAAAAACTATCTCATAAGTTTACACAATAAGTCCTGAAGAAATATAAGACTTTGTAGCCCAAATAAGAAGAAAGGCACTAATCATTTGTAAACAAACCCTTTAACCATACCAGTTACCCTTTACTTTTAAGCATTAGGATTAGTAGAGTAGGTATAGTAGGTAATTTAGCCAAAGTGTAACATATATACTTTTGTAAGATACATAGATCAATACACACATCTGAAGTCAGTTTGTTTAAGAAACTTATGCCATTCTGAGACTAGGAGACATCAAATTAAGACACTAAATCTACTATAAAAAGCATTAGTTGAAGGAACAACTAGTGAGTAGGTATACCCGCCTAGGTCTTGCAGAGCCTAAAGTGAGAGAGTTAGTAACCAAATAGGTTCACTCTATAAGTTGGCCAAGTCAATTGGAGGGTTTGATCATAGGAGTTGGCATTTCCATAGAACCTATCCAATCTGTTGATTTGAGACCCAACAGAACATAAGATCATTGAAACAATAGGATTTACAGAGATCCTTAGCATTCCTAAATTCCCCAAGGATGTGATTAGGATAGTCTTAAGCAGGGTACATGGTGAATTTTTCTGGTTAGATGCAATTCACAAAATCACCAAGGAAGCTATGAAAGTTGTCATAGGGTTACCAACCACCAGTAAAAGGCCAGACAAGACTAAAAAGGTCTCCAATGACCTAGTTATAAACCTAACTGGTGCCACATCCGACAAAAGGTCTTTAAGAGTAAATGATGTAATAGATATTAATGTGAGATTTATCAGCATGATATTAGGATATAAAGCTACTCATGCAAATAGACTCAATTCAATTTGAAGTCTATGCATTAAGAGTGCTTATGATATGGTCATGGATAATGCGAAGATTGATGTATGTGAGTGGTTGAAGGATGAATTAATTGACAACTTAGGCAAGATTAAGAAGGACAAGAAAGGAACTTTTAAATTTGGAAATCTGCTAGTATGTCTAATGCTACATATAACCAAATAGGTTCCTAATATAGGCTACAAAGAACTTGGATATGATATACCAGTAGGTAAACAGCTAACAAAACTATTCAATAACATGGGAGAAAATAAGAAAAACAATATCCATGATTTATTTCAAGCACTTAAGGCCAAAATGAAGAAAAGAATCAGATTATCACAAAAGATTGTTGACAAATATAAAGATGAAATATGATTTGTAATCAAGAAGGATGACATCTGGATGGAAGCAGTCATCCCTAGGACAGTTTGGGTAACAAAGATGGGCTACGAAACAGATGATCATATAATTGAAACTTATGCTAAAGCACTTCTGGAAGCCCCTAAAGAACCTAAGGAAGAAGTATTTGGTAGTGCAGAAACTATTGAAACCTAAATACAATCTAGGAAAAGAGTGAAAAAGGTTGAGGCAATTGTAAGAAAAGGTTGTAGGCAAGCAAAGGAAATCAAGGATAAAATAATGGAACAAACTGATATAACAGATGATGAGTTAGTAGCTCCACAACCTGAAACTCACCTATCACCGGTAGGAACATCTTCAGAGAATGGCATGCCTGCAACTTTCAAGAGAGTTGTAAGGAAAAGAGATCCCTCACTGGAAACCACACCCTCACCTAGGAGGACAAGACAAAAACAACAAGCAGCGAGATCTCTGGTAAGAAAGGCTACACCAAAGAAGAAGAAACTGACACCCAAGAAGAAGAAATATAAGGACTTGGCCCCTCTTGACATACTTTTGAATGAAATTACAGAGGAAGGGAAATTGAAGAATATAGAGAAACTATATGACACTCTGACAGTTGATGCAAAAGAACAAGTAGAAAACAATGTTATATTGCATATGGATATGTATAAGAAATTTTTTATGGAAGTAGTAGATGAAGTACCAGATGAACTATTTAAGAGACTGGAAGCAAGGAGACAAGTAGTAGTAGAACTTGACAAGAAAATAAAGATAGAGAAGCTACTTGCTATATACCTAGTGAATTCACCCAAAGAAATTGATGTCTTAATTGTTGAAGCCAACCGGTTAGTATTTTCTACTGCACACCGGCACATTGCTTTAATGGTTATAAGAGTTAATGAGGTGACCAAAGAGACAGAAAATGCATGGGACATTTTCCTAGTGGAAAAAGAAAAACAAGAAGAATACATGAGCCACAAACCTATATAGGTATATCAGAAAGAAAGGGACAAGGGTAAAGGTAAAGTTGGTGGACCACCCAGTATCAAGGTTAAAGACAACTTACCCCCACCTCCTTTGATTACTCCACTAGTAACAACAACAACTATAAAAGATCAACTGACAGTTGAAAGTATGGATGTAGCGGATGTCAATCCTAATCCTGAAGTCTTATATATAGTGGATGTTGATACTCAAAAGATCAACATTGTGGTAGATAAAGATACAGCTGATAAGACTAACATGTCTAGTAAGCCTCCAGTAGCTGAGCAAATTGATAACACATAGGAGAAACCGACAGGTGACAAAGGGCAACAGGTAGAAACTTAGACTCAGATTGAGACAATGCAACAAATAGAGAAACAAATAGAGCAAAAGGCTCCAGAATAGGAACAATAACAGAAATTGGAACAAGTTCATAAGGAAACAGTGCCACCAACAATTGGAGAAATAGAAAAACCATTGCTTAAGGAAATGCAAACACAAAGAGACCTACCAGATGTCAATACAAGCTTGGTTACTTCCACTGGTGGTACTTAGAATGTAGGTTCCTCATCAGGCTACAAATCAACTAATGTGACTGAAGTACTATTGGATTCAATTAAAAAGATAACAGATTGCAACTCACAAGCTTATAAGGCAATAGATGACACAATACCAATTTTCAAGGTAATTGCTCATAACTATAATATAGAAAATAAAGATTCTTTAGGACAACTTGATACCTTGTGTAAATATATCATAGAGAACATTGAGAAAATAAAGGAAGAGACATTGAAGGACAAATTGGAAATTGAAAAGAAAAAATTCTTTGATGAGCAGATAAAGAATTGTACCAGAGATTTTGACACACTTCTACCAGATCTGTGTAATTTATTGAAAGAGTACAAAACTCTGTACAAAGACACCTGTAAGACAAAAGTTTTGACTGTAGATATAGATAAGAAGATGAGCAAGGCACAAGATGAAATCAATAAACTTGCAGATAATTTTGTTAACTCACCTGATACATTATCAGTTTTTGAACAAAAGATAACTTTTGAGGAAGAATTACTTAAATTAGAAAGAGAAAAAGAGAGAATAGTGAATAAGGAAAAGCATCTAAGATTAAAACTGAGTCCAAGATTGGACTATCTAGCATCATTACAGAAGGAAATAGGCACTGATACAAGGACAGAAAACACCAATAGAGCATTTGCAGCATCTCACCGGTATAGTTAAAAGAACAGAGACAGCAATAAGAGACAGTAAAAAGTTTATGGAGAGTATAAACTTGATTTTGGTGGATCTATTTCAAATTGTAACTACTTAGTTACAATGTTGAAACTACAAACTCTACTGACATCTTGACAACCTTTGTCATTGATGCCAAAGGGGGAGTGGTGGTATGAGAAAATTCAAATATCATAGGAATCATATGCTCGGGGGGAGCACACATTTTTGGTAACATTTTTTTGGACTTCACATTTTTGGATACACCTTTTATCCTTGTGTCATGGTGTGCTTTTCATGTGGATGTTTTTAATTTTGTTTATTTCATTATTTCTTGCATATCGGTACACTATTATAATATGTTCTTCATGTTTTAAGATAAGAAATTATATATACCGGTAAGATACTGATTCACCCCCCCCCCCCCTCAGTATCTATGGGAATCCTAACATGGAGTAAGGAGCCCAACAAAGGGACAAGATAAGTCCTATGATAGGATTGTTTTGAGAAAATAAGAATCTGCTTTAGCATTTTATATGTGAAGTTGTAGATATATATTTATTATTGTTATTTTGTAAGTGACAGAAAATATCTTAACCAAGTGGACTTAACAGTCTTATTTGTAAACCCTCTAGCAAGGTGACATTCTAAATGAGTGTTTGAAATCCTTTGACAAGGTCACTTCTAACAAAGTGAAGATCCTAACAAATTTGAGGGAAACCCCTTAACTGGGTCACATCTAGCAATGTGTTTGTAATCTTTAACAGGATTTGCTTTTAACCGAGCATACTCTAGAAGAGTATATTTCTTAGTGGGTCCAAAATCCCACAGTGGTTTTTCTCTATTTGGGTTTCCATGTTAAATCTAGTGTTATATGTGTTATGATGATTATGTGTTTATGAGTTTGCTTGTTTAGCAGTTTTTGGTTATATTGCTGAAGTTTATGTTACCGAGGTTGAATCTATTGATTTTATGGGAGATTAAGTTTGTATGATTCACCCCCCCCTCTCATCTTGTTAGCTATTAGCATTAGTTATTTACATTTAGTATCAGAACTTAATAGTTGCATCAAGAGGAGCGAACACCAGAGCAAAGTTGATGTGAAATATGATGAGGGAATATTCCTAGGGTATTCCACTAAGAGAAAAGCTCTCAAGTATTTCAATAATAGGACTCAGAGAATTATTGAAATGATCAATGTGAGAGTTGATGAAGCCTCTGAGAAAACTAAGCAAATTGGTAGTAAGCAAGTGGTAAATGAACTGGTTGCAACCTTCTAGGAACCGGTCCCTAGTCAACCAAGTACCAGTAATAGTGTTCCTACATTGGTGGATGTAGATGATGATACTGATGGAGATGAGGCTAAGGAAGAAAAACAAGAGAAATCTATTAAGACCATTCCTCATTATGTCAAGCTAAATCATGATCCTAAGAAGATCATAGGAGATAAGGATGTAGGAATCCTTACAAGAAGAAAGGTCAGAGAAAACTCATGTATGATTTCTGAATTTGAGCCTAAATCATTCAAAGAGGCACATAAAGATGAAGACTGGATCAAGGCAATGGAAGAGGAACTTGACCAGATAGAGAAAAATGGTACATGTTCTTTGGTACCCAGACCAGAGCATAAAAATGTCATTGGTACCAAATGGGTTTTCAGAAATAAGCTGAATAAGGATGGCGCAGTGATCAAAAACAAAGCCAGATTGGTGTGTAAAGGTTATGCCCAAGAAGAAGGAGAAGACTATGGAGAAACCTTTTCTCCTATAGCCAGATTGGAAGGAGTTCATATGCTTCTTGCATATGCAGCTTTTAAATGATTCAAAGTATATCAAATGGATGTAAAATCTGCATTCCTAAATGGTGTACTTGAAGAAGAGGTGTATATAGAGCAACCAGATGGGTTTTCCCTATCTGAAGATAGTGACATGGTGTGTAGGCTACATAAAGCCTTATATGGTCTAAAGTAGGCACCTAGAGCATGGTATGAACGCCTACACTCCCATCTTGTGAAGATTGTATTTGAGAGAACAAGTGAAGATAGCAATATCTACTTGAAGTCGGAAGGAGATCAGATCCTAATCTATGAGGTATTTGTTGATGACATTATCTTTGGTGGAGATGACAAGATGAGTCATGAATTTGCAAATGAGATGAAGAAAGAGTTTGAGATGTCACTCATAGGGGAGATTAAGTTCTTCATTGGACTGCAGATTCAATAGATAAAAGATGGAATCTTTATCACTCAGTCCAAGTATGTCAAAGAGGTGTTGAAGACCTTTGGCATGGAAGATAGCAAACTAGTCGGTACACCGATACTGACCAGTTGTAAACTATCCAAAGAGGATGACTCAGCATTGGTTGATAAGAAGGAATATCAATTAATGACTGGTAAGTTGCATTATGTAGGGCATAGCAAACCAGATATTGCACATGCAGTTGGAATTACTACAAGGTTCCAAAAAAGTCCAAGAGAATCCCACTTGGTTGGAGTCAAGCAAATTCTTAGGTATCTGAAGGGAACTATTGATTATGGATTGTGGTATCCATATAGAAAGGACTTCAACTTGAAAGTATTCATAGATGTTGATTGGACAGGTAATGTGGATGATAGGAAGAGCACAACCGGTGGTGCTTTCTTTCTTAGTGGTAGACTGGTCTGATGGATGAGTAAGAAATAGAGTTGTATCTCTTAGTATACAGTGGAAGAAGAGTATGTTGCAGCTTTCATGAACTGCACTCAGACAATTTGGATGAAGCATGTATTAAATGGCTTCAAAGTTCTTGTATCTAAACTGGTAAGTATATTTTGTGACAATACTAGTGCAATTAACATCTCCAAGAATTCGGTTTTACATTCTAGAACCAAGCACTTTGAGCTTAAGTATCATTTCTTGAGGGAAAAGGTTCAGAACAAAGAAATTGCATTGGAACATGTTTCCAGTAAGGAGCAGTTAGTAGACATATTCACCAAGCCTCTCCCAAAGGCTACATTTATGTACTTAAGAGGTGAATTAGGGGTGTTGCCCCTTTAGGAGGTAAACTAAAGGTATATGCTACACATCAGTCAAGTGTTGCATAGTCAATTTTTTCTTTAGGATTGATGTGTTGAAGGATGCTACTCCTCAGGGGGAGCAGCATAATGGAACAGGGAAGCTTGTGCCTCCACTTTGGCATTGTTGTCAAAGGGGAAGAAGAAGTGAAGTGGAAAAGATATCTACAAAAATTAGGGGAGAAGATGTAAAGCAGAGAGATATCTTTGTATATTTCCATCAATGCCAAAGGGGGAGATTGTTGGCATTATGTGAACCAGTATGAGGGCATGATGACATTGTATTTTGTCATTGATGTCAATATGTTGAAGAAGAGAGAATCGGTATGTTACAAAGAACCAGTATATGTGAGAACTGGTATAACATTGTGAACCAATATATGTGCCAGAGTGAAGCGGTGTGTTTGTTCAAGGTGAACTGGCATGTGGTTATGGGAACCGGTACATGGAAGCTTTGTATGACTACCAGTTGGTAGTCTCAACTTCAGGGTTTTCGATTGAAATACTTCAAGCCTATGTCACTCAACCAGTGACTTTGTGTGATGAGTTAGCATTGTAATGAAGAACAGATCATGTTGCCACGTCAGCCTTGTGTGCATGAAGGATCTTGCATGAAGGAGTTTGCTCCTATCTACCTTGGGAATGTGCGAAGTCTGTAAATGGTGATAAGATGTGATGGGTTATCAGCCACCATGAAATTGGTGGAAAACGAAGGATGGAGAACGTCTTGAGATTAGTTCAAGACTGTTACATTTAATGAAATGTGCTCAACGGTCTGTATTGAACCATTTGAATTCCTTAACCTAACAGGTTTTAGGGTTTAGGGTTTATGCTACTCACCTATCTGTTTCCTATAAGGTCGATGTTGTGTTTCTTTCTGAGGTTGTTGGCAAAAGTTGTGTGTGTGTATCCAAGTGAACCAGACCAAAAGAGAGAAGTGATACCTGCAGAGTGTAAGTGCAGAAGGTGAAGAGGAGCTAAAGCAGATCTGCATTGGCATTGAGTGTTGTTACCAGATCATTGTAATACTTGTTGATCTCTAACCACTTCAATAGTTGGGAAATCCCTTAACAGGGTAGCTTTAACCAACTTATTGTAAATCCTTTAACAAGGTGACTCAAAACCATTGAGTTCTCAAAATCCTCTAACAGGGTAACCTTTAACAGGGTTTAACCCTTAACCGGGTATTCTAGCCATCCCTTAACCAAGTGATCCCTAACAGGATCAGTTCCTAATAGAACCTATTATATCAATCTTTAACCAGACAAGGCTCCTAACAAAGTGGACTTCTAAAGAGTTCAAAAATAGCATGTGGGTATTCATCCCCACCATGGTTTTTCCCAGTTGGGTTTCCACATAAAAAATTTGTGTGTCATGTGTAGTGTTATTCATGTGATGGCTTGAGTGATTTGTGTCTGAAGGAAAATCATGTTGATCTAGCTGTTTATATATCTTTTGATGATAGATTACCTATTCATGCACTAGAGTGAAATGGAAATAAAGTTTTAGATTGTATGAAAAGATAAGTGTCAACCAGTTTATGCTTGTCTCAGTTATTCTGGGTTTTGTTGGTTGAACTCTGTTTAAGACCCGTGTTACTATTTGTCTCCTTAAGCATAGTGTCTGCTGACAAACTGGTTTAGGATTGTGTTTTTTCCAGTACTGATTCATCCCCCCCCTCTCAGTACCTATTTGGTACTATCCATTCATCATTGAGTTATCACAAAATGCCAACAATCTCCCCCTTTGGCATTGATGTCAACTTCACACAGTCCACTCCATACCGGTTCCATTATCCTCCTTTGACATGATGACAAAACAGTACTTGCGCACTCCTCCTGTGCTCCACACAAGGCTCCCCCTAAGCCACACAAACCTTCTATGCAGATGATACAACTCCCAACTTGTGTTGGAGATATTTAAACGTGCTTACCGGTAGAGGTTTGGTGAAAATGTCTACTACTTGATCACTAGTAGGAACATAGTCCATTTTTACTTCTTGTCCTTCAACATTCTCTCTAAGGAAGTGGTATTTGATTGCAATGTGTTTTGTTCTGGAATGCATGACCGGATTCTTTGCTATGTTGATTGCACTTGAATTGTCACACCGGATGAGAATGGGATCAGTGATTTCCACTTGGATATCTTTGAGAGTCTGCTTCATCCAAAGGAATTGAAAGCAGCATGTAGTAGCAATAATGTATTCAGCTTCATCCATAGATAGAGAGACTGAGTCATGCCTCTTTCTATGCCATGAGACCAACCGGTTATCCAGAAAGAATGCACCACTGCTTGTGCTCTTTCTATCATCTATGTAGCTTGCCCAATCAGCATCAGTGTATGCTTCCAAAATGAAATCTCCCTGCTTGGAATACCACAAACCATAATTGAGTGTTCCTTGTAGATACTTGAAAATTCTGCTCATAGCATTCATGTGAGACTGCTTTGGTGCGGCTTGAAATCTTGCCACCATGCATACTACCTGAACTATATCTGGTCTAGAAGCAGTTAGATATAGCAGTTTTCCTATCATGGATCTATATAAATTCTGATCCACTACCGGTGATTCATCATTTTTACTTAATTTGCTATCAGTCACCATTAGAGTACTTATTGGCTTGTAATATTCCAGTTGGAATTTCTTCAGCATCTCCTTTGCATACTTGACCTGTGAGATAAAGATTCCTTTGTCTTTCTGTAGAATCTGTAGGCCAAGGAAGTAAGTCAATTCTCCAAGCATTGACATCTCAAATTTTGATTGCATTTGACCAGAAAATTCTTTGCAGAGAGTATCCTTATTGCCACCAAAAATTATGTCATCTACATACACGGCCACAATAATCATGTGATTCCCATCTTTCTTTATGTACAAATTGTTGTCAGCACTTCCCTTTTTGAATCCCTATTCCTTTAGATATAGATCTAATCTTGAGTACCATGCTCTAGGGGTTTTCTTAAGACCATACAGGGCTTTCTTTAGACAACATACAAAGGTCTTATAATCATGTAGTATAAACCCTTCAAGTTGCTTCATGTATACTTCTTCTTCTAAATTTCCATTTAGAAAAGAAGATTTTACATCCATTTGGTACACTTTGTAGCCCTTGTAGGCAGAGTAGGCTAAAAACTGTTACGAATCCCACAGATACTAAGAGGAGGGGGTGAATCAGTATCTAACCGGTATTTAATATTTCTTAAATTAAAACATGCATAAAATATTATAATAGTGTACCGGTATGCAATAAATAATGCAATAAATAGAATTAAGAAAAAGCACACCATAACACAAAGTTTTGACGAGGAAACCCGGTGTGGGAAAAACCTCGATGGGATTTGTGACCCACAATATTCACTCACTGGCCAATAAGAGAATATTACTTACAATAGGGGCATGCACATGTAGGAAGGCCAACTGCCTAGAGCTCACTGCTCAATGGGAAGTCTCACTGACTTACAATGAGGATTATACAAATCCAATATCTTGTACTGCTTTACAATAGCATCTATAATGCCTGATCCAATAGCGATTGCTGCTCTGCTTCTTAGATAAACCCTTAGCCTATATTTCGCATAATAGGTCTACCTAATATTTTCCTTAATGGTTCCTCACTCATTACCAAATGTCTACAATGATCTCTTTTATATATAAGAGTCATTTTACAATTTGCCAAGTTGGCTTACAAAGTTTTTACAATAATAAACAAAATATAATATAACAAAATCTTGTCGGCCTCTGTGCCAGTATACTTCTTTTCTTTGTGCCAGTGTCGGTGTCCTAAGTGCTGATGTAGAGTGTGATCTGCTAATGTCAGTATAATGCCTTTGTCAGTGCCATAGGATTGCAAGGTTGCCATCAATGACAAAACCTTCAATCACATACAATGTCTCATTGGAGTGTGCATATGCCAACAATCTCCCCCTTTGGCATTGATGGCAACACTCATGAGAAATTTTAAAAAAATGTATCCAAAAATGTGTGTGCTCCCCCTAAGCATATGATTCCTGTGATATTGAATTTTCTCATCCCACTACTCCCCCTTTGGTATCAATGACAAAGGTTGTCAAGATGTCAGTAGAGTTTGTAGTTTCAACCTTGTAACTGGGTGGTTACAATTTGAAAAAGATCTCCCAAAATCAAGTTTATACTATCCATAAACTTCTTGCTATCCTTTATTGTTGTCTCCATTCTGTTCATTGTACCGATGAGATGCTGCAAATGCTCTGCCAGTGTTTTCTATCCTTGTATTAGTGCTTCAGATACTTCCTTCTGTAGTGATGCTAGATAGTCCAATCTTGGACTTAGTTTTGATCTCAAATGTTTTACCTTATTCACTATTCTTTCTCTCTCTCTTTCCAATTTAAGTAAATCTTCTTCAAAATTTGTTATCTTCTCCTCAAAAACTGATAGTGTATCAGGTGAGTTAACAAAATTATCTACAAGTTTATTGATCTCATCATGTACCTTGCTCATCTTTTTGTCTATATCTATAGTCAAAATGTTTGTCTTATAGGTGTCTTTGTACAGAGTTTTGTACTCTTTCAATAAATTACACAATTCCGATAGAAGTGTGTCAAAATCCTTGTTACACTTCTTTATTTGCTCATCAAAGAATTTCTGTTTTTCAATGTTTTCTGTGATATATTTACATGGTGTATCAAGTTGTCCTAAAGAATCTTTATTGTCTATATTACAGTTAGGAGCAATTAGCTTCAAAATTGGTATGGTATCATCAATTACTTTGTAAGCTTGTGAGTTACAGTCTATTATCTTTTTGATTGAATCTAATAGTACCTCAATCACATTGGTTGATTTGAAGCCTAATGATGAACCAACAATCTGAGTACTGGTGGAAATAACCAAACTTGTATTGACCTCTGGTAGGTCTGTTTGTGTCTGCATTTCTTTAAGCAATGGTTTTTCTATTTCTCCAGTTGTCGGTGGCACTGTTTCCTTATGTTCCTATTCTTGAGCCTTTTGCTCTATTTGTTGCATTGTCTTAGTCTGAGTCTCTACCTTTTTCTCTTTGTCTTCTATTAGTTTCTCCTGTGTGTTTTTAGTTTGCTTAGCTACTGGAGGCTCACTAGCCATGTCAATCTTATCAGTTGTATCTTTGTCTACCACTATGTTGATCTTTTGAGTATCAACATCCACAGTATATAAGACTTTAGGATTAGTATTACCATCCTCTACATCCATATTCTCAACTGTCGGTTGATCTTCTGTAGCTGTTGTTTTTACTGGTGGAGTAATCAAAGGAGGTGGGGGTAAGTTGTCTCTAACCTTGATACTAGGTGGTCCACCAACTTTACCTTTACCCTTGTCTCTATCTTTCTGATAAACTTTTATGGGTTTGGGGTTCCCGTATTCTTCTTGTTTTTCTTTTTCAACTAAGAATATATCCCATCCATTTTTTGTTTCCTCAGGCACCTCATTAACTCTTCCAACCATTAAAGCAATGTGTCGGTGTGCAGTAGAAAATACTGACCAGTTGGCTTGAGCAATTAGGTCATCAATTTCTTTGGGTGAGTTTACCGGATAAACAACAAGTAGTTTTTCAATCTTTATTTTCTTGTCCAGTTCTATTACTGCTTGTCTTCTTCCTTCTAGTCTCTTAAATAGTTCATCTGAAATTTCATTTACTACTTCCATCAAAAACTTCTTATACATATCCATATGCAATATAACACTATTTTCAACTTGTTCTTTTTCATTAGTTGTTAAAGTGTCATATATTTTCTCTATATTTTTCAATTTACCTTCCTCTGTAATTTCATTCAGCAGTATATCAAGAGGGGCCAAGTCTTTGTTTGTCCTCTTCTCCTTTTTGGGTGTCAGTTTCTTCTTTTTTGGTGTAGCCTTTCTTACCGGAGATCTCACTGCTTGTTGTTTTTGTCTTCTCCTCCTGGGTGAGGGTGTGGTTGCCGGTGAGGGATCTCTTTTTGTTACAACTCTTTTGAAAGTTGTGGGCATGTCACTCCCCAAAGAAGTACCTACTGGTGATAGGTGAGTTTCAGGTTGTGGAGCTGCTAACTCATCCTGTAGTACCCCTACTAGTTTGAAGTCATTAGACTCATATTTTATTATTGGTTGTTTTTTTTCAGTGGATACATTACCATGATATGTTATTCAGATTTTTATGACATTATGCTTTATCTGGAGATGAGATGTATATTTTGTTTTTAGTATTTCAGTACTTGTGATTTATGGCATTTTATGGATTATTGCTATGTATCGACATTTTACTTTATTTATGCACTATGAAATTATATGTTGTGTGTTTGTGAGTGTACTGGATGCAAGGAGATGATTTTCCTTCACTCATTTCGGTGAGATAGGGAATGTCGCGATTCTCCTTCATCGGTGTGTATGCCGTGTTTTCTATATTGTATATATATGCATGTGTGGTTCGATGATGCAGGATATTATAGGTACAAGTACCGGGTAGGTACGGGGTATCGTCTCCACCTAGCTTCACAGGTTTGAGCGTGCCTTATATTTTTCGATGAAAGTGGAGGAGATAGTAGTTGACCCTATTTTTACTCAATTACACTCGTATAAGTGTCGTCAGTTGGTCGTCTTGTCAGTTAGTTGGGTCTTTGTATTTTTTCATTTTATCTTTTATGGGTAATTGCTTGAGATTTGTTTAATTTGAGTGTTTTAGTGGATTTAATTAATTAATTAATTAAGTTTATGAAATTATCTCATTATTGTATTGTTTATGCATTGAGATTATAAATTTAGTTAATTAAAGAAATTATTAAATTAAGCTACATGGTATTTGAAATATATTTTTATAAATTAGATTAATTATATTCATTGTTTCCTTGAATTTTAAATAAATAAATGATTAAATAAATAAAAGAATAAATAAATGAATAAAAGGATTAATTAGAATTAAAATATTATTTTAATTCTTTATTTAGAAAATTAATTAATTTGCATGAGAAGAGAAAAGAAATAATAATGTTTTTTAATTATTGCATGTGATAAATTTAGAAAATAAAAATAAAAATTTCTATTATTCTAAATTTAGGTTTTTTGTGAAAAAGCTATTGAACCTAGAATTTTAGTTTAAATAGGGGTTAGGTTTTTATTTTAGTTACATAGGAAAAGGTCAAGAATTTTAAGTGAAGAAATTTATTGGAAGTTTATTGAAAGGATTAGGACTCTTCTACATAATTCTTCCAGGAAAGCTATACCAGGTTGGATGATTTCTTAGTTGTGTGTTTTATTAAAAATATTTCTATTTTTCTCTGCTTGATGTGTGTGTGAAATAATTCTCAAATCAAAAACCCTCTTCTAGTGAATTCGAGTTTTATTTTGAAATCCATGCCTGATGTGTATTTCTAATTTATGGGAAGTATGTAATTTTTGAGAAAATTAAGAGAAATTATTATAGAAAATTTGTCAGATTTTAGGATGCATCGAAATTTGCAAGATTTGTGAGAAAGGGTATATATATATATATATATATGAAGAAGGATTAAATTTTCTGAAAATGGAATTATTGGAAAAATATTGTTTTTTTTTATTATTACTATTAAAATTTTATAAAAATGAAATTATTGAAAAAGTATTGTTTTTTATTGTTCTATTAAAAAAAATATATAAAAAAAAATTATTATAAAAAAATATAATAAATATAAATAAAAAAAATTAAAAATTAAAAAATTAAAAAAATAAATAAAAAAAAAATAATAATAAAGGGTAGGGCATACTACCTATGGTAGCATCCGCTACCGGTGGTAGTACATAGTACTACCGGTAGTAGCAGTGCTACCGAACGGTAGTACTAGCTATTGGACGATAGTACTAGCTACTGGCGGTAGCTTAGGCTATTGTGATAAGGGCCTTTGCAAATTTTTTAAGTGGTTTTAATTTGTTTTAAATTAATTTCTAAACCCTGTGCATACTGCGGTATGACTGTCTCGGGTTTCGTACCCAGGGGTTGGATAAATTAAATTTATTATGTGTTATATTATATATGTATATAAATAAATATATGTATATTCATATATGTGTTTATATATATATATATATATATATATATATATATTTATATATATATATATATATATTTATATATATATATATATATATATATATTTATATATATATATATATATATATTAAATATGTTTTCTTTTGGTAGTTATTATAATATTTTAAATATTATTTAATTATAGTTTGGAATGTTAATTTCTATGAATATGTTGAAAATACATTAGGAGAATTATTTTTATTTTAAATATTTTTGGACAAATGACAAGGTGGATGTTTTTGGTATTAAATAGTTGTAAATTCTTGTTATCTGGAAATTCGTAAATTGCATGTTATTTATGTTTTGGCTATTTTTAAGGAAAGATTGTTTGTAATAGGATCTTGCGTATATTGTGTTCCCAATCAAGTTTTATTTCATTTCAATTTTGGTTAAATTGTCTTGTGCCCTATGTTATTATTTCTCCTAGACCAAGTGTTATTGTATAACCTATTTGATATGAGCCATTGTGTGTTTTTGTCTAAATGGTCAATCTTGGGTTGGTATTTGTGTATCCTTCACCTGTGCTTGTCAGGATTGTTTATGGTTGTCTATTTCACCATAGAGTTCTCGTAGAGAGAAACATTTCATGTTAGTGTCCTAGGAGAGCGAGTGGCTTTCGAGCAAGGGCCGTGCCCAAAGTGGATGACAGGATAACCCGTCGAGAGTTAGTTAAAAGGTGATAACCTAATAATTAATTAGGGGGTGGGTAGATTAAATATTAATTAAGATAAATGTACCTCGTGCATGGGTGAGTGCTTGTACAGGGCTCATAATGTTACGAGAAGGCCTGGAATGGATAACTTACCACCTTGTCTTCACGAAAGGATTAGTAGGGTCCGCATGAGACTTAGTTGGAACCGGAGGCTCGGGAGAGGTTACCAGGAGAAACCTAAGGATGGGGGTCGAGACCTATGGAGGTTGTACCATGGTAACCATCAAACTATGTGATATCACTCTCTTCTTAGAGTCACTAGTGTTTTGTGAGTTGAGTCACATGGTTGTTTATAGAGTCTTGTAGTCCTTTCGTAATTGTCTTACTTTGCTTGCTTGAGGGTTTTCTACTATCTCCTAGCACGATGGGGTGGTTCCATTTCGGGATCACATGGTCGGGTGTTAGTGCCACTTCCCATCGAATGTTCTGAATTGTATCTTTAGGTGAGGAAAGGCTTCGCTAGTGTTTCTTGGTTCATGGTTTATGTACCAGCTCTTGTTCGAGATCATTGTTCAGTTGAGACCTTGTGGTCATTGTATCAGACTCTTATGTAATCTTGATATGGTATCTTTGTAGTCAGTGGTATTATTGGAAGCCATGTAATTATGGATATTGTAATATTATTATGTCATTGTAATGAATGTTATTATTTTGATCTTATGTTCAATTAGTTTATGGAAATTGGATGCATTGGAATACTTTTATTTCTTTATTATGAAATTTGGATTTATGTGTAGTTTTAAACTTAAGTATTCAATTTATCTAATTAAATGGATTAACTATGGTGTTAATATAATCTATGAAATTAATCTTTGTTGGTTACCCTTAGGAAATATATGAAAGACTTCCGTTGTGTTGGTAAACATGCAATGGTTTTAGTTAGTGCACTTAGTCTTTAAAAAAAATATATATATTTCGCCCTTTTATTGCGCAGTTGTGTTGTTTTCCTTTAGGGTTCCTGGCGGGGCATTACATTTGGTATCAGAGCTGAAGTTTCAACACTGGGTACTCTGGGTTTGTAGTGTGCCTTTCATCAACCATCTTGCTTAGGTCATAATTTTTGTATCTCTCATGTCTTATCCTTGCTATGGATATGAACCGTTTTCTCTTTGATGGTACTAGGTCATGGCTAAGAAAGCTAGAGGAGGTGCCCATATGGGTGGTCACAAAGGAGGCATAGGTGGAGGACAGGGCCATGATTCTAACCATCACAGTCCTTCATCACCACCCTCTCATGTGAGTGTTGAGCTGGAATAGTTAGTTCATCAGGAGTAGGAACAATCTATTCATCAGAACTCTCAGAATGTAGGAGAACATGTTTCTGAAAGGGAAGAGCTGAGATAGATGTTTCAGGAGGTTTTGGCTAGGTTAGGCCAAAGGCCTGAGTTTGAGCAACCTATTCATGCTCAGGTTGAGGAGTCGCTTCAACAAGTTCTAGAGGAAAGAGAGAGAGAGAGAGATCACCAAGGTGAGGGGAGATTCTAGCTATCCAAGATCTACCTTCCTTGGGTCACATAAAGGACTTGATGAGGTCCAATCCTCCTTACTTTGATGGTATGGGTACTGGTCTTGAGGTAGAGACCTGGCTTATCAGCTTGGACCGGTATTTTGCTATGTTTCCGTACAACAGTAACACCAAGGCAAGATGTGCTATTATGTGCCTAAATAAATTTGCTTCAATCTGGTGGAGATTAGAGGAGAAGAAGATCGGTGTATGCATTAACACCATCACATGGGAACTATTTCAGGAGAGATTCAAGGCACGATTTCTCTCACCCCAGTGGAGGCAGACTCAAGCAGATGAGTTTTATGCCTTGTGTCAGTATGGGATGACTGTAGATTAGTATGAGCATAGGTTCTATGAGCTCAAACAATATGTCGGAATTGGTAATGACGAGGCTATGCTTGTCCAACATCTCCTAAGAGGTTTGAACGACCATATTAGTGGAGGTGTCAGGGTATTCAAGCCAGCTTCAATGGAGATAGTTGTGGCAAAGGCCATATTAGTTGAGTTGAACCTTAGTCGAGCACTTGGTGGTCAAACAGGTGTGTAGATAGGAAGTGCACCTTCTAGTGGAAATAAAGCTTGGGGAAATAAGTCCCAGTCAGCTGCACCATTTAGAACTCCTCAAGCACCCACTAATAGTGGGCAACAATAGCAGCATTAGTCAAAACCAAAATAGTTCCAGGGCCAACAAGGTGGCAATTCTCAGTATAAGAAGGGTAGGAACTGGCAGAGGGGCAAACAGGGCCCTACAGGGTAGGCCTCGCAGAGTGTATCTTACACCCCTAGCCAAGGAAGTTTCCAACAATCTAGTGGACCGACAGGTAATAGAGGAGCTTGCTTCTCTTGTGGGCAATTTGGTCATAGAGCTGCATAGTGTCCTCAAAATGTCCACAAAATAGGTAGTTAGAGGCCAGCAACATCTGAACCTATAGTAGGAGATGTAGGGAGGTCCCATAGAGTATTTGCAGTGGTAGATGACCGCCAAGCTGATCATCAAGGTACAGTCATTGAGGCAACAGGTATGTTGCATGGAACCCCTATCTCTATACTTTTTGATTCTGGAGCTTATGATTCTTTTATTTATTCATCCATTGTGGAGCGATGCAAACTTACGTTTGCTAAGCAGGTGGATAGGTGGCAAGTAGAGTTGGCTATAGGTGTCCGTGTTTTTATAGATGCCTTTATTTCCAGTTGTGAGTTGAAATTAGGAACCATACTTACTTCAGTTGACCTTCGGGTTATCCCTTTGGGATCTTATGGAGTTGTATTGGGGATGGGTTGGCTATCATCTCACAGTGCTCGTGTAGATTGTTTCAAGAAGACAGTAGTGTGTTTAGATGACCTTGGGAGAGAAGTGGAGATTGTTGGAGTACAAACGCCGATATCCTTGCGTATGATCTCTACCATGCAACTTAAGCGGTGCATGCATAGAGGATGTCAGCTTTTTGCAATCACTCTTGAGGAATTGGATGAGTCAAATAGGCGAGAAATCACTCTTGATAGTCACCCTATTCTTAGAGAGTATGCAAACGTGTTTCCATTGGATATTCCTGGTATGCCTCTGAAGCAAGATATAGACTTTCGTGTTCATTTGGTTCCTAGTGCAGATCCTTTTTTGAGAGCTCCATATCGGATGAGTACTAAGGAGTTAAGCGAGTTGAAATTGCAGCTAGAAGAATTATTGGCCAAGAGATTCATTCGCCCTAGTGTTTCCCCTTGGGGTGCGCCTATTATCTTTGTTAAGAAGAAAGATGGTTCTCTTTGGTTATACATTGATTACCGATAGCTGAATAAGGTAACCATCCAGAATAGATATCCATTGCCTCATATAGATGACCTTTTTGATCAGGTTAAAGGAGCCAAGGTGTTCTCTAAGATTGACTTGAAGTCTGGATACCATCAGTTACGCATTTAGGATGCAGACATTCATAAGATAGCATTTCGTACTCATTATGGTCACTATGAGTTCACAGTGGTGTCATTCGGGTTGACGAACGCGCCTTCAGTTTTCATGAGCTTAATGAATGGGGTTTTTCGCACCTACCTTGATCTTTTCGTCATTGTATTCTTGAATGACATTCTGATTTATTTTAGATCTATGATGGAGCATGAGGGTCACTTACGTCAGGTACTACAGTGCTTAAGGGAAAATCAACTCTATGCCAATTTAACAAACTGTGACTTCTTCCAGACTGAGGTAAACTATCTTGGTCATGTGGTTTTGGGAGAAGGTATATCTATAGATCCTTCAAAGATCCAAGCCATTGTTGATTGGCTAGTGCTAACCAACGTCTCAGAAGTTAGGAGTTTTATGGGTTTGGTCGGATATTACCGTCGCTTTGTTGAAGGATTTTCCTAGATAGGACACCTGATTACTTCTCTTTAGAGAAAAGGGAAGAAGTTTGTTTGTTCACAACAATGTGAAGTAGCTTTTAAGAACTTGAAGGAACTCCTTGTCAGTACTCTAATTTTAGCAGTCCCTGATCCATCTAGAGATTTTATGGTATGTACACATGCCTCTTTGGGAGGTATAGGTGTAGTACTTATGCAGGATGGACGTGTGGTTGCTTATGAGTCTCATAAAATCAAGAACCACAAGTTGAACTATCCAGTTCATGATTTAGAGATGGCAGCTATAGTTCATACTTTGGTTCAATAGCGGCATTTCCTGTTAGGGCGTCAGTTTGAGCCGCATAGTGATCAGCACAGTTTGCAGTATATATTCACATATCCAAACTTGAATGCTCGACAGCGAAGATGGATGGAATTCTTTTGCGAATATGATTTTGAGGTTCGTTATATTTAGGGCAAAGAAAATGTAGTAGCAGATGCTTTGAGTCGTAGGCAGAATGAAGTTTCAGCATTATCCCTTGGAGTAGACTTGAGAGAGAGAATTCTTGGAGTTCTTCCTCAGGATACTTGGCATCAGGATGTCAGAGCCGTGATAGAGTCCAGAAGGCCTTTAAGGGTAGATTTTCTGGGTATAACCTTGAGGCAGATGGACTTCTTCATCACCATGGACAGATCTATGTACCTCCTTTGGAGGGTCTTTGTGTTTTGATCATGACAGAGGCCCATCGTGCACCTTATTCAGCACATCCAGGTGTCAAGAAGATGCATGCAGATCTTAGACAGATTTATCATTGGGTGGGTATGAAAGGTGACATTGCTGATTTTGTGTCAAAGTGTTTAGAGTGTCAGCGAGTGAAGGGAAAGCATCAGCACCCAGTAGGGCTTTTGCAGCCTAATCTAGTACCGAATTGGAAATGGGATGTCATTTCCATGGATTTCATTGTTGGTTTGCCTGTCTCTTCATGTCATCATGATGCCATCATGGTCATAGTTGACAAATTGACTGACGCTTCTCATTTTGTTCCTATTCAAGCTTCCTACATAGCAGCAGTGGTGGCATGGGTCTTCTTAGAAGAAGTAGTGAGATTGCATGGGATTCTGAGGTAGATCATATCTGATAGAGATCTTGTCTTTACCTCAGCATTGTGGACCTCACTTCAGCAAGCTTTGGGGACTCAATTGAATTTTAGTTCATATCATCCAGAGACAGATGGTTAGACAAAGAGAGTGAATCAGGTATTAGAGGACATGCTTCACATGTATGTGATGGACCAACAGTCACGCTAGGAGGACTATATATATCTAGTGGAGTTTGCTGATAAAAATGGTTATCATAGCTACATAGGCATTTCCCCCTTTCAAGCATTGTATGGTCGTCCTTGCTGCACTGCTTTGAGTTGGGATCAGTTAGAGGACAGGGTGCTTATAGGACTGGATATTCTTTGTGAGATGGAGCAGCAGGTAGATAGGATTCGTGAGCATTTAGTAGCAGCACAAGATAGATAGAAAAAGTATGCAAATACTCATAGGGTAGATTGACAGTTTTCTGTTGGCGATCATGTGTTCCTGAGAGTGCATCCACGGAAGAGTCTGATCCATTATGGAAAGGGATCTAAGTTGGCACCTCGGTTTGTTGGACCTTTTGAGATCCTTGAGAGGATAGGACCTGTTCCCTACCATCTTTCCTTGTCACCAAGTCTATCCCGCATCCACGTCTTTCATGTTTCAGTTCTTCGACCTTATCATCCAGATGTGACACATGTTCTTGATTGGAACTCTTTGTAGGTCGAGGACGGGAAACATTCCATGGAGCCCGTGTGCATTCTTTAGCATTGGGATTTGATCCTTAGGGGTCGTACCATCGATCAGATAAGGGTCCTATGGGACCCAAATGATGAGACCTCAGCGACTTGGGAGGATGCAACAAAGATGAGAGAACTATTATTCAGATTTTTATGACATTGTGCTTTATCTGGAGATGAGATGTATATTTTGTTTGCATTATTTTAGTACTTGTGATTTATGGCATTTTATGGATTATTGCTATGTACTGACATTTTACTTTATCTATGCAATGTGAAATTATATGTTGTGTGTTTGTGAGTGTATTGGATGTAAGGAGATGATTTTCCTTCACTCATTTCGGTGAGATAGGGAACGTCGGGATTCTCCTTCATCGGTGTGTATGTCATGTTTTCTATATTGTATATATATGCATGTGTAGTTCAGTGATGCAGGATATTGCCGGTACAAGTACCAAGTAGGTACGAGGTATTGTCTCCACCTGGCCTCACAGGTTTGAGCGTGCCTTATATTTTGTGATGGAAGTGGAGGAGATAGTAGTTGACCCTATTTTTACTCAGTTACACTCATATGAGTGTCGTCAGTTGGTCGTCTTTTTAGTTAGTTCGGTCTTTGTATTTTGTCATTTTCTCTTTTATGGGTAATTGCTTGAGATTTGTTTAATTTGAGTGTTTTAGTGATTTAATTAATTAATTAATTAAGTTTATGAAATTATCTCATTATTGTATTGTTTATGCATTGAGATTATAAATTTAGTTAATTAAAGAAATTATTAAATTAAGCTACATGGTATTTGAAATATATTTTAATAAATTAGATTAATTATATTTATTGTTTCCTTGAATTTTAAATAAATAAATGAATCAAAGGATAATTAGAATTAAAATATTGTTTTAATTATTTATTTAAAAAATTAATTAATGTGCATGAGAAAAGAAAAGAAAGAATAATGATTTTTAATTATTGCATGTGATAAATTTAGAAAATAAAATAAAAATTACTATTATTCTAAATTTAGGTTTTTTGTGAAAAAGCTATTGAACCTAGAATTTTAGTTTAAATAGGGGTTAGGTTTTTATTTTAGTTACACAGGAATAGGTCAAGAATTTTAGGTGAAGAAATTTATTGGAAGTTTATTGAAAGGATTAGGGTTCTATAGAATTCTTCCAGGAAAGCTATACCAGGTTGGATGATTTCTTAGTTGTGTGTTTTATAAAAAATATTTCTATTTTTCTCTGCTTGATGTGTGTGTAAAATAATTGTCAAATCCAAAACCCTCTTCTGGTGAATTCGAGTTTTGTTTTGAAATCCATGCCTGATGTGTATTTCTAATTTATGGGAAGTATGTAATTTTTGAGAAAATTAAGAGAAATTATTAGAGAAAATTTGTTAGATTTTAGGATGCATGGAAATTTGCAAGATTTGTGAGAAAGGGTATTTACCTAAGAAATGGTTTTAATTACCTTTAAAAAAAAAATTTAATTACGCTTTAAATTTATTTGGGCTAATTAAATTTAAAATATATATATATATATATATATATATGAAGAAGGATTAGAATTTCTGAAAATGGAATTATTGGAAAAATATTGCTTTTTTTTTATTATTATTGTTAAAATTTTATTAAAATGAAATTATTAAAAAAGTATTATTTTTTATTGTTCTGTGAAAAAATATATAAAAAATATATAATAAATATAAATAAAAGAATATATAAATTAAAAAAAAACAAAATAATAATAATAATAATAATAATAATAAAGGGTAGGGCATACTACCTACGGTAGCATCCGCTACCGGCGGTAGTACCCAGTACTACCGATGGTAGCAGTGCTACTGGACGGTAGTACTAGCTACTGGCGGCAGCTTAGGCTACCATGATAAGGGCCTTTACAAATTTTTTAAGTGGTTTTAAATTGTTTTAAATTAATTTCTAAACCCTGTGCATACTGTGGTATGACTGTCTCGAGTTTCGTACCCAAGGGTTGGATAAATTAAATTTATTATGTGTTATATTATATATGTATATAAATAAATATATGTATATTCATATATGTGTTTATATATATATATATATTTATATATTTATATATATATATATATTTATATTAAATATGTTTTCTTTTGGTAGTTATTATAATATTTTAAATATTATTTAATTACAGTTTGGAATGTTAATTTCTATGAATATGTTGAAAATACATTAGGAGAATTATTTTTATTTTAAATCTTTTTGGACAAATGACAAGGTGCATGTTTTTGGTATTAAATAGTTGTAAATTCTTGTTATCTGGAAATTCATAAATTGCATGTTATTTATGTTTTGGTTGTTTTTAAGGAAAGATTGCCTGTAATAGGATCTTGCATATATTGTGTTCCCAGTCAAGCTTTATTTCATTTCAATTTTCGTTAAATGGTCATTGTGTCCTATGTTATTATTTCTCCTAGACCAGGTGTTGTTGTATAACCTATTTGATATAAGCCATTGTGTGTTTTTGTCCAAATGGTCAATCTTGGGTTGGTATTTGTGTATCCTTCACCTGTGCTTGTCAAGATTGTTTATGGTTGTCTATTTCGCCATAGAGTTCTCGTAGAGAGAAACATTTCATGTTAGTGTCCTAAGAGAGCGAGTAGCTTTCGAGAAAGGGTCATGCCCAAAGTGGATGACAGGATAACCCGTCGAGAGTTAGTTAAAAAGTGATAACCTAATAATTAATTAGGGGGTGGGTAGATTAAATATTAATTAAGATAAATGTACCTTGTGCATGGGTGAGTGCTTGTACAGGGCTCATAATGTTACGAGAAGGCCTGGAATGGAAAAATTACCACCTTGTCTTCACGAAAGGATTAGTAGGATCTGCATGAGACTTAGTTGAAACCGGAGGCTCGGGAGAGGTTACCAGGAGAAACCTAAGGATGGGGGTCAGGACCTATGGAGGTTGTACCATGGTAACCATCAAACTATGAGATGACACTCTCTTCTTAGAGTCACTAGTGTTTTGTGAGTTGAGTCACATGGTTGTTTGTAGAGTCTTGTAGTCCTTTCGTACTTGTCTTACTTTGCTTGCTTGAGGGTTTTCTACTATCTCCTAGCATGATGGGGTGGTTCCATTTCGGGATCACATGGTCGGGTGTTAGTGCCACTTCCCATCGAATTTTCTGGATTGTATCTTTAGGTGAGGAAAGGCTTCGCTGGTGTTTCTTGGTTTGTGGTTTATGTACCAGCTCTTGTTCGAGATCATTGTTCAGTTGAGACCTTGTGGTCATTGTATCAGACTCTTATGTAATCTTGATTTGGTATCTTTGTAATCAGTGGTATTATTGGAAGCCATGTAATTATGTATATTATAATATTATTATGTCAATAAAATGAATGTTATTGTTTTGATCTTATGTTCAATTGGTTTATGGAAATTGGATGCATTGGAATACTTTTATTTCTTTATTATGAAATTTGGATGTATGTGTAGTTTTAAACTTAAGTATTCAATTTATCTAATTAAATGGATTAACTATGGTGTTAATATAATCTACGAAATTAATCTTCGTTGGTTACCCTTAGGAAAACATATGAAAGACTTCCACTGTGTTGGTAAACATGCAATGGTTTTAGTTAGTGCACTTAGTCTTTAACAAAAAAAAAATTATTTTGCCCTTTTATTGCCTAGTTGTGTTGTTTTCCTTTAGGGTTCTTGGTGGGGCGTTACACATCCTCTATTATACTAGTTTTCTTCAATACATCTTCTTTGATGGCCTTTGCTTGTCTGGAACCTTTCCTTACAACTACCTCAACCTTTTTCACTCTTTTCTTTGATTGTATTTGGCTTTCAATAGTTTTTGCACTACCAAATATTTCTTCCTTAGGTTCTCTATGGGCTTCTAGAAGTGCTTTAGCATATGTTTCAATTATATGATCATCTGTTTCAAGCCCATCTCGGTTACCCAAATTATCCTAGGGATGACTGCTTCCATCCAGATTTCATCCTTCTTGATTACAAAGCATATTTCATCTTTGTATTTGTTGACAATCTTTTGTGATAACCTGATTCTTTTCTTCATTTTGGCCTTTAATTCTTGAAAGAAGTCATGAATATTGTTTTCCTTGTTTTCTCCCATGTTATTGAATAGTTCTGTTTACTATTTACCTACTGGTATATCATAACCAAGTTCTTTGTAGCCTATACTGGGAACCTATTTTGTTATATGTAGCATCAGACATACTAACAGATTTCCAAACCTAAAAGTTCCTTTCTTGTCCTTCTTAATCTTTACAAGGTTGTCAATTAATTCATCTTTTAACCACTCACATATATCAATCTTTTCATTTTTTGTGACCATATCATAAGCACTCTTAATGCATAAACTTGAAACTGAATTGAGTCTATTTGAATGAGTAGCTTTATACCCTAATATCATGCTGATAAATCTCACATTAATGTCCATTACATCATTAACTCTTAGGGACCTTTTGTCGAATGTTGCACCAATTAGGTTTATAACTAGGTCATTGGATACCTTCTTGGCTTTATCTAGCCTTTTACTGGTGGTCGGTAACCCTGTGACAGCTTTCACAGCTTAGTGATTTTGTGCACTACATCTAACCAAAAAAATTCACCATGTACCCTGCTTAAGACTATCCTAATCACATCCTTGTGGAATTCAGGAATGCTAAGGATCTCTGTAAATCCTAGGGTTTCAATGATCTTGTGTTCATCTTTTACATTGTCAGTTTTATCACATATCACAGTTTTAAACATGGTCTTAATCTCTTCATCTCCTAGTTCCTCAATGTTGCAGTGGATGTAAATTCTGGGGTCTTCAGCATAAACAACTCCCTTGGGAATTTGAGAAAAAGCACCTAAGGTATCATCTTTCTTTGCTACTTTGGGAACTAACTGAAATATGGGCCTAGGTCTTTTTATCACTTTGATAATAGTAGGGTTTTCTATATATTCAATTGCAGAGGTGGATGCCATGATTAAATACCTTTTACTGCCTTTAGGATGGATGAATGCTTGGAGTGTTCTTGCCTCTTGCTCAAAATGCCTTAGCTTGGAATCTTCACGCTCTTTGTAGGTTTGAAATCTCGGTGAAATGGAATGGAGCCAAAACCTCAATTTTATAGTATCTTTTTGCCATCTACCACATTAAATGCATGTCGGTTAAGTATTCTCTTAACATTGTCTGTCGGTAAAAAGTAATTTTCAACTTCTTATCTCTAACCGAGGGAATAATAGCACATGTGTCATCAGACTGCCAAACCCTCAAGGAAAATTTCTTCAATTAGATGAAGAACTTCCTGCCGGTGGAGCACTGCTCTATCCTTCTGGTGAAGCATCACTCTATCCTTCCGGTGAAGCATTGGTTTGTTCTACCAGTGGAGGAGTATTCCCAATATTTAGATCAGCTTTTCTAATCCATTGTTTTGAGAATTCTTGCTTAACCTCTTCAACTTTTTCTTTACCTTTCAAGCTAGAACTTTTGTTTTCTACTAGTGTTCCTTTACTTCTATAGAATTTTGCAATATGCCCAATCTTGTTACATGCATAACAAGTTACATTATTCTTCTGAATAGCTTTCCCATAATCTATGCTGGTTTGTGTTCTGCATTGATTAGATAAATGTCCAAATCTTCCACAAACATAACATCTCACATTCATTCTGCAATTTTTAGAGTTGTGACCAACTTTGTTGCATTTAGAACATTGACCGGTGGGTGTGTTGATATTCTGATAATTTCTAGATCTACATTCATTTGCTCTATGACCATACTTGTTATAGTTAAAGCATTTTCCATTGAATTTATAAGCATTAGGTTGTCTTACCGGTTTGTTGTGATCCTGAGTATTTGCAGTACCAGAGCTCTCACCAACTTCAAAGCCAATTCTAGAAGTGTCACCTTTAGGTTTTTGATTCTTCAGTAAGGTGCCATGTTCCTCTGAGCTTTTCTTGAATTTTTCTTTATGTTGATTTGCAGTTTCTAGTTCTCTTTCTACGACTTCTTTTTGTCTCATCAGTTCATTTGAGTCATTCTGAGTATGCATCAAATATGTCTTCAACATGTCATTTTCATAGCTAAGTCTTGTGTTCTCATTTGCTGCATCACTTAGTCTTCTAGTCAATTCTTCTTCAATCTTCTTCCTATCCTCAATCTCTTTGCAAAATCTCATAGTCATATCCTGCATCTCATTCTTTGTTGTCATGTTCTCTTGTTTCAACTTGCTTATCATATCATTAAGTGATTCATTTTCATCATTCTCATTTTGCAATTTTTCACAAAGTTCTCTTCTCTTATTTCTTGCAATGGTAAAGTTTTCTTGAAGTGCCTGAATGATATCCTGAGCTGCCCTTAAATCATCTTCTAGTTTAATATTTTTCAATTTCTCTTCATCATAGTCTGTAAGAGCTCCTTCAAGTTGCTTCATCAGATTCTCCATCTTTACCGGTGTCAAGATCTTCCTCAAGTTGTTAGGCTTTTGAAAATAGAGGACCAAGCTCTGATACCAATTGTTAGGAATCCCACAGATACTAAGAGGGGGGGGTGAATCAGTATCTAACCGGTATTTAATATTTCTTAAATTAAAACATGTAGAACATATTATAATAGTGTACCGGTATGCAAGAAATAATGCAATAAATATAATTAAGAACATCCACATGAAAAGCACACCATAACACAAGGTTTTAACGAGGAAACCCGGTGTGGGAAAAACCTCGGTGCGATTTGTAACCCACAATATTCACTCACTGGCCAAAAAGAGAATATTACTTACAATAAGGGCCTGCACATGTAGGAAGGCCAACTGCCTAAAGCTCACTGCTCAATGGGAAGTCTCACTGACTTACAATGAGGATTATACAAATCCAATATCTTGTACTACTTTACAATAGCATCTATAATGCCTGATCCAGTACCGGTTGCTGCTCTACTTCTTATATAAACCCTTAGCCTATATTTTGCATAATACGTCTACCTAATATTTTTGTTAATGGTTCCTCACTCATTACCAAATGTCTACAATGATCTCTTTTATATATAAGAGTCAGTTTACAATTTGCCAAGTCGGCTTACAAAGTTTTTACAACAATAAACAAAATATAATATAACAAAATCTTGTCAGCCTCTATGCTGGTATACTTCTTTTCTTTGTGCTAGTGTCGGTGTCCTGAGTGCCAGTGTAGAGTGTGATCTATTGATGCCGGTATAATGCCTTTTTCGGTGTCGTAGGATTGCAAGGTTTCCATCAATGAAAAAACCTTCAATCACATACAATGTCTCATTGGAGTGTGCATATGCCAACAAAAACATCCTAATTGCTTCTAATCTAGCCACTAGAGAAAAATGTTTCTTCTAAGTCAATCCCTTCTACTTGAGAGTATCCTTTAAACACTACTCTAGCTTTGTGTCTCACAACCTTACCTTCTTCATTCATTTTATTTTGGTAGACCCACTTTGTGCCAATAATGTTCTTGTCCTCTGGTCTAGGAACTAAATCCCAAGTCTCGTTCTTTGCAATTTGGTGTATTTCTTCTTCCATGGCATCCATCCATTCTTGTTTCTTGCTAGCCTCAATGAAGGTTTTGGGTTCAACTTCAGACATGAGGCATAGGTTGACCTGTTCATCATTTCGGGTAAGTCTTCTTCTAGTCTGCACACAATCACTCTTATTTCACAAAATTTGCTCTTATATATGATTCAACTATACATACCGATTTGAAACCTTCTGAGGTATTTCCTTTGGCTCTGTATTAGACTAAACTTCAATATTTTCATCATTGAAGTCATCATTCTGATTGGTATGTGGTTGACATCCTTTGTGTATGTTCTCATCAATTCTTACATGAATGGTTTCAACAATTCTTCTTAGTCTTTTATTGTAGCATTTGTAGGTCTTTTTGTTTGATGAGTAACAAAGGAAGATCCCTTCATCACTTCTAGACTCAAAACTTCCCAAACCATCCATATCTCTCTTAATGAAGCATTTGCTTTCAAAAACTTTGAAATATTTGACTAATGGTTTCCGGTCATACCATAGTTCATAAGGTGTCATTTTGTTGTTTATTCTTAACTAAACCCGGTTCAAGGTATATGCAGCAGTATGGACAACTTCTTTCCAATACATATCCACTAGACTGGCCTCATTCAACATAGTTCTACCCATCTCCTTGATTGTCTTGTTCTTCCTTTCTACCATACCATTTTGTTGTGGTGTCCTAGGAGTAGAGTATGTCTTCTAATTCCATGTTTTTCATAATAGTCTTTAAATTCATTTGATGTGAACTCTCCACTCCTATCTGATCTTAGACATTTTACTTTGTACCCACTTTCCTTTTCCACCATCTTCTGAAAGATCTTGAATCTTTCGAATGCTTGTGATTTATCTTGTAGAAAGGTAAACCATGTCATCCTTGAGTAGTCATCAATGAAAAGCATGAAGTATCTTTCATCGGCAAGGGCTCTTGTTCTAGTTGGACCACATAGGTTTGTATGCACAATTTCAAGTGGTTTTTAGGTGTTGTGCTCCTTTGTCCACAAACTTACTCTTGTTTGCTTGCCTTTTACACATTCATCACAAAATGTGTTAACTGGTTTGATGATGGGTGGAATATTTTTCACACATCCCTTTTTTCTCACTAGACCCAAGTTATCAAAATTTATGTGGCCTAATCTTCTGTGCCACATCCAACTTTCATCTACTTGTCCTAACATACATTGGGACTCATAGCATTCCTTCAAATTATAAACATTTCCATTAGTTCTCTTTCCCTCTGCCACCACCTTACCGGTGATGTCATTCTTTATCTGACAGTCGGCTGAGTCAAGGTTGAATGTGTAACCTTTGTCACACATTTGACTCACACTCAACATATTATGTTTGAGGCCTTCCACATAATATACATCATGTGCTTTTAGTTTTCCATCAATGCTTAGTGTTCCTTTTCCCTTTATTTTGATGGAGAAATTGTCTCCAAACCTTACTGATCCACCATTCCAATCTTCAAGATTGATGAATTTTCTTTTGTCACCAGTCATATGGTTTGAGTAACCACTATCTACTACCCATCGATTTTTCCTCTCAGCATGCAAGGCATTTTGCAACAAGAGACTTGATTCTGCCTTTTCCTTTTCTTTTTCAACCCAAACCGGTTTGATTTCCTTCTTATTTTCAGCTCCTATATTCTACTCGGGTTTAGATACTGACCTTTGATCAGGAATTTCCTTCACTTGCTTGCTCTTCTTCTTTCTGTATAATTTAGCTCTATGTCCAAACTCTTCACAATTATAGTATTTTATGTTTTCAATAAAGGAAGTACCCCTAATATTGTTGTAGGATGTTTGTTGGTTCTCCCTACAATCAAAACTCTTATGTCCATATCCATTACACTGATAGAAAACAACATTCATATCTTGGAGTACATTAAATGAATTTCTACTTTCAAAATTCATAGAGGATTTATTGTTTAGCCTACAATCAGCTATTATGTGCCCAAATTTATTGCACCGGTAACAGTAACCATGAAAGTTTGATACATATCGACCGTGTTGTCTTGGTCTTGAATGGAACTGCCTCATTGGGGGTCTTCCATTCATGTTGTTAAATCTGGTGAATCCTTCTCAGTTACTCCTAGCATTCCTCCTTGGCTCTACAAATTTGTGCATGAAATGTGATCTCTGGTTCATTTCTACATACAGATTTGGGTGTCGATTTCCAGTAGCATCAGCATATGTCTTTTTGTCGGTTTCCTTACCTACAGTGAATGTCTTCTTTTCTTCTTCTTTATTTGATGAAGTGAACACTATCTCTTTGTCATATTTATCTTTGCGGGTTGACCCTTGACCAACTTTAAAACCTAAACTGTTAGTGTTTTTGGGTGGCTTTTGTTTGCTTAACATCTTATCCAAGGCTTCAATGTTGCCTTCAAACTTGCTTCTTATCTTTATTTCTTCCTTGTTTTCTTCAAGCTCCTTCCTGAGCTTTAATATTTCTACCTCAAGCTCTTGATATTCCTTTTCTTTCTTTGTCAAGTCAAGGGCAGTAGCTTCATCTATTCACTTAGTTTCTTCCAGATGCAGGTTTAAGTCATATATGATTTGACTGGATTCTTCCAAAGATTGCTTCAAGTGATCTTGTTCATCTACTGCAATGAGCTTCACTCTCTTGAGTTATCTTCTTGTTTTACTTAGTTCTTCAAGTGCATTGATGAGTTCACTCTCCAAATCCACTTCAACCTCAACATCTTCATCTTCCTCATCTTCAATAACCGGTTTGTCAAATGCCATGAAAAGATTTACTTTTTTGTGGTCCTCATGGTCATCATCCTCTGATGCATCCTCGTCAACTATTTTGTCATCTTCAATGGTATATAAACTGTTTTGGTTTTGGTAGTCTCTTCTTCTCTATTGATAGTCATTCCTTTCTTTGTATTTTTTGATAGATCTTATGAGTTCTCTTGACTCATCTCCACTAGTATCTTTGTGAGGATAGCTTGCAGTGAAGTGTCCTACCTTCAAACAATTGAAACATTTCAATGGTAGTTTTCCTTTGTACTGGCCAGATCCTCTTCTGAGCTTCCTAACAAAGTTTGTCACTTCAGCATCAGAATCTTCACTAGATTCTTTAAGAGCAATAGCTTCCTTCCCCTTTTTGGTGGTATTGAAAGTAGCTTCTTTTCTTGAGGAAGTCTCACCTATAGTTATCATCTCATAGGCTGTCAAGGAACCAAACAGTTCATCCATAGTAAGTCTTTAGATCCTTGGATTATTCTATGGTAGACACTTTAGTATCATATTTGTGAGTGAGAGATATAAGTATGTTTTTGACAAGAAATTCATCTACAATCTCTTCACCAAGTCCTCTGATAGCATTCATAGTTTCATCAAATCTATGAAGATATTCTGCAATTTTTTCATCATCTTTCATTTTGATGCTTTCTAGTTGGCTCCTTAGAGTTTGTAGTTTGGCCTCCCTAACCTTTGCATCTCCCTCAAACAAACTCTACAACTTGTCCCATGTTTCCTTTGTTGAAGCATAGTGCATAACTTTGAGAAATTTATTATAAGACAATCCACTCAAAATGGCATGTTTAGCCCTTGCATTATTTTCATACTCCTTCTTTGCATCTGGATCAGTGGGAGGAGTGTTAGCAATAGTATACCCATTTTTGACTGACATCCATACATCAAAGCCAAGAGATCAAATATATTTTTCCATTCTTCTGCTCTAGAAGGCATAGTTAGATCCATCAAACATGGGGGCTTTTGAGGAGGTAGACTCATTTTTTGCCATTGTGCTCAAGGTCTAGAAACTACCCAAGGTTTAGAGATAATCAAGAACTTGGCTCTGATACCAATTGTTGAACATAGAATAACATAGAGAGGGGGGATGAATCAGTGGTTCCTAGGTCAATTACTTTCTTGAACAATATTAAGAATATCAATTATATGCTTAATCTTATAAATAGTCAGACAAGTAATATAAGAGAGAAAGCCAAAGAGCCCATGCACACATAGTCAAACCACAAAACTAGATTTATGAGGAAAAATCAACATGAGAAAAACCTCGGTGAGAAAAGTTGTTGAAGACTACTGCTCCAATCCAGCCTCATAGGTAAAACACATATTTACAAAGATTTAGGGCACCAACCCAACGAGCACCAACCCCTTCACCAAGCACCAACTTGGTTATGTATACAAAGATACCAAATAAATGCAATTTAAGGCTCCTTGCTGCAAATGTATTTTGCAACACTTGAATCAATTTACTCACAGTCTCTTTACACACTGTGTCACTCTAGGATGTTGTTAGCACTTCCACACTATATTGATTTAGCACTCCACTCTATCAAGAAACTACCAGTAGAATCCTCTTACCGATCTATTTGCTACCTCATACTGTGACTTTATTGAAACCTCTCTTCCAAATTCATTCTTCTGACTTCCCTCCTTTTTCACAATATTCACCACAACAGCTCATCTCCCCAGTCCATAGTTTCTTTTTCTTATAAAATGAGTTCCCGCCAAAAAGCAGATTCAAAATCTAGGTGGTTAGGAATTCTTCACCATCCTCGAGGCAAATCAAATCCAATCAGATTTGCAAGATCTAATCTCCTTGAAGTCCATCTGTTCATCTCCATCATTTTTGTGCTTTTTCGAATATGGGAAACATGATCCTTCATTTCAGATTTTCATTTGACAAATTGCCATTAATACCTTTGTTGTTTCCTTCTCAAGGTGATCTTTCAATCTGATCTTCTGTCTTCGATCTAGAAGCCAACTACTCCCCTGATCTTCCTCTTTCATTCTTTCTTCCTTGAGCCACAAGTAGTCTTATACAATTCCTTGATATGTGGTTCCTTCATTAATAATGAATATCAGTTTCATCAACCCTACAAATGAAACTTCACCAGCTACACCCTACTGTCCACCTCAGCTTCACACGGTATTACACCAATCAAGACACGGCCTTCAAGTGTTCTTCACCTGTTGACCATTATAGCATCTAGTATTGGTTGTACATCTTAACACTCTGCCTCTTCATCTCCACTGATTGACATCAATGACAACTCAGTGCCAAAATGCCAACAATCCTAAGGCTGATCCTAATGCTCAAATTGAATGGCTTACTGTGAATGCTATGGCACTTAGAACTCTTAGAAAGTATGTATCAGATGACCTCATTTTTCACATTGATAAGTGTACCATAATTAAAGAGGCTCTGGATATTTTTCAAAAATTGTATGGTCAAGTTGATGATATTAAGGGCTACAAGCTTGATAGTGAACTAACAACTTTGGATCCAAAGGATTTTGATACAATCCATGATTATGTCACAAAATCAATTGAGCTAAGAGCAAAACTAAAGGATTGTGGAATTGACAAAAAGGATGCTCAATTGGTTTACAACTTATTGGACAAGCTTCCTTCAAAGTATGAAACCTTTGTATCTAGCTTTCACACCCATAGGTTAGCTCAAGGTTCTTTATACACTTCTTCCTCATTTGATTCATTCACGAAGATGTTGATACTTGAGCAATCTAAGTTGACTAAGATGGGGATTCTCAAATCTTCAAAGTCACAAGCTTTGGTGGCTAATAAAGGGAATCAAAGAAATCAATGAAAAGGAAAGAATAAAAAGCAACCTAAGTCAAAATGACAACAAGATGGAGCACAATATTCCTCTCCACGACAAGGTCATTCACCATTCTCACCTAAGAGGAAATCATATAAGGACAATATTTTTTGTGGATATTGCAAGAAGTCGGGACATGATGAACATCATTTTTATAGGAAGGATATTGATGAGTTGAAGAATCTTCTTGAGAAGAACAAAATCAACCTACCTTCCAGAATGTCTACATCGGCTTCTTCTTCAAAGGATAAGGATAAAGGAAAGGATCACTCTTTTGGGACATATAAAGGAAAGGGAAAAGATCTTTGTGCTACTACAATTCATGATTCGGGGAGATGGCTTCTAGATTTAGGGGCTTCTCATCATATGTCATCTTCGCAATCTATTTTTTCTACATTTGAGACTTGCCACATGCTGCAAATTTTGATGGGCAATCATACATACATGGATGTGACTAGGAAATGATCTATTGCCATTGGGGATAAATCCTTCAATGATGTGTTGTGTGTATGCCACTTGACAAAGAATCTTCTTTCCATCTATCAAATCACACATGGGGCAGCTAGGAAAACTGTGGAGTTCACACCTAATTTAGTTATCATTGTGACTGGGGTGGTTGATCATGCATCTTGGTTGTACTCTTTTTCACATTTTGGTCCTATTGATGAGGTCGATTCTTCCTACGTTGATGATTTATATTTTGAGGGAAACTTTGGGTACTTGAACTTGGGGATTCTCACATATGACCCCATTCTTGAACCTTGTATTTCATCTCCTCCTCTTAATATCACACCACCTATTGCACCTGATGATGCAACTAGTGCAACAGTTTTGCCTTCTTGTGATTCAATGCAGTAGGATATTTCATGTCTTCTAGCTTCAGTTTCATGGGATGCCTACTTGACAGACATTGTAGGTTTGTTTGTGGAGTCCTACATTGCATATTTGGGAGGCATCATTGATGACATTCATCTTCTCTTTGATGAAGATTATCCTTATTTGATTGTTGTGAGGGATCACTTTGACCCTCTTGTGCATTCTCTACATGATCAATCTTTAGAGGTTGACATGATTGTGGATACTTTTGTCCAATAGTTGGAGGAGGTCTCTTTATATTTTGAGGAGACATATGAGTCCTTGGACATTGTTCTACATTCATCTCCACTAGATCTTGGAGTTCCTTTTTCACTAGTGTGGCACAGTTTACCACCTTTGGAGGAGGTAACTTTCAACACCGACATAGGGACACTTGAGCTATTTTCAAAGATTCCTTTTATCATGAGTATTTTTCCTACATCTTCCTTTCATGATTGGGAAGACTTCATGGATATACCTTTGGTTTTGTTTCTTCCTTAGGGGAGGAACTAGGTTCGATTTTCCTGGAGTAGTTTCTTCATTCATCATCGAGCTTCTATCATTGGTGTAGATTCCACATTGAGGGGGGACTTCCTAGTCTCTCTTCTTCATCTCTCATATGGGGGGGACTTTTTCCTCACATGGGGTTTTGTTCCTCACATACTTCTATGAGATTTCTTTGTATCTAGTTTTCATCTCTCTTTTGGGGAAGGCTTTTTTCCCATTGGTTTTTTCTCTCTTTCTCCACTTTGTGAGAGATTTCATTGCATTAGTTTTCATGCATTTGCATTTGTATATGGGTACCTAACATGGCCTAGTAGCCAGGACCCATCTTGCATTGTTTAGTTGCATTGTAGACTTAAGTGTATTCCCCTAAGTTGCACTTAAGGGGGGGTGTTGGTGTAAATAAATATCTATCATGAATATTATTACACTATACTTAAGTTTACTTAGGAAATGCATTTCATAGTAGTATGGGTATGAGACACTTGGATGTTTGTTGCACATTGGGATAGTGTGTGTAGGAGATTTTAAACCTTTTGTGGACTTATCTTGTTGTTACATTCCACATTTAGTGGGTGATCCACCTCATGTGGAATATTATATGGTTTCTCCTACCTACCCACACCTATTTCCCACCTACCCTTGTTTCTTATTGAGACAAATGTCATGTTTGTGTGCTCACATATCCATATAGCCTTGCTTATATAAGCAGGATCATATTCATTGTATGTAACTATTGATGATCCAATTGATCAATATTTTCATCTTGATAGAATACAATTTATTTCTATCATCTATTTTGTCTCTCTTGTACTTTTCATTCAGCTCTTGATCTTGGAAAAATCTCACAATCTTTCCTTATCATGTCAAGGATTTTGTGTCCCTTCTCTTTAGTAGTGTTGAAAAAATGTAACTCATAGACATTGTGATCATTAATGGATGCTATCACTTGCAACCAATCCTTGACAAAATATTTCTTTGTCAATTACTTCAAATATTTTATCGAAGAGGACATCTCAGAAGTGGCACTAAATTTGTTCTTATCATAGAAGATGATCATTGCATCACCCAAAACTCTAGTTTTACTGCCTACCTTTATTCAATCCTCTAAAAACTTCTCAAAGGAGGTTTTGTCTATGATATTTTCTTCTATTGGCTTTTCACTCCCTTCTTTACTACTAGTTTTTCTGCCTCCCTCAAAATTTCTCCAACCAAAACAACCACAAAAGTGGTTCCATCAATTCCAAGAATAAAATTCATTCTTGGTCCAACGTAGTTGAAAGGACTAGCGATGGGGAATTCAAGGCCATTCTCGGCCCCCTCAGCATAAATAAGCCTCTGAATCAGATACTTTGCATATTCATCCTCTTGAGGTTTTCACTTAGCTTCATTTGAAACTTCACTTTCACCACTGGTCATATCAGTGTCCTCTGTTGAAATAGATGACTTATGTTGGTGCTTCTCCCTCTGATGGAGAGAAATGTCATCAGAAAAATCATTGTCCTTGCAAGGAGAATCCAGTGGCATTAGCACAAAGGCCATGTCGGTCAACTTCATATCGTGTTCCTTGTGATCCCCATTGATGTATTAAAACAAGACATAATCTACCATAAACACTTCTTTCTCTTTGTCTTCACCCTTTTCTAGTGTCACTTCTTGCAGAGTAAGATGGTTCTCTATAATTTTCACAATCGACAAGGCTTCCATCGCCTCTTCACTCAAACGCATCTCTGCCATTGTCATACCCATTGGTGCAGGAGAAATTGAATAAATTTTATTGTGTAGGTTCCAGGAGTTAGGAATGAGGAGATTTTGGTTTTTTATAAGGTCAATAGGTTAGTGAACAAGTACTCAGATGTTTGTAAGGACCCTAGGAGTCACTGATTGGCCAATGTTGGCATATGGGCTTAAGGGTGCTAGGTAGAGGACTTGGTAGAATAAGTTGGTTTTATGTTAGAATAGGTTGTTTGATGTTGTTTAATAGTTTTTAAGATCATTTGGACTGTTAGAAGTGATCTAGGTTTGATTTGGGTCAAGGTTGCTCAATTAGGTAAAAGTTGTAAAAGTTGCAAAAGTTTCTCATAGAAACTTTGCAAATTTTGCATTTTCCAAACACCAATGGCCAGTTGGTTGTCTTGTTCAGTTAAAAGACACTTATACCCAACCTAGAGCCGATATAAGGCTTGGGACAACTGATGAGAAGGTTTGTTGAAGAGTTGGAATAAGGAGAGCAAGATTTAGTGTTCAATTTTTGTGTTTTCAATGATTTGCATTGAGTTTCCTTGGTATTGTATGGTCTGTACGGACTTCCAAGCCCATATAAAAACATGGATTTATAGAATAGAGACTTAACTTCCATTTTATCATGATTTGAAATTTTGAAGTATTCTTGTTTGCAAGTTTTGGCATTTTTGTTGCAGGCGGGTCCTAAAGACCTTGAAACAAGGGTTTTGAAGACTTCAAGGCTCAAACCTAGCATTCCATTGTGGAACCACATACTGAAACCTTGTGAAATTCTAGGAGCATTTGTACATTATATTTTTATTTTGTTTTTAAGGCAAGGAAGCTTGCTCTCTAGTTTTTCCACCATACCCTAGGCTTGGCACATTGAGTTGGCAAGCAATGGGGAACATGGACAACTAGCCCTAGATGGGTAAATCCAAACAATGTAATTGATATCAGGTTGTATTAGACATCCTCATGGGTGTACATTTTAGGTCCCAGAGACAACTGAGAGTGGGGGGGGTGAATCAGTTGTCTATTAATTTCAAACCAAATATAACTTAATTAAACTTAATGTCGGTAAATAGTTTTGACAATTAATTGCAATGTCGGTAAATTTTAATGTATCAATTAGAAATACAGATAACATCCACAACACATAACACAGATATTTGTACATGGAAACCCTATAAGGGGAAAAACCACGGTGCGAAACCTTACCCACAATCAGATGATACTACTGCATATAGTATGTGTGTACAATATGGAGTCTGCACATGCAGAAAGGCCAACTGCCTAGAGCTCATTGCTCAATGACAAAATGGGAGTCACACTGACTACAATTGGATGGTTAAATCCAATGATAATGGACTGCTCAAAATAGCATCTTCATATGCTGGATTAAGTATCGATTAAGCTTTGATTTTCCTTCTTCAAAACCTCTTTGAATCTTGAATGATGTTTGTGTGTATAGCTTTGCTTATATTCACATATACCTTATTCTCTACCACTTATTACATTCCTATATCCATGTCTCTCAATCTCACAAATGAGATCCTACATATATACAAAAACCTAAGACCAAATGTGTAGGTCGGCTCACTAAAGATATTACAATAAAATCATTTACAAATTAATCAATATGCGATGCATCATGTTGGCTCAATGCATTTACAATAATAACTAATTTTTTGGTGTAAATAATTATTCATCTTGAATATTATTACACCTTACTTAAGTTTACTTAGGAAATGCAGTTCATAGTAGTTTGGGTATGAGACACTTGGGTGTTTGTGCCACATTGGGATATTGTGTGTAGGATAATTTCCACCTTTTGTGGACTTATCTTGTTGTTACATTTCACATTCAGTGGGTGATACACCTCATGTGGAATACTTTATTGTTTCTCCTACCTACCCACACCTATTTCCTACCTACCCTTGTTTCTTATTGAGCTACATGTCATTTTTGTATGCTCACATATCCATATAGCCTTGCCTATATAAGTAGGCTCATATTCATTGTATGTAATGCTTGATGATCCAGTTGATCTATATTTTTATCTTGATAGAAGACAGTTTATTCCTATCATCTATTTTGTCTCTCTTGTTTGTGCTTTCCATTGCCTCTAGATCTTGGTGAAATCTCACATGGTATCAAAGCCATTAGAGTGTCATTGGTTTGCCAATTGAGAGAAATTTGATGCTATTTGGGGTTGTGTATTTTGGAGCTTTCTATTGCAGGTTATTGTTGGAGATTGATGGGTCAAATCTGAGGTCACGATTGGATTGAGGAGGTCCAAGAAAGTCAATTTTGCCTTTTGTTTCATCCAAATAGGACTTCGGAGGCCAAATCTAGAGACATTTGAAGTTTGAAGTTGCGGCGGAAATTTTCCAGAAATTATAATTTTGCTTGGATCTCAGTTTAGATCACTAGCAGTATTTGTTGAAGTCTTTTAGATCTCATTTTCAGAATTTATAAATTGAAATCAGAAGTCCACTTTTCCTTGTTTTGCAAGTGGCCCATTGTATTCACACTAAATATAAAGTGCCAAATCACCATTTTTATTTTTTTTTTTTGGGGGGGGGGGGATTTCTTGTTTGAGCATTTTGCAGGGGTGTCTTGTGTGATCATGCCTCTTTGTATCTTGTGTTTTTTCATTTTTGGTGCTATGGGTTCTTCTAAATGTCCACTTTTAACTCCTCATAATTATGCCTCATGGAAGATTAAGGCATGGAGTAAACTAATGGAAAAAGGACTCATTTATTATCTAAATGAACCTATAACAGTACCACCTGATCCTAAGGTTGATCCTAATGCTCAAATTGAATGGATTACTAAGAATGTTATGGCACTTAGAACTCTTAGAAAGTATGTATTAGATGACCTCATTTTTCACATTGATAAGTGTACCACAATTAAAGAGGCTTGGGTAATGTTTTCAGAAATTGTATGGTCAAGTTGATGAGATTAAGGGCTACAAGCTTGATAATGAACTCACAACTTTGGATACCAAGGATATTGATAAAATCCAAGATTATGTCACAAAATCAACTGAGCTAAGAGCAAAGCTAAAGGATTGTGGAATTGACAAAAAGGATGCTCAATTGGTTTACAACTTGTTGGACAAGCTTCCTTCAAAGTATGCAGCCTTTGTATCTAGCTTTCACACCCATAGGTTAGCTAAAGGTTTCTCATACACTTCTCCCTTATTTGATTCATTCATGGAGATGTTTATACTTGAACAATATAAGTTGACCATGATGGGGATTCTCAAATCTTCAAATTCACAAGATTTAGAGGCTAATAAAGGGAATCAAAGCAATCAAGGAAAATGAAAGAATCAAAAGCAACCTAAGTCAAAGCCACAACAATATGGAGCACAATCTTCCTTTCCATAACAATGCGATTCATCATTCTCACCTAAAAGGAAATCATATAAGGATAATCTTTTTTGTGGATATTGCAAGAAGTTAGGACATGATGAACATCATTGTTATAAGAAGGATATTGATGAGCTGAAGAATCTTCTTCAGAAGAATAGAATCAACCTACCTTCTAAAATGTCTACATCGGCTTCTTCTTCCAAGGATAAAGGAAAGAATCACTCTTTTGGGATATATAAAGGAAAGGGACAAGCTCTTTGTGCTACTACAAGTCTTGATTCAGGGAGATGGCTTTTAGATTCAGGGGCTTCTCATCATATGGCATCTTCGTAGTTTATGTTTCCTATATTTGAGCCTTGCCACATGCCACAAATTTTGATGGGCAATCAGAACTACATGGATGTGATTGGGAAAAGATCTACTGCCATTGGGGACAAATCCTTCAATGATGTGTTGTGTGTACCCCACTTGACAAACAATCTTCTTTCCATCTATCAAATCACACATGGGGCAACTAGGAAAATTATGGAGTTCACACTTGATTTAGTTATCATTGGAGACTTGGAGAGTAGAGCAATCATTGCGACTGAGGTGGTTGATCATGAATCTCGATTGTACTCTTTTTCACATTTTGGTCCTATTGATGAGGTTGATTCTTCCTATGTTGATGATTTAGATTTTGAGAACTTTGGGCATTTGAACTTGGGGATTCTCACATGTGACCCCATTCTTGAGCCTTTCATATCATCTTCTTCTCTTGATATCACACCACCAATTGCACTTAATGATGCAGCTAGTGCGACAATTTGCCTTCTTGTGAGTCAGTGCAATAGGATATTTCATGTCTTCAAGCTTCAGTTTCATGGGATGCCTACTTGACAAACATTACATGTTTGTTTGTGGAGTCCTACGTTGCAGATTTGGGAGGCATCATTGATGACATTCATCTTCTCTTTGATGAAGATGATCCTTATTCGATTGTTGTGAGGGATCACTTTGACCCTCTTGTGCATTCTCTACATGATCAATCTTTAGAGGTTGACATGATTGTGGATACTTTTGTCCAGCAGTTGGAGGTCTCTTTATCTTTTGAGGAGACACGTGAGTCTTTGGATATTATTCTAAATTTTTCTCCACTAGATCTTGGAGTCCCTTTTTCAGCAGTGTGGTGCAGTTTACCACCTTTGGAGGGGGTACCTTTCAACATCAACATGGGGACACTTGAGCATTTTTTAGAGATTCCTGTCATCATGAGTATTTTTTCTTCATCTTCCCTTCATGATTGGGGAGACTTTATGGATACACCTTTGGTTTTGTTTCTTCCTAAGGGGAGGAACGTGGTTCGACATTCATGGAGCAGTTTCTTCATTCATCTTTGAGCTTCTATCATTGGTGTAGATTCCACATTCAGGGGGGGCTACCTAGCTTCTCTTCTTCTTCTTCTCTCATATGGGGGGGACTTTTTCCTCACATGGGGTTTTGTCCTTCTCATACTTCTATGAGATTTCTTTGTATCTAGTTTTCATCTCTCTTTTGGGGGAGGGTTTTTTCCCATTAGGTTTTTCTCTCTTTCCCCGCTTTGTGAGAGATTTCATTGCATTGGTTTGCATACATTTGCATTTGTACATGGGTACCTTACATGACCTAGTAGCTGGGACCCATCTTGCATTACTTCATTGCATTGTAGACTTAAGTGCATTCCCCTCAGTTGCACTTAAGGGGGGGTGTTGGTGTAAATAAATATTCATCTTGAATATTATTACACCTTACTTAAGTTTACTTAAGAAATGCACTTTATAGTAGTTTGGGTATGAGACACTTGGGTGTTTGTGCCATATTGGGATATTGTGTGTAGGAGAATTTCCACCCTTTGTGGACTTATCTTGTTGTTATATTCCACATTCAGTGGGTGATCCACCTCATGTGGAATATTTTATTGTTTGTCCTACCTACCCACACCTATTTCCTACCTACCCTTGTTTCTTATTTAGCCACATGTCATGTTTGTGTGCTCACATATCCATATAGCCTTGCCTATATAAGTAGGCTCATATTCATTGTATGTAATGCTTGATGATCTAATTGATCAATATTTTTATGTTGATAGAATACAATTTATTCCTATCATATGTTTTGTCTATCTTATTTGTACTTTCCATTGCCTCTAGATCTTGGTGAAATCTCACAAAATCATCTCGATAATGTGCCATGTTGATCTGGAGTGGATAACGCTTGCTGGTACATAACCTAGGCCTATTTGCCAGTAACAGCAAATATGCAAACATGATTAGATCAATGACCAAATCACCAAAACAATGTCCAAACAATGTTTTCAACATAACCAAGTAATCTTCAATTCATTCTTAGTGTTGGTGAACAATATAACCTATTGGTGAACCAGATACCAGTGAATATGCATAAGTCACTGAACATGCCAGTGAACATAACCAAGAATCTGCAAGTGCTGATAAGTATTGACAAGTGTTGAAATTAATGACAAAACCAGTGCAACACATCCAAAATACCAACAATCTCCCCCTTTGGCATTAATGGCAACACAAGATGGAAAAAACATCTAAGTGACAAAACAGAAATGCCAAAAACCAAAAAACCAACAATCTCCAAAAGACATCATTAACCAGAAATCAAAATACAGATAGAGAGTAACAATCTCTCCCCCAAAGAATAATGTCTCCCCAAAAGATAATGTGTTTTTCCATAGATATCTCTCCCCATTTTACATCAAATGCAAAAGCTATACAAAAACTAGATTCAAACATTTCATAGAACTTATTAAAAAATACCAACTTATCAATTTATCAATTGTCTAAGTCTCTACTAGTGGTGGTATAACCCCAAGCTACTCTCTGAGATATTCAAAAGTTTCCTTAGGCAAAGGTTTAGTAAAAAACTCTGCAATCTACTCTTTAGTATTCATATAAACCAACTTCACTTTTTTTGCTTCAACATTCTCTTTCAGAAAATTGAATTTGATAGAAACATGTTTAGTTTTTGAGTGAAATACCGGATTCGTAGATATATCAATTGCTTCCATATTATCACAATAAATTGTTATAGGTTCTTTGCATTTTATCTTTATGTCCTTCAACATTTGCTTAATCCATAATATCTAGGTACAATTAGTTGTTGCTGCAACATATTCTGATTCTTCTATTGATAAAGATGTGCAACTCTATTTCTTGCTCAACCAAGAAATTAATCTGCTACCAAGAAAGAATGCTTCACTGATGGTTCTCTTTTTTTCATCTACATCTCTTGCCCAATTTTCATCTGTGTATGCATATAAAACAAAATTTTCATCTTTAGGATACCATAAACCAAGATTTGTTGTGCCTTGTAGATACCGGAAAATCCTTTTCACTGTTGATTCATGATTTTCTTTAGGATTACTCTGAAATCTTGAAACAATACATACTACATTCATAATATCAGGTCTTGTTTGTGTCAAATACAATAAACCTCCTATCATAGACTTGTTTCTTGTCAGATTAATAGGTGTTGATTCATCCTTCAATGATAGTTTGTCAGTTGTAGTCATAGGTGTACTTACTAGTTTAGAGTTTTCCATGCTAAATTTCTTTAGTAATTCCTTTAAGTACTTTGATTGACTTATGAATATACCTTTGTCAGTTTGTGAAATCCACAATCCTAAAAAGAATTTTATCTCCCCAATTATAGACATTTCAAATTCTTCCTACATCTTATTAGAAAAGTCTTTACATAATCCATCTTCTCCTCCAAAAATTATATCATCAACAAAAACTTCTATAACCAAGATGTCATCATTACTCACTTTCAAATATAGATTGTTGTCAGCATTACCTTTAGTGTAATCAATCTTCAAAAGATATTTGTCCAATCTATACCAAGCTCTAGGAGTTTTCTTTAATCCATATAAAGCTTTCCTTAACCTGCAAACCATATCTGTACATTTGTTAATGAAATTCCATCAAGTTGTTCAAGGTAAACTTCCTCTTCAAGATCACCATTCAGAAATGCACATTTAACATCCATTTGATATACTTTATAGTTCTTGTGTGCTGCAAAAGCTAAGAATAATCTGACTGCCTCAATTCTAGCTACCGGTGCAAAGGTTTCATTATAATCAACTCCTTCTTTCTGTGAATATCCCTTCATACTAATCTTGCTTTGTTTCTGATCACCTTACCATCTTCACTGAGTTTATTTTTGAATACCCTTTTTGTTCCAATTATATTTTTGTCTTTAGGTGAGGGAACCAATGTCCATGTGTTATTCTTTTCAATTTGTTCCAATTCATCTTCCATAGCTTTAATCCAATGTTTATCTTCACATGCCTCATTAACTGATACTGGTTCAATTTGAGAAATTAGACATACCTCTTCATTTGCCATTCTTCCTCTAGTCATAACACCTTGATATTTCTTCCCAATTATCTGACTTTCAGAGTGATTCAATCTTACATACCAGGGTGCTTTTACTTGTTGTTGTTCTTCAGTCACTGTGGAATTTTTAGATGATGTCGGTGTGACTGGATCAACATTTTGTACCGGTGTACTCATTATAGGTTCGTTTGATATTATCTCTATTGCTGGTTCAAAGTCCATGTACCTTGAATTATCTCTAAACTGATCATCAATCTTCACATTTGCACTCTCGATGATTTTTTGCAATCTCTTATTAAAACATCTATATGCCTTGCTCTTAGATGAATAACCAAGAAATATTCCTTCATCACTTCTAGGATCAAATTTGACAATATACTCATCTCTTCTAATATAACATTTACTCTCAAATATTCTAAAATATTTAAGAGTAGGAGTATTACCAAACCATAGTTCATGAGGGGTCTTACCGGTTTCACCTTTGATGTGAACTTTGTTGAATGTGTAAACCATTGTACTCACTGCTTCTCTCCAATATACATAAGGTAGATTTTCTTCTGATAACATACTTCTAGCTGCATCCAGAATAGTTTTGTTCTTTCTTTTGACAACTCCATTTTGCTAGGGTGTCCAAGGTGCTAATAGTTTTCTTCTGATTCCATTCACTTCACAAAATGTATTAAATTCCTTAGATGTGAATTCACCTCCTTGATATGATCTCAAACATTTGATTTTCTTACCGGTTTCAATCTCTACCATCACCCTGAATAGTTTGAATTTCCCAAGGGCTTCTGATTTCTCCTTGAAAAAAGTAACCCAACACATTCTAGAATAGTCATCAATGATTAGCATAAAGTATATATCTCCTTGTAAACTTCTAGTTCTAGCTGGACCACATAAATCAGTGTGAATTAAGTAAAGAGCATTAACGGATTTTTCTAGAATACTTTTAAAAGTTGTTCTAACTTGCTTTCCAAATTGACATTTCTTACATACAATATTGTGAGGTTTAACAATCTTAGGTAAATCCCTTACTGCCTTAGTTGTACTGATTTTTCACAATTCAATCAAAATTTACATGACAAAGTCTCTTATGCCATAACCAACTTTCGTCAATATGAGCAATCAAGCATGCTTTCTCATTATTATTCAAATGAAAGATATTTCCTCTGGTCTGATTACCAGTTGCAATTTCTAAGCCAGTTCTATTTATGATTGTACATTTACCATTCTTGAATTGTAACTTAAATCCTTTTTCAACTAATTGACCAACACTCAAAATATTATGCTTCAAGCATTCAACATAGTAAACATTATCAGTATTGTGCTTATCATCAAAAGATATAGTGCCTTTTCCTTTGATCAAACAAGCTTTATCATCCCCAAATCTTACTAGACCTCCATTGTATTCCTAAAAAGTTAAAAATTTACTTTTATCACCAGTCATATGATGTGAGCATCCAGAATCAATGATCCATTCATCCTTATCTTCAATTTTAGCTTTCAAGTCCTGCTCTACCGGTTGAACAGTAGGTGTCAGTTGATCTTCTATTATAGCAACAAAAACCCATCCATTGTCAGTCGGTTCTTCATCAGAATCATCAGTAACTCCTTCATCAACAAAGTAACATGATTTGTCTCTATTCTTCTTAAATTTGTATCTTTGATATTCAGGGTTAGGCTTATATGTTCTTTTATCTTCTTCTTTCAATCTTACATGTCTATCAGGACACTTAGATGCCATATGACCAATTTTATTGCAGTTAAAACATTAAAATGGTGCTTTACCTTCATACTTACTTCCAACTCGACCTTTAGGTTTTTTCCTTGCAAATAGTGCTTCAAGTTATTCCAATTCTTCATTCTCTTTTCTGATTTCTTCAAGTTCTCTTGCATAAAAGGCTTTCCAATCAAATTTTTCAGATGATGATGATGCTTTGAAAGCTAAGTCTGTCTTAATTGTAGCAACAGGACCAAATTCTTCAAGTTCAAAAGCTGAAAGTTTTCCAACCAAAGTGTCTCTAGATACTGATGTATTAGGCATTATTCTTAATTCATTTATAGCAATTACTTTCATTTTATATGCCAATGGAAAAGCTCTTAAAACTTTTGTAAGACCCCACACGATTAATACAATCCTAATTGTTCCAAAATATCATAGTTAAAGTAAAATGGTGGTGGAATGGAAGTGATGCCATTCTATTAGTTGTGTTTTTATGCATCACTCTAATTGTGATGAAAGTTAAATAGCATTAACATCTAAGTTTCCAATGTATGGATTTGATTATTGATAACTAACAATTGCATATGTGCATATGAAATGATGATATAATATGGGATTGCTTAGAAATGATGTTTAAATAATTTACAAGTAAAAATCATTGGGATTTGGACAACAATTTATACTCAATATTATGATGATCTAATTGTGCTTGTGGTTGGATAATGTAGGATAGATGGTGTACAATATAAGGAAAAAAAAGGGGATTACTCCAAATCAAATATCTTGTGAAGGTGTTAGAAGGGTAACCTATTTTGCATAGAAATGAATGAAGGGATATATTTATCTTATTTAGAGTCAATTTTAAATGTGTGGAGAGGGCATAGAACTTTAGGTCATGTGGTGATAGAGGAGATTTGTGTTTGGAAACCCTTTGGGTAAAGCCAAAACTCGAGTGGGTCTTTGTGTGGGTTTCAAAAAGGTATTCTGTGGTCCATTTTATGGGTTATGGTGCAAAAATAGACCCCTAGGGTCAATACCTTGGGGTTGGGGACCTTTAGAACATGTGATAGTGTCCTTTGGGCTTGATGTGACCCTTCCAAATCCCACTTGTTTGTAAGTGACGGGATTAGGGTTGAGACCCATATATGTCTCAACAAGAAGCTAGAGAGGGCATTACCCACTTCTCCTTTTGGAGAACTTGGATTGAGAAAAAATTGTAGATGGAAGAAGAAGAAGAGGAAAGGTTCTTGGTGGAGAAGAAGATCATCTTGTTGGCTTGGAAGAAAGATAAGTTATTCTTCACCTTTGTTTGTTGATTTTAGCATAGATGATACTATGAGGATTGACAATCATGGAAGACTTCAGTTGTGAGAATGTTATAGGAAAGGAAGAAAAAAAAGAGAGTGCTAAAGAAAGAATATGCTATACTAGGATACCTTCACCATAGATTTTCATGGTGTATAAAATGTTTATCTTGCTCAGGGGTATGACTAGAGCCTATGAGGCTTCATGATGTCATTATGGTTGGGAGGAGAGCAAGCCTTGTTTTGTGTTTACCCATTGTCATGTATGATTGGGAGATCTTTCAAAGTGTCCAGTTAAAGAAAAGTTGTTGTGTAATGAAAGAGAAAGCCTTTAATTTGTTGTTAGACCATTGTTTCTCTCTAATGAAAATTATTAATTATTTTCATAATTATAGTCCATTTTTATTAATTATTTTCAGAATTATAGTCCATGATAATATTGTGTAGAAATTTTACATTCAAGAGAAGAACGAACCTCATTGGATATTCTTCAGATGATCTTCTTTTAATGGAAAACTCATCAATCTAAAAGCATAGTTTAATGAAATGTTAAGTTGAGGTATTATTCATAGGTGTAGGAGAAAGCATTCATCAGTAACTATGCAATGGAAGAGTAAGCCTTTCTCATTTCCATTGTTGATATAATTTTAATGAAACTCTTATTGTTTTCTTCAATGACATACCTGTATGTTCAAATCTGGTAGGTTTGAAAATGAAATTTCAAGAGTTATTTCATTATGTGTGGCTTTAGATTTCATTGCCTTGTTAAAGTAATCCGGGTAAGCCTCCAAAACTGGGACCAAGGAAAGACGTAGTATAGTTGTATTCCTTTTCATGTCCGAAGGAGAGCTGTAAATTTATTTTTTCTTTTTTATTATTTATTTCATTACGTAATTTAAAAGTATGGTACCATTTTTTGGTATACCGCTCACCACTTTTCAAAGCATCGCACTTGGAAGAGGCTTAAAATTTTGTGGCCTTTAGATTAATCCATTTCAGAATACCATTTGAGGGATTTAGGTTAAGTAAAAATGTATGATCCATCTTAAGATAATATTTTATAAACCTTACCATAGAAAGGATTGTGCATGTGAACATAAGTTGGGATTTATATTTCCAAGAGAAAGAAATAGTGGAAGGAGATGTAGATATCATTATGGCTTGAAAATTGCACCATTCAAATAAAAATAAGAAAAACGTACAGGTCCATAGAGTTGTTCCTGCACACAAATTAGTAATATGTCTCCAGAAAATATTAATAACAAAACGTACTTCTGATCATATAAATAAATGATAAAATATTCGCATTCATGCTCTTTATTTGATCATGGAAAACTCTTAAACATGGTTGATATGTAGGCAAAACAAGATTATAGAGAGAGATCGATCTCCTGTGTATTCTAATTCCTTTTGAAAACTTGCATGTTGGAAGAATCTTTATAAAATATGTAGCAGTATGTCTCGAAATAATTACTAATCAACTCAGAACTAATCTAGAAGAGGCTACCTATTAAATGTTGACAATGTTAGGATTCAAAAACAAAAGGAAAAAAATAAAAATAAATAGAAATATAAAGTGAGAATGGCTTTCATCTGTCTATTCTGACAACAGTCGCCCATCCCATCCCTGCGTGAAAGTGATTCAACATATGCCAATAGTGCAGTGATTCCCACTATCCAGGTGTGGTTGCTCATGTACTGTTCTTTCACTGACAGCCTATAGTTATATATCTGTGACTATATCTGACAGCATATATATATATGAAAAAAAAGAGACTGCCTTGTCTTCTCTACTTAATGTTTAACCAGTAATCTGACATTTGGATTTGGCATCTCCTTCTTCCCGTGACCTGCAAAATGTACATTAAGATTCACTAATTGGTAGATGAAGTTATGTTTTATCTTAATAATCCTTTCTACAATGAAGTGCATGTTTTGGTCCTTTAGATAGAAAGAAAATTTATTATATTTTATAAGATAAATAATCAATAATAATAGAATTGTTTCTATGTTGAAATTGTGATTTTAGTTTCACAAAATAGAATGAAAATATAAATTATCTTATTTTATAAAATGATTGATGAATGTTAATTGAGTTAATTTAAAATGTGATTTTAGCTTCACAAAATTAGAAATGAGATTGATCTCTATTTTATCTTTCCTATAAAATAGTCGAGATATTATGACAGAACCATTTTCATATTTCAATTGATTTTATGGAAAACTTTCTTGCTTTATTCCTTATTCCATCATAAGAGTTAAAGAATGATAATGTTGAAAAGAAAATAAAATCTTTCTATTTTTTTTATTTTTTTTCTTATATAAGATAACCTTGATTAAATATATATATATATATATAGAAAAAGATGTAATCAAAATTTATATTATTAAATAATTAGTAAATGACATGAAATCACATCCATATTATTGGATGATTTTGCTCCATAAAAATAGAATGAAGATTATTGTTCAAACCTATTCATTAAATTAACTAAATAATGATTCCATTAATAATTAACTATTTATTTGCTTATTTCAATCTAATTATTTTGAATAGCAAGGTTAATATAATCCATTGATTTAGTATTTAATGCTACCTCCCTTAAATTTCATAATTTTAAAGGAGATTCTTGGAAGTAAATAAGAATAAAATAGGAAGTTAAATATTTGCCCTTTTTCATAATTGAAAGTTTGGTACTTGTGATATTGATAATTTATTTATAAATCAAGGAAACATAAAGAGTAAATGGTCATTTTATTGTAACTTATTTTTATCATATCCATGATTTAATTATTTAGATTAGAAATATTTAGTTAAAATCCTCTATAATTGATAAATATAAGAAGAGGGTAATAGTTATAGCAATTATATGGGTATTCATTTTGGAGCATATAGAAACTTAGTAATTTATTTGTGTAAGAGAAAAAGGAAGAGAAAGGAAAGAAATTAATTTTATTTGTGTAAGAGAAAAAGGAAAGAGAAAGGAAAGAAATTAATTTAGAAATTAGTAATTTTATTTGTGTAAGAGAAAAAGGGAGAGAAAGGAAGAGAAAGGAAAGAAATTAATTTTATAGATTAGTAATTTATTTGTGTAAGAGAGAAAGGAAGAGAAAAAGGAATAGAAGGGAATATTTATAGAATAAGAAAATTAATTGTATTAAATGGATTCTTTATTTAGAATTAGCAAAGTGAGTTCTTGGGTTGTCATTACCACTAATGTTATTAGTTAGGTTATATTAATATGAATATTAGTAAAACTATTTATCTCAATGAGAATATTAGTGGATCGATGCACTATGTTAATAGGGTCAATAATGATACTAATTATAATTTTAATATAAATATGTATATCCTCCCCTATACGAATATTATTACTTGTGTAGGAATAGTTTAATGTGATGAAGGTTTCTTATGTGTTATATCTATTCAGATATAATAATAATTAAAAAAAAAAATTGGTTGTGTTTTGCGTGATAAATTTTTGGGCATTACAACTTTAGAAACAATTTATCTTCACTTAAGGATCCTCCACAACATTTTATACCCAAAACAATTTCATTTACTCTTTCCATAAAAGCATAAATCCTTTCATCTTCTTCCATTTTCATATTTTCATACTAGACCCGGAAGCATTCCAGTTTTGCAATTTTGACTATGGTATAACCTTCATTCAATGTTTCCATTTTGTCCCAAATAGCTTTAGCAGTAGATTGATATGATAATCCCATGATTTGTTGATCTGACAATGTGCTCAAAAGTGCTTCTCTTGCTTTGCAATCATTCTCTTCATCTTTAGCCAAGGTTGGTGGATTAGGTTGACCTTGAGTAGGACCAAAATAGACATTCTTTGTAACATAACATATGTCCTTTCTAATGCAATTTAGATGTGTCTCCATTCTGATCTTCCATATACCATAGTTGGTTCCATCAAGATTCAGACTATCCTTCATGAAATAGTTAGTAGACATAAGATCTCCTCAAGCTGTTAAACTTCTACAAAAAGAGGACTAGGCTTGGATACCAATTGTTAGGTCCCAGAGACAACTGAGAGGGGGGGGGGATTAATTAGTTGTCTATTAATTTCAAACCAAATATAACTTAACTAAACTTAATGAATAATACCAGTAAACCAAACTTTATGCCGGTAAACAGTTTTGACAGTTAGTTGAAATGCCAATAAATTTTAATGCATGAAATAGAAAGAGAGATAACATCCACAACACATAACATAGATATTTGTATGTGGAAACCCTGTAAGGGGAAAAACCACTGTGGGAAACCTTACCCACAATCAGATGATACTACTATAGATAATATGTGTGTGTTAGGTCATGGAGACAATTGAGAGGGGGGGTGAATCAATTGTACAATAAATTCAAACCAAAATTAACTTAACCAACACTTAATGCTTAATGTCGATAAACCAAACTTTATGTCGGTAGACATTTTTATCAGTTAATTGTAATATCGTTAAATATTAATGCATGAAATAGAAAGACAATAACATCCACAACATATAGCACAAATATGTGTACGTGGAAACCCTGTAAGGGGAAAAACTATGGTGGGAAGCCTTACCCACAATCAGATGATATGACTATAGATAGTATATGTGTACAATATGAAGTCTACACATACAGAAAGGCTAGTTGCCTAGTGCTCACTGCTCAATCAAAAAATGGGAGTCGCATTGACTACAATTGGATGGTTAAATCCAATGATAATGTACTGCTCAAAATAGCATCTTCATATGCTGGATTCAGTACCGGTTAAGTTCTGATTATCTTCTCAAAAACCTTCCTTCAATCTTCAAATGATTTATGTGTGTAGAGCTCTACTTATTTTCACATATACCTTATTACTATCCTTTTTCCAATCGCATATCAGTCTCACAAATAAGATCTTACATTTATACCATAACCTAAGATCAATTGAGTAGGTCGGCTCACTAAGGATATTACAATAAAATCAGTTACAAATAAATCAATATGTGATGCATCATGTCGGCTCAATGCATTTACAATAATAATAAATCATCTCCATAATGTGTCATGCTGATCTGGACTAGATATGCTTGTCAATGCATAACTTGGACCTATTTGCCGGTAACAACAAATATGCAAACCCGAATAGATCAATAACCAAATCACCAAAATCAAGTGATCAAATAATGTCTTCAACATAACCATGTAGTCCTCAAGTCATTCCAAGTGTCGGTGAACAATATAACCTACTAGTGAACCAAATACCGGTGACTGTGCATAATTCATTGACTTGCTGGTGAACATAACCAAAGATCTCCAAGTGCTGATAAGTGTTGACAAGTGTTGATCAATGAAAAAAACCATATCAACATATCCAAAATACCAACAATCTCCCCCTTTGGCATTGATGGCAACACGAGATGGAAAAACCATCAAAGTGCCAAAATAGAAATGCCAAAAACCAAAAACCAACAATCTCCAGAAATCAAAATACATAATGTCTCTCCCCTAGGAATAATCTCTCTCAAAGGATAATGTGTTTTTCCATAATATCTCTCCCCATTTGACATCAAATGCCAAATCAACACAAAACCAAATACAAAATACCAACTCATTACAACATTCCAACTCATTACAAAATACCAACTACTCCCCCTGAGAAGTAGCTCTCCTCATGAAAGTTGAAATAAAGATTTCTCTGTTAATTCTATCTGTTGATGACAAACATCAACTGTCTAAGTCTCTACCGGTGGGGGTAGAACTCCAAGCTACTCTCTGAGATATTCAAAAGTCTCCTTAGGCAAAGGCTTAGTAAAAATATCTACAATCTACTCTTTAGTATTCACATAAACCAATTTTACTTCTTTTGCTTCAACACTCTCTTTCAGAAAACTGAATTTGATAGAAACATGTTTAGTCTTTGAGTGAAATACCAGATTCTTTTATATATCAATTGCTGCCATATTATCATAGTAAATAGTTATAGGTTCCTTGTATTTTACCTTTATGTCCTTCAACATTTATTTAATCCATAATACCTGTGTGCAATTTGTAGTTGTTGCAACATATTTTGATTCTGCTGTTGATAGTGAAGTACAACTTTGTTTCTTGCTCAACCATGAAATTAGTATACTACCAAGAAAAAATGCTCCATTGGTGGTGTTTTTTTTGTCATCCACATCTCCTACCCAATTAGCATCTGTGTATGCACATAAATCAAAATTTTCATCTCTAGGATACCATAAACCAAGATTTGAAGTGCCTTGTAGGTACCAGAAAATCCTTTTTACTACTAATTCATGATTTTCTTTAAGATTACTCTGAAATCTTGAAACAATATATACTATATTCATAATATCAAGTCTTTTTTGTGTCAAATACAGTAAAACTCCTATCATAGACTTGTACCTAGTTAGATTAACTGGTGTTGATTCATCCTTCATAGTTTATCAATTGTAGTCATAGGTGTGCTTACCGGTTTAGAGTTTTCCATGCCAAATTTCTTTAGTAATTCCTTCAAGTACTTAGATTGACATAATAATATACCTCTATTATTCTGTGAAATCTACAATCCTAAAAAGAATTTTATCTCTCCAATCATAGACATTTCAAATTCTTGCTACATTTTATTAGAGAAGTCTTTAAACAATCCATCTTCTCCTCCAAAGATTATATCATCAACATAAACTTCAATAACCAAGATGTCATCATTGGTCACTTTGTAGTATAGATTGTTGTCTGCATTACCTTTAGTGTATCCAAGCTTCAAAATATATTTGTCCAATCTAGCATACCAAGCTCTAGGAGATTTCTTTAGTCCATATAAAGCTTTCCTTAACCTGCAAACCATATCTTTGTCATCTATCAAAGAAATTCCATCAAGTTGTTCAATATAAACTTCTTCTTCAAGATCTTCATTCAGAAATGCACATTTAACATCCATTTGACATACTTTATAGTTCTTGTGAGCTGCAAAAGCCAATAAAAGTCTAACTGCCTCAATTCTAGCTACCGGTGCAAAGGTTTCATTATAATCAATTCCTTCTTTCTATGAATATCCCTTACACACTAATCTTGCTTTGTTTCTAATTACCTTTCCATCTTCATTAAGTTTATTTCTGAAAACCCATTTATTTCCAATTACATTTTTGTCTTTAGGTCGGGGAACTAGTGACCAAGTGTTATTCCTTTCAATTTGTTCCAATTCATCTTCCATAGCTTTAATCCAATATTTATCTTCACATGCCTCATTAATAGTTGTAGGTTCAATTTGATAAATAAGACATACCTCTTCATTTGCCAATCTTCCTCTAGTCATAACTCCTTGAAACTTGTTTCCAATTATCTGATCTTCAGAGTGGTTCAATCTTACATACCGGGGTGTTTTTACTTGTTGTTGTTCTTCAGTGACTATTGAATCCTCAGATGATGCCGGTGTAACTGGATCAATAGTCTGTATCGGTGTACTCATAGTAGGTTCATTTGTGATTATCTTTATTGCCATTTCAGAGTCCATGTACCTTGAATTTCCTCTAAACTGTTCATTAATCTTCACATTTGCACTCTCAACAATTTTCTGCAATCTCTTGTTAAAACATCTATATGCCTTTCTCTTAAATGAATAACCAAGAAATATTCCTTCATCACTTCTACGATCAAATTTGCTAATATACTCATCTCTTCTAATAGAGCATTTACTTCCAAATATTTTAAAATATTTAAGAGTAGGAGTATTGCCAAACCATAGTTCATGAGGGGTCTTACCGGTTTCATTGATGTGAACTCTGTTGAATTTATAAATTGTTGTATTGATTGCTTCTCTCCAATATATATGAGGTAGATTTGCTTTTGATATCATACTTCTAGTTGTATCTAAGATAGTTTTGTTTTTCCTTTCCACAACTCCATTCTGCTGGGGTGTTCGGGGTGCTGATAATTGTCTTCTGGTCCCATTCACTTCATAGAATGTATTAAATTCCTTAGATGTGAATTCACCTCCTTGATCTGATCTCAAAGACTTGATTTTCTTGCTAGTTTCATTCTCTACCATCACCTTGAATAGTTTGAATTTCCCAAATGCTTCAGATTTCTCCCTGAGAAAAGTAACCCAACACATTCTAGAATAGTCAACACATTTTTGGTAACATTTTTGGACTTCACATTTTTGGATCATTTTTGAAATTTCTCATGAGTGTTGTCATCAATGCCAAAGGGGGAGATTGTTGGCATATGCACACTCCAATGAGACATTGTATGTGATTGAAGGTTTTGTCATTGATGGCAACCTTGCAATCTTATGGCACCGGCAAAGGCATTATACTAGCATCATCAGATCACACTCTACACCAGCACTCAAGACACCGGCACCGACATAGAAGAAACAAAGTATACCGGCACAGAGGCCGATAGGATTTTGTTATATTATATTTTGTTTATTATTGTAAAAATGTGTAAGCCGACTTGGCAAATTGTAAAATGACTCTTATATATAAAAGAGATCATTGTAGACATTTGATATACAAGAAGTAAGCATAAAGGAAAATATTAGGCAAACCTATTGTGCGAAATATAGGTTAAGGGGTATATGTAAATAACAGAGCAGGAACCGGTACTGAATCTGGCATTGAAGATGTTATTGTAAAGCAGTACAAGATATTGGATTTGTATAATCCTTATTGTAAGTCAGTGAGACTTCCCATTGAGCAATGAGCTCTAGACAATTGGCCTTCCTGCATGTGCAGGCCCCTATTGTAAGTAATATTTTCTTATTGGCCAGTGAGTGAATATTGTGGGTCACAAATCCCACTGAGGTTTTTCACACACCAGGTTTCCTCGTTAAAATCTTGTGTTATGGTGTGCTTTTCATGTGGATGTTCTTGATTTTGTTTATTGCATTATTTCTTGCATACCGGTACAGTGTCATATTATGTTCTGCATGCTTTAAGTTAATAAATTGTATATACTGATCAGATACTGATTCACCCCCCCCCCCCCCTTCTCAGTATCTTTGGGATTCCTAACACTCTTGTCACTAGTCATGTGATGTGAACATCCTGAATCAATAATTCATTCATCCTTATCTTCAATTTTAGCTGCCAGGGCCAGCTATACCAATTGAGCAATATGTTCTAGTTGATCTTTTGTTATAGAAACAAAAGCCCATCCATTGTTTGCTAGATCCTCATCAGAATCATCAGGGACTCCTTCATCATCATAGTAACAAGATTTGTCTCTATTCTTCTTAAACTTGTATCTCTGATAATCAGGGTTAGGCTTATATGTTCTTTTAGCTTCTTCTCTTAATCTTGCATGTCTATCAGGACACCTAGAAGCCATATGACCAATTTTATTATAGTTAAAACATTTAAAGGGTGCTTTACCTTCATACTTGCTTCCAACTAGACCTTTAGGCATTTTCCTTGCAAATAGTGCTTCAAGCTCTTCCAGTTCTTCATTCTCCTTTCTGATTTCTTCAAGTTCTCTTGCACAAAAGGCTTTCCAATTAGATTTATTAAATGATGATGATGATGCTACAGATGATAATGATGCCTTGAAAGCTGGATCTATCTTAATAGTAGCAACAGGACCAAATTCCTAAAGTTAAAAAGCTGAAATTTTTCCAACCAAAGTGTCTCTAGATACTGATGCATTGGGCATTGTTCTTAATTCATTTATAGCAGTAAATTTCATTTTATATGCCGGTGGCAAAGCTCTTAAAACTTTAGAAACAATTTCATCTTCACTTAAGGTTCCTCCACAACATTGTATACCCAAAATAATTTCATTTACTCTTTCCATAAAAGCAGAGATTCTTTCATCTTCTTCCATTTTCAAATTTTCATACCTGACCCGGAAGCATTCAAGTTTTGCAATTTTGACTGTGGAATCTCCTTCATTCAATGTTTCCAATTTGTCCCAAATAGCTTTAGCAGTAGATTTGTTTGATAATCCCATGATTTGTTGATCTGACAATGCGCTCAAAAGTCCTTCTGTTGCTTTGCAATCATTTTCCTCATCTTTAGCCAGGTTTGGTGGATTAGGTTGACCTTGAGTAAGAGCAGTATAACCATTCTTTGTAACATCCCATATGTCCTTTCCAATGCAATTCAAATGTGTCTCCATCCCGATCTTCCATATGCCATAGTTAGTTTCATCAAGTTTAGGACTGTCCTTCCTAAAATAGTTAGAAGACATTGGATCTCCTCAAGTTGTTAAACTTCTTTAAAAAGAGGACTAGGCTCTGATACCAATTGTTAGGTCCTGAAGACAACTAAGAGGGGGGCGCGTGAATCAGTTGTCCAATAAATTCAAACTAAAATTAACTTAACTAAAACTTAATGCTTAATGTCGATAAACCAAACTTTATGTCGGTAGATAATTTTATCAGTTAATTGTTGTACCGATAAAGATTAATGCATGAAACAGAAAGACAATAACATCCACAACACATAACACAAATATTTGTACATGGAAACCCTATAAGGGGAAAAACCACGATGGGAAGCCTTACCCACAATCAGATGATACTACTGTAGATAGTATCTGTGTACAATATGGAGTCTACACATGGAGAAAGGCCAGATGCCTAGAGCTCACTGCTCAATCACAAAATGGGAGTCACACTGACTACAATTGGATGGTTAAATCCAATGATAATGTACTGCTCAAAATAGCATCTTCATGTGCTGGATTCAGTATCGGTTAAGTTTTGATTATCTTCTCAAAAACCTTCCTTCAATCTTCAAATGATATCTGTGTGTATAGCTCTGCTTATTTTTGCATATACCTTATTACTAGCCTTTTTGCAATCGCATATCAATCTCACAAATGAGATCTTACATTTATACCATAACCTAAGACCAATTGAGTAGGTCAGCTCACTAAGGATATTACAATAAAATCAATTACAAATAAATAAATATGCAATGCATCATGTTGGCTCAATGCATTTACAATAATAATAAATCATCTCCATAACGTGTCATGCTGATCAGGAATAGATATGCTTATCGGTGCATAACCTAGACCTATTTGCTGATAACAACAAATATGCAAACCCGAATAGATCAATAACCAAATCACCAAAACCAAGTGATCAAATAATTTCTTTGACATAACCAGGTAGTCTTCAAGTCATTCCAAGTGTCGGTGAACAATATAACCTGCCGGTGAACCAAATACCGATGAATGTGCACAAGTCACTGACTTGCCGATGAACATAACCAAAGATCTCCAAGTGCTGATAAGTGTTGACAAGTGTTGACATCAATGACAAAACCATATCAACATATCCAAAATACCAACAGTGTGTACAATATGGAGTCTGCACATGCAGAAAGGCCAACTACCTAGAGTTCACTGCTCAATCACAAAATGGGAGTCACACTGACTACAATTGGATGGTTAAATCCAATGATAATGTACTGCTCAAAATAGCATCTTCATACGCTAGATTCAGTACCAGTTAAGCCCTGATTTGCCTACTTCAAAACGTCCTTGAATCTTGAATGATGTCTATGTGTATAGCTCTTCTTATATTCACATATACCTTATGCTCTACCACTTATTACTTTCCTATATCCATGTCTCTCAATGTCACAAATGAGATCTGATATATATACCAAAACCTAAGACCAAATGTGTAGGTCAGCTCACTAAAAATATTACAATAAAATAATTTACAAATTAATCAATATGCGATGCATCATTTCGGCTCAATGCATTTGCAATAATAACAAATCATCTCCATAACATGTCATGTTGATCTGGAGTGGATAACACTTGCTGATGCATAACCTAGACCTATTTGCCGGTAACAGCAAATATGCAAACCTGATTAGATCAATGACAAAATCACCAAAACAAAGTGTCCAAACAATGTCTTCGACATGGGTGGGTGCAAGAAGTTGAGTCCCACTTTTGGGAAAAAAGTGGAAGTGTTTTCCCTATTTTTCAATTTTTTTGTCGATTGATGTCAAAATTTGAGGTACTTAGAGTTTGAATCTGAAAAAAAATTAGTAATAGAAAATGTAGTGCTCGGAGTCTAATTTTCAAATATGTAATTTATTTCAATATCCACATGGTAGAAATTTTTTTATATTAGGCATATTTAAAAACCACTTTTTCAAAATGCCTATTTCAGGACCATACCACTTATGTGTACGACCACCATATTTTGACATAAATAAAATAATGTTTGCAAATCCTTCTGGGAAAAGATACCTAATACACCAAATATTGATGAGAATATTTTTTCTTATTTTTTTATTGAATATATTTTTTTAATTAATTTTTAATTGACTATAAAGTACATTTTCAAAACATTTGGTGTATGACCACCATAATTTGATGCCCAACGAAGAGATATATTCATGACCCATCCTCTTATTGGCAAATCTGTGACCGTTATTGAGTGATTTGTTGTATCTCAGGTTATGAGGCAGTATGGTAGACCTCAGGGGATTTCATAAGAGTTCACAACCTATGCCTATTATGGGGAGGAGAGACAAGGATGGGCTCCTAGGTTGTCATACCCATTGAACATGCAGGCACTTACTGGATTGCAACGACTTTGATGGGACTATTTGGAGGATATTGCAGATGTGGGGGTATTTCCCCAATATAGGGATTGGTTTCAAAGTCATCATTTTCCTAGATTTACGGATCCAGCTGAGCATGCGCCTCTCATAGAGGAGGCTAAGGATGAGGATGCTACACAAGCATAGGTATAGGGATAGGGTCAGAGAGCAGTAGGTCCTAGGTGGGCAGGTGGTGATCTTGGTGCTAGCAGTAGCATGGTACCAGCTGGGGGGATACAACAATAGAGAGGGGAGGGTGTATCCCTTGGAGCTATTGGTGTTGGGACTAGTGGTGCTAGGACAATGCAGGGTGGAGGAGAGGAGGAGCGAGTAGCTCCTAGATAGGTGCGATAGTGAAGGGATGAGCAGGGTGGAGGGGGAGATGGAGGTGGAGGTGAAGATGGAGGTGGAGATCCTATGAGGGAGCAGCAGGCAGCTGATGCAACAAGGTCTATGAGATCGAGAATAGCAGGTTTGCAATCACAGTTGACAGTGGCTCATACACAGCTTGCAAAGCAGGACCCATAGTTGATGGAGGTCAGATCTGAGTAAGATCATCATCTCACTGAGATGAGGGCAAAGAGAGATCAACAATTGGCTGAGGTCAAGGTAGAGCGAGATGCTCTTCAGTGGGTGGTTTTGCACTAGATGAGTCGGGCGACTTATTATGTTGTAGCTTATAGTGTAGCAGTTCCTGTAGTGCAGCAACCTATCTCATATTCTCAGTAGATGGTGCAATTTGAGGGAGCTCGGGCACCTAGGAAGGATGCTAGTTAGTAGGCTCCACCTCCTCCAGCACCTAGCGATGAGGGAGAGGCAGAGAGCTAGATTTTTTTTATAGCTCTTAGATTTTGTTATATGCTCGATTTTTTTATAGCCCATACGATTCTTACTCTGATGAGAAATTGTAGATGATAGTTGATATCATTTTTGCCCTAAGACTTATTTGTACTGAGAGATATTTATGATGATATATATGAGATCTTGATTTTATTTCATTGTACATGTCTTGATTGATTATGAGTGTTTTTCTATATGCTTTATTTTATATGTATGAATATTTGTTCAGTATGGATGTAAGAAACGGTGCCCATTTTTAGAAACATGTGCCCATTTCTAAAAATCGTGCACCCGTTTCTCTACAGCAGTCCGATCCTAAATGGGCATCCATTTTTCAAAACCTGCACTCATTTTATTTTTATGGGTCAGGGCTCCGAAGCTAAACAGGTGCTCATTTCTTTAAAAACGGGCACTCGTTTCTATTGGCAAAATGTTTTGCTCCTAGACTTCCGTGGAATTGGGACCCAACTTCTTGCACCCACCCCCATAACCAAGTAATCTTCAAGTTAGTCTTAGTGCTGGTGAACAATATAACATGTCGGTGAACCAGATACCGGTGACTATGCATAAGTCACTGAACATGTCGATGTACATAACCAATAATCTCCAAGTGTTGATAAGTGTTGACAAGTGTTGACATCAATGAAAAAACCAGTGCAACACATCCAAAATACCAACAATATAGACCTGAGACAATCATTAGATTTCTTTGTCATTCGGACTGGAGAGGATATTTGAGAAAAACCCTAGTTTGTAGGCTTAAAAGGTGGAAAGTAAGCCTAAAAAGGGTTAGGTGGGTTAGAGACCAAACCCACAACCAATTATGAGATATTGTATAAAGTTTCCAAAAGGGTATTCGAAAAGATAAATATTTTGTACTGGTGTGTAGGACTTTTGGTAGATAAGTGCAAAATACCTCACCGGTAGGGCTAATTGGACTAGGTCTCCTAGTAAGCCTAAAAGATCAAATTGGTCCTTAAGCTTGAAACCGGTAATCTCCATAGACCTAGTTGAAGGGATAGGGTTTAAAATAAAAATAAAATCAACCCTAGGTGAGTTGGGAATGAGAGTTTGAAGATCCTAAGGTAGAGGGGGGGTTGGCTCATGGGGAAAGGTGCGAGAAGGTGTTGGTTTGGAGAGTCTCAATTGAGGAGTGTCAAACACTCACAAGTCTAGAGGTGATTACCTTAGTCATAGGACCTTGGGAAGGTTAGTAAAGGTGAGCCCTATAACCTTTGGAAGGTTGGGTTAGTGGGAACCATTGGAAGGTTCATGAGACAGCCTATGGAAACATCAAGAATAAGAAAACCTTGAAGGAGTGAGCAACCTCTCTACATCACCCATGCCTCCTACAAATTTCTCCACATAGCCTTTCTCAACCCACAAATTGGTTCCATTGTCACACATCACTATTTTATCATTTACTAACTTGGGGTCTAGTGTACCCTCACAAAATAGATTACTTTCATCAATCCTAATCACATGTTCTTGATAGATAGTATAATACTTGTTGCTTTTCCTATCTTATAGGTCTAAATCCTCATGATCTCTATTAAAAAAATTTATGCCCTTATTGTGAAGGGCCACAAAATCCAAGCTGCCATTATAGAGGCTCACATCACAAGCCTCCCACTCCTTGCAACTCTTCACCTACCCATCCACAAGCACTCTAGGATTCTTCCTATGGCTTTAAATCTCCTTTTTCCCTCAATGCTAATTTCTCTCTCTTCACCTACTACAGCTACTACACCTACATCACTCTTGATGTCACAAGTTCATGGTTGCTCAAACCATTTATACATGCCAAGCTACATCAAGAGTGGAGAAAGAAACAAACATAGCATCCTCTTCTTCAATCGAATCCTCCTCATTTTTCCAACCATCTGTCACATCCTTGTTTGCATTTTATACAATGATGAAGCTTCCTTGTCACCTCTCAACTAGTCCCATAGAACACTAGTATTTTCACTTTCTTCATCCCACAATATACACAATGCACAAAGGTGGATCACCAGATCTCTTTCCTATCATTTTCCAAAAAACATATTGGCAAGTTTCCATCTCCTTCAACCTTGGCAGCCACTACACATTTCATTTTTGTCATCTGGTCCACGTCACTATCAAATTCCAACATACTAAGGAATTCATCAATAATTGAATCAGAAACATCATCTAAATGACCCAAAAGCCTCTTCTAAGAAGCCAAAATTTCACACAAAAGCGAATCTAAAGTACGACGATCAACTCACACTTCAACATGTCTCTTTACTACATAGAAGCACCCAGCTCTGGGATCCAGCACCCACTCATCTTCATCTCTTCTCAATAACTTCTTCTTGACTCTAACCAAGCTTTGATACCAATTGTTAATTAATCAAGAGAAGGTAAAAGAATTCAAAACACAATAAAAAACAATAAACAAGATCAAGAGATGAAACACAAGATTAATAGTAGTTCACCATATAGGCTACATCCACTTTCAAGAATAGTAATATCTCTTATTTACTATTTTCAGATAATTACATACATCCCTACCTTGCTCTTTATAAACAATTATAACAACATTATCTCAAATGTGAAGAGCCAAAGGTTATTGGATGGAAGCAAGGTGACTATTGGGTTTCACATTCAACACACTTTATGCATCTGGTGGTGAAGGAGTAGCCTTCTCTGATGAAAACCTGATCATCTACCTTTTACTGTATGTTTGTTAGTTTTTACTTAGATATCTCTACACATTATATTTTTTCTAACCATAGTGAACTGTTTGTCTTATCTGTTCATTTTAGAAGCCCTTTTGGTTCATCTCCATTAATTGAATTCCTCTAACCTACTGGAGATAACCCAAATTGTAAAGTTTACCATCTATTAATACAAAGAGCATCTCAGCTGCAACTTATAGATCAAAAAACAAAACATATATATAATTTTAAAATATGGGTTTTACAATAATCCATCACATTTTTCCAATTACAAAACTTGTGCAGATTGAAATAAAATCATATAAAATTAATTAAATCCGGTGTAGAAGCTTGATTTCCACCCTTTCACCTTAGGTTTAGGTTGAAATAACCAAATCCCAAAAAACTTTATATCTGTACGGAGGAAAACATTGCCAAAATCCTTCCTTTAAATTACATCCTATTTCTTCTAGAAATTTACCATTCACTAATACATTTGGACTAGATTTTCGACTGAGGTTTCCGACGGAGAAGGTATATTGTGGCCAAATTTAATTTTTTTTTTTTTAAATGCCCGCATTCATCGTAATTTTGATGAAAATTACCCATTTGGTTTCGACGAAGAAGGCATTAGCAATGAGAATTTTCTTTCTTTCAAAAAAGTGCTCGAGTTCATCATAATTCCGACAACAGCAGCCATTACAAAATTAAAAAAAGAGGCGGGGAATTCATTTGTGAATTTCAATCCCGCATAGGCATCCGTGGCGACTTCAACCCCCAAGAACATCAAAACCTGCATCGAAGGCAATCCCATGCAAGAGGTAGATTCAAATTGCCCTAGTTTTTAATTTCATTTTGCAAAAAATATACGTGTGGTGGTTAATTGTCCTAGTTTAATCTCGTAAAACCATAGAACTGTGATTGAGGAGTGAGCGTTCAATTTTGTATCAGCAATCCCTTCCTCCCATATATGCACATGTTGAATGTTCACATGAGATCACATCTCTTTGTGACATCGTATCAAACAATTCACAAGCCTTGTCCATGTTTCCACATTTTGCATTCATGTCAAGCAGGGCATTTGCAAGTATAGCACCTAACAAAATTCCTCTATCTGTTATGCTTTGATGGATGTCCATACCCTATTCCAAAGCTCCCATTTTTGCACAGGCAGGGAGGATGCTGGCAAAGGTTGTGGAATTTGGCTTTATTCCTTCCAATTTCATTTGCTTGAAAGTGTCTAAAGCCTTTTCGACAAATCCATTTTGTGCATATCCAACAATCATTGTAGTCCACGAGACAACATTTCTTTTAGGCATTCTATCAAATAGTTCACGTGCCTTGTTTATGCTTCCACATTTTGCATACAAGGCAGTTACAACTACAACATCTGACAAAATTTCTCTATCCTTTATGCTTCGATGAATGTCCATACCCTGTTCCAAATCTCCCATTTTGGCATAGGCAAGGAAGATAGTAGCAATGGTCATGGAATTTGGCTTTACACCTGTCGATTGCATTTTCTTGAAAGTTTCTAAAGCCTTCTCAACAAATTCATTTTGTGCAATTGCAACTACATCTGACAAAATTCCTCTATCTTTTATTCTTTGAAGGATGTCCATACCCTATTCCAAAGCTCCCATTTTGGCATAGGCTAGGAGTAGGCCAGCAAACGTAACTAAAGAAATGCAATGATCAGCTCCAAAGACATCAAACCACTACTAACAAAACCGAGAGTCTAAAATATGATAGGGAATAGTGTGAGCTGTCGTGAAATAATATATTTTATTTTCAATTTCAACTAAAACATAATTACTCAGCCATTTAATGTTATTAATAAGTGTTTAATTTATGAAAGAGATAAATGGTTGGCCACAAGTACATGAGCTACTAAATACACACAAATAAGTGAATTTGATATTCAAAACTATCTACAATGAATTCAATTTTTGTCCATTAGTCATTTATGTTTGCAATAAGCATCTTTCTTTGTTTTTCTTAATCTTTATTCATAGTTATGTGCATATTTCACATTCTATAATTAGGATATCAATTGCTATGGCTGAACACTAGCATGATGTTTGTGTTGTGGTATAGATGTGTGGAAACATAATTATGGGATGGTTATATTATAGAGATCATAAATCTAGATATCGCATATTAGTTATAGCTCTTCTTGGATTGAGTCTAAAGTTGACATACAGTCATAAAGCCATTATTAGCAGATCTATCCATTTCTAGTAAAGGCAATTGAAAAAGTCATTTTGATATTGAGAGTTTCTTATCTGTTTACCTATTGATCATTATTAAGCCATAATATTTAGGTCTATTTATCTCTCTTGCAAAACCTCTGTAAGTGTCCTAGATTGTCCCTACTACTCACTCTTCAATTAGGAAAAATGGAGTTCTAAAGATTTGTTGCACAAGATGGTGTTGAACGTATCAACAAGGCTAGAATGGAAGGCATGTTCAAGCTTCCACTTGTACAACTTACAACAAATGATTTGTTGATAGAAGAAATTCTTGAAATAGGGATACAATCGAAAGACAAGTAAGTACATACAAACCTCCTCAGTTGAAAGTAAAATCTGTGTATAAAAAGAGTACATTGAATCCCAATCCATAAACATAATAGAGATACCGATGGAGACTTAATTGGATGTAGCATGTCACACCAAAGTTGTTAGAGTATGCTAAGCTAGTACATAATGTTTTGTAAAGCCATATTAGTATTTTACCCAGATCATTATCTACCAAAACTAACTATAGTAATCCTTTTGAGGATTAATTTCATGGTGCTAGATCTTCATTTAGTTCCACTTCTTGTTGGAGAAAAGAACAGTTATTTCTTGAGGTAGATGAATATCCCATCAACAAAGGACAAGACCCTTTCTAGAATATAACAAATTCTACTCCAACAAAAGATCATGGGGGTTTCACTAGAGATATTGAATAAGAGATAGACTTCTACTGCTACATTAAAAGCATTGGCATGTTCTTCATTTATTGATGTAAACTCTCTGTGATGCCACCACAACCAACAAAGTTGTTGTTTGCAATGCATGGATTTTTAGGATTGTCCTTTGAGAAAATAGAATTAAAGTATGGAAGTAGGATCTGCCAGCTCCTGAGGGAAAGACCATGTCAGACAATAATTTCTATTTTCTTGCCTATGAAGAAAGACCATGTCAGGCAATATCAACGAACAACAAAATAAGGAGACAATTGCTATATTGTGGTCTAACTTGAAAAGAAAAGGTGATGGAAAATGTTATTGTCCACGCAAAATTTGTAAGGGGTTAAAGACTAGAAGACTTCTAATCAAAACAACAAAGAAACATTGTAGGCTGCATGGTCACATTGAAGGTGGACATGATTATCATCCATTGGTAAGTTTTTCATTATATCATTTTGACAATTTATATACATAATAAATCACGTGATGATGAGATCATGATCACGATTTATTTTTGTATATCAATTTTATATAGGTCGAGCACCTCGGAGCACATGGTATGGATCAACACAAACCTGAGAATATGGTTTTCGAAGTGGACGAACATGGAGGTGTGAATATCCAAGCTAAAGATAATGATCCCATGGAAGATGATGATCATGAGCTAGAAAACACAATTGAAGAAGATGGTACAAATACATTGATCCATGACTCATTTAGTACTCGCGCAACTGATCATGATGATGAATATGAGCTTGATGTTGTTCATGATGTCCCTCTACTTGAGAAGGCATCTGAGGCCCCTTATGAAGGCTCGTAGGCAACTCTTCTCTCTGTTGTATTGTTGTTGGTGAACTTGAAGGTTATGAATGGTTTATCCAACATAACAATCTCACGTATGTTAAGGTGTGTCATACATTTCATTACAGTTAATAAATGGTGAATCATGTACCATTAATATTCTTTATATTAACACCTCAAACTTTTTTTTTTGCTATAGATTGATAGGTGAGTTTTTCTTACCACCATCAAATATTCTACCTCGCTCATACCGAGAATTATCTACCATTATGAAAGATATTGGAATGGAGTATCAAGCAATAGATGCTTGTCCCAATGATCATATTATATCACAAACAACATGAATTTCAAACTAAATGCCCTAAATGTCATATCAGTAGATATCGAACAGATCAAATAACAAAAAGGGTTCCTCTCAAGGTTCTTCGCTATATTCCCATTATTCCACGTATGCAACGATTATTCAAGTGCACTAGCTTGGCACAATCTATGGATTACCATGAACACAATATAAGTCAAGATGACATAATTCAA